>NW_024080995.1:329887-662488 GCF_003009895.1 Hyaena hyaena | reverse complement strand
TTTGAGAAGTATGCTGGTGCAATTTTGATTGGAATTGCATTGAATGTGTAGAGTGCTTTAGGTAGTAATGACATCTTAACTATATTTATTCTTCCTATCCATGAGCATGGAATGTTTTTCCATTTCTTTGTGTCTTCTTCAATTTCCTTCATGAGTTTTCTATAGTTTTCATCATACAGATCTCTTGTATCCTTGGTTAGGTTTATTCCGAGGTATTTTATGGTTTTTTGTGCAATTGTGAATGGGATCAGTTTCTTGATTTCTTTTTCTGTTGCTTCATTGTTGGTGTATAGAAATGCAACCGATTTCTGTACGTTGATTTTGTACCCTGCAACTTGGCTGAATTCTTGGATCAGTTCTAGTAGGCTTCTGGTGGAGTCTGTCGGGTTTTCGATGTAGAGTATCATCTATTGACGTATTTTTAAATGCCAGACTTGAATGCTGTTTTGTTTCATTCAGTCCAGCCTACTAATAACCCAAGAAATAATTTACACCCTTCATATGTGCTTCCATGATTTTTATTGATTGATATCTTTGATTAAAAATATAGGTATGGAATTAGACTTTTTATATATTTATTATGAATTTGGATGAGTTAGCATTCTCTAATGCCGCCAATATTTTCTATCACTAATTTAACTTCACCTTTCTTAAACTCCAAATGATAGTTCACTCGGCCTCATTCAGAGACGAACATAGACAATACATTTAAAAGATTTGATTATATTTAGTAGGAGGGAAATTCAAAACACATGGACTTAGTACATATTTTTTAACATCAGAAAACACTTTATTTCTTTATATTTCTCTACTTTTTACAATTAATGAGGCTTTACGATAAAAAGATTTGACATAAGTAATGTGCACCATTAACATAGTCCATTCTTTTAAACGGATTGAAAGAAAGAGCAAGCTTAAGAATAAAAACTGCTGAAATCAATAATTATCCCTCTATCATATTTGCAACATATGTGTCTAGTTTATCAGATTAATATGACTTCTTAATGTGCTTGCTTCTGGCATAATCAAAGCTGTCTAATTAATTTCAAATGCTCAGTTTCTGTTAAGATAGCTAAAAGCATATAGAAAATACAAAGAAGGGGAAAAACCCCCACCAGGTGTTAAATATAGAAATGTGTGTCCTTCTAGAGCCAAATAAACAAAGGAGATCTCCTAGTAGCTCAGATTGAGCATAGAGGCTCTAAAGTATATACTTATTTGTAAAAATAACCCTGAGCATATATGACTTTATATATAACTTACATGGAAGCTTAGTTCATTGGTCTCATGGGATTGTGATGAGGCTCAAAGCAGTGCTGAGGGTGAAAGTTCTATGTCAGTTTTGAACCTCTGTCTAAGCGCTGGTTAGTGATAGAACTCCTGTGGTTCACAGGAGCTGGTAGTCACCTGAGCCCAGCAGGTGGCTGCAGGGATGATAGAGCCAGGGAAGAGGTAGGAAACATGTAAAAGGCAAACATGAGCATCCCCAGAGCCCTAAAATCTGAAGCCATTAGATTGAGGAGGAATGGCCCTGAATGTCTCAACGTATTCAGGAGTCTTGTTGCGTTCAAGTTAGGAAATGGTGTCACAGAGTCCACATGAAGTCATCAAGGAAATTAAACAAATACAGTATTGTCAGCTTTAAGAGATATCTAGGCACTCTGGAGAACTCTCTCCAGGATGCTTTAGTAGGTGAAAATTGTGGGCACTGATTGTTCTGGAACCTCAAACCTGACAGTAGGATGGCCTGTCTCCACAAAAGCACTATTAGGATAGTTGTCTCAAGAGCTTTTACTTTAACTGCATGGCTAGTCAATACGCTGTTATTTCTTTTGGTTTTACAGTGTGACTGAAGACACTATCTTATAAACTTTGGTAATTTTTTATTTTTAGAAGCTGCCTCTCCAAGACAAGGCAATATGTACACTTTGTCAAAAGACCGTTTATCCAATGGAGTGCCTAGTAGCGGACAAGCAGAGTTTTCATAAATCCTGCTTCCGATGCCACCACTGCAACAGCAAACTGAGGTAAAAGACTGTGGTCTGTGGAACACATATTGGAGGAGCCTAAATGTACTTATAGCAGCATCCCTCTAGAAGATACAAATTTTTCTACATCTTGCTGTCATCCGTTAACATGACTACAAAGGAGGGTGTAGTCAGGTTCCTCTTTTCTCAGGATGGCTGTGACCCCTTTCCTTTTGAAATCTTGCTTTCTTAATCAAACCCAGGAAGGTTCCTTTTGTCTAAACCTGGAGATCACACCGATGAGAGAAATCAAGAAATGCTGTACAAATAGGCATTTTTAAGTTACCCCTTCAGTCTGAAGTCTGGATTCTACTTTCTATCTTATTTTGTTTTATTTGAAATTTTATTAATTTATTTACAATGTTTTTTAAGTTATTTATTTATTTTGAAAGAGAGAGAGAGAGAGAGCACAAGCAGAGGAAGGCAGGGAGAGAGGGAGAATGAATACCAAGCAGGCTCTGCATTGTCAGCGCAGAGGTCTTTGTGAGGCTTGAATTCACAAACCTGTAAGATCATGACCTGAGCCAAAACCAAGAGTCGGTCGCTTAACCAACTGAGCCACCCAGGTGCACCATAAAATTTTTTTAAATGTTTATTTATTTTTTGAGAGAGAGAGAGAGCTTGCAAGCAGAGGAGGAGTGTAGAAACTACACTGACAGCAGAGAGCCCAGTGCAGGGCTTGAGCCCACAAACTGCGAGATCATGACCAGAGAAAGTAGAATGCTTAACTGACTTGAGCCACCAAGGTGCCCCTTGTTTATTTATGTTCGAGACTGATAGAGTGTGAACAGAGGAGAGGCAGAAAGAGAGAGAGAGAGAGAGAGAGAGAGAGAACCCCAAGCAGGCTCTGTGCAGCACAGAGCCCAATGTGAGGACTTCGTCTCACAAACCATGAGATCATGACTTGAGCCAAAATTAAGAATCAGACACTTAACCAACTGAGCCATCCAGGCACCCCCAATCTCATTTCATTTTGAGTAAGCTCTGTGCCCCACATGGGACTTGAACTCAAGACCCTGAGATCAAGAATTGTATGTTCTGCAGACTGAAACAGCCAGGCACCTCTAAAGTCTAAATTCAAGATCAGTAGTCAGCAAACTTGTTCTATAAGGGGCGAGATAGTAAATGTTTTCAATTATATAAGCCATGCGATTTCTGTCGCTACTCAACTTTCTGGTTGAATGCAAAGCATCCACAGATAACTAAATGAACAAGTATGCTGTAAACTAATGGGCCCAATTGTATTCCAGTAAAACTTCATATTCAAAATTAGGTGGTGGGCTGGAGTATACCTATGTCTGGGTATTGCACCTAAGTAAAAGAAAAAAAAAAAAGAATATAGAGTATTGTCAGTGTCAGGTAAAATATACTAGTTTTTTGTTTTTTGGTGTGTTTTTTTTTTTTCCTGTCTGGTGCAACAGAAGCACAATATCAATACAGTTATAAATGCCTTTTAATGAATGTGGCATTTGGTGTGGCTATAGTTTGAGATGCTGGAATTGTAATTATTTTGCTAAATCCAATATGTATCAGGCTATATCTGGCTTAAAGTAACAATGTCAAACACCCTTACTGCAATGTTCTTTATTTTTGGTTTCCATGACACCGGAGTATAATATTTTCCTCCTACCTTCTGGGTGTTCCTTCTCAGACTCCTATGTGGGTGTCTCTTTTCTGTTCATTTCCGAAATGTTAGAGTTCCTTAGAATTGCATTATGGCCATTTATTCTTCTGTTTATATTCTTTATATATATAGTTTATGGCATCCACTCGCATGACTTTAATCGTCATCCATGTGGAAGAACTCTGAAATCTGTGTAGTAGCCCAGTTCTCTCCTCTATCAGATGCTTATATTTCAATGACTGGCACTTATCTCCAATTATCTTTCTCACTAGTACACCAAATTCAATATGCCCCATTATCTTCTCTCTTCTGAAATTCCTTCCTTGACTTCTGGTCCATATGCTACTCTCTCAATAAATGACATTAACACTAACTCAATGACCGAAACACGAAGTTTCCTTTCAGTCCTTCCTCTTCTTCATTCCTTATGCCCAAGCAATGACCAACCCCTATATTTGATGTCCCATAAATGCCTCTTGAGCTGTACATTTTTCTCCATCCCCACAGCCCAGGTATCTTCCAAGCAAGTGTCATCTCTCACCTGTACTAATGCAACAGTCTTTCTAACAAATTAGCCTCCCTGCCCCCAGTATCTCTTAACCTCCATCACCACCACCAACTTGCCCCAGTGCCATGCTTCATAATGTAGTTAAAATGATCTTTCTAAAATGCAAATCTGAGGTCACTTCCCTGTTTAAAACATATGATGGTTACCTCTATCAAAGTAAAATTAGCTTCTTACTATGAATTAACGGGCAATTCAGAGCCTTACCCCAGCTCCTTTCCCAACATCCCTTCCCATTGCATGTTACTGTTCATTAAGACTGACTTTCTTTCTATTCCTCAAAGTCATTAGCTTTCTCTCTCATATCTAGTTGATCCCAAATGTTATTTCCACTCCTGTAGGACTTTTCCCATGCCTCCCCTCTAGCACTTCACCAGGCTAATTAATATCCACTCATTCTTCAGACCTCAACCGAGACTTTATGTCTTTGCAAAAGCCTGCTTCAATCCCCACATAACGATCAGGTGTCCCTCCCATGTGCTCCCAGAGAATCCCGTGCTTGCCCCATTCCTAACGCAATCTAATGTAACTGCTTTCCAGCTGTGGGGACTATGTTAATGGTTGACTCCCACACCTTGTAAAGGCCTGACATTTAATGAGGACTGAAAAATATTTAATGACTGATATTTTTTTAAAAATTAATGTTTATTTTTTGAGAGAGAGAGAGGCAGAGAGGCAGGAGCAGAGAGAGAGGGAGACACAGAATCCGAAGCAGGCTCCAGGCTCTGAGATGTCAGCACAGAGCCCAACATGGGGCTCAAACTCACAAATCCTAAGATCATGACTTGAGTCAAAGTTGGACGCTCAACCAACTGAGCCACCCAGGTACCCCCAGTGACTAATATTTTTAAAAAGTCATTACACCACTAGCTAGTATCAAGGTCAAGAAATGAACATTGCCAGCAGGTCCAGAAGCTCCTTCCATGTGCCTCACCCAAACACAACCAGCTGTCTCTCTCCGAGTAAACAGTGTGCTTTTTAATAGCTTTTTTCCTTGCATTTTTATAGTTTTTTTTTAATCCAAATATGCTTTCCTGGATATTATACTTTAGTTGTGTTCATTTTTTAAAACTTTGACATATCTTTTACATCTTTCAAATCTATAGAGTTTTCTATCCATTTCTTTCATTCCTTACAATTTATTTGTGAAGAACCCGAGATATCTGATGTGTAGAATTATCCACAGTCTGGATTTGCTGATTGCTCACTTATCGTGTAGTTCACATACTCCTTTCTCCCCTATGTTTCTGACAAACTGTCAGCTGAATCTAGATTCTGGTTTAAACTAACATTTGATACCTTTTGCAAGAACGTAAGGAGTGTTTACAAGAATATAGTAAGCACATAGTGTCTGCTTGTATCTGGTTTTGTGATCATGGCAGATATTGGAATCTTAATACCTATATCCATTAACTGATGTTCACAAAATGTTGATATTCTCTTTTTGTTCTTTCTTTTTCATTATTAGTTTGAATACTTTTATAGGTGATGCTTCCCCTCATCTACTCTTTGGTTACTTTATGGTACATTTGGTTAAGGAAAGGCAGAATAAATACATAACTTTTTTCCCTTTGTTTACCTGCTTTGCCAAAGTATCAGTTATTTATTTAACAATGTAATGAAATGTTTCCTTATCATCTCCTAAGAGGAATCCAATTTTAAACTCTTATACTTACATATATTTGATTGATTTCAATCAGATGCAGTTATTATCATTACTGATGCTCAAATTATTCTATACGTGGCCTCTTCAGGTTGTCTCTTCAGTCCTTTTGGCAAGACCTAAGTACTCTTTGATAGTTTCCTCATTTTCTGGTACGACTAGGTGTTCTGTACTCATTTGGTACATTTACTTCCTCCAGACCCAGAATCAGTCATTTCCCTTTATTGTGAGTCAGTTCCCTTTATTCCCTTTATTTTTCTACTGGGTTGGTTACAATTTCAAAGCTTTCTTAGTGTGGAGAGCTAGTAAATGTTTATATATAAAGAAAAAATACATCATGAATTTGTAGGAATATCTCAAATTGAATTCAAAACTGCATTGCTTTTGTGTTAGCCTCTTTTCTATTCCACGTCTGTCTCCTTGTTTTCACTTCAAGACCTCTGGTTCTCAGAGACAAAGGAGATGAAAGAATTAGAATATCCCATATTTGGAAGCACCTGGGTGGCCCAGTTGGTTAGGAACCAACCCTGGTTTTATCTCAGGTCATGATCTCACGGTTTAAGAGTTCAAGCCCGGCATCAGGCTCAGTGCGTTAGTTCAGAGCCCACTTGGGATCCTCTGTCTCCTCTCTCTCTCAGCCCCTCACTCACTCATGGTCTCTCCCTTTCTCCCTCTCTCTCTCTCTTTCTCAAAAATAAATAAAACATTTAAAAAAGAGAGTATCCCATATTCATTTGAACAAATTTTGGAATAGCAAAACTATCAGCACCCCTAATTTGATTATTAAAACTTTAAAAACTGGCATTTGCTCCCATTCATCCGCATTCCATTTTTTTAAAAAATTGTGCTAGGTCTTCAGTGTCATATTAAACAGCCATCACATATCACACCACCTCCCTCATTGCCATCATTTCATCTTAGTTTATAGGTAATATATATATAATGTTTGCATTGGATCTTTATGTTTATACTTCTGTAACCATTCTAGTTATGCAAGCTTATTTTCTAGTAGATCATTCAGAAAAGGCTGTTCTGTGATCTTGCTAGTGGAAAGTCAGTTTTGCTGAAAGTAATATCATTGACTTATACTTTCTTTCATTGAATATTTTAAATGCATTATTACATTTTTTTTGACATAAAGTGTTGAAATTACTGATAATAATCTAGATTTTTTCTCATATAAATCATATGCTTTTTTTTCTTTTTAGATAAACACAAATGATTTTTTTTCCTTTTTATTTAAAGTCCAGTGATTTTACTAAAATATTTCTTGATGTTGATCATTCTGGGTCAAATAGTATCAGTTACCTAGTGTGCCTCTTTCAGTACATAGTTCTATACCTTTTTATATGAGGAAAGTTTCCTTAAACTATAGCTTTTTAGCATTTAACCTATTGCATTGCTTTATTTTCTCATTCAGGAACTTCTTTTATACATACATGGATATTTTGTTCCTGTCTTTATTATTTGTCTTTCTCTCAAATCCTCTTTTTTCATTTCTGATTGTAAATTTTCATCCTTTTAGTCCCCTGTTTCTCTTCTTAAAATATTTTCTATTGTGTTTATATGCTCTTAAGTTCTTTTAGTTTAATTTTTATTACTGACTTTTTTCCTTTTATTTCTGATATTTTCCCCAGATTTCTAACACATTTATGACATTTTTCTAATTACAATTCATGCTGTGCTTTCAAGCCCTTTTATCATGTTTTAATGTTGATATTGAGAACATGTGTTTCTAGCATGTTTTCATTGTCTGTAGTGATATGAAAAATGCTCCTTACTCTTTCATTTCTTATAATGACTTTGTATGATATTTGACCTTAATATTTTTCTGTGGCTTATTTTCATATGGCATTGGTTTTCCCAAATCTTAGAACAAAGCAATGTTCAGGATGGTTTTCCCAACTTCATAGAACTGCCTCTTCTAGTTTTCATCTACTGTCCAAAAAACTATAATGGCTTGAATTCTAGAATTTCCTATCTTGATTCCTCTCCCCCATGTTAGTTAGGACCCTCTCTTTCATTTCTGTCATCATTATCCAATTATATTTTTATTCCACTTCCATATTTTTGTTCTCAGTATAAAGTCTTATCCTAAAAGGGGATTGCAGTTGGTCAATTTTGAGAGTTTTAACTTCTTTAGCCTCTTCAGACTTCCCTGCTACAGGACCCTTGCACTCAGTGGCCAATGAAGAAGGTAAAACCCCTCCCAGCCTCTATCGGCCTGAGATTCTTTCCAGAAAACACTGGCTATTTTGTAGTCTTATATTTTCCAGTCTTTCAGACACCTTCCTTGCTTCCTCAGCTGTCATTCATGCAGATGCGACTCTCAGGCTAGTCTTACAGTTGTTGGTTTGTTTTTACTTCCTTATGTTTTGGGTTTGGTGGGGATACTTTGTCACTTAGTTTTTTTTAATGTTTACTTATTTGTTTATTTTGAGAGAGAGCATGAGTGCGGAAGGAGTTGAGAGAGAGGGAGAGGGAGAGGATCCCAAGTAGGCTTCCTGCTTGGCACAGAGCCCACTGTGGGGCTTGATCCCAAGCCAAGAGATCACAACCTTATTAGCCAATATCAAGAGTCAGACATTTTACTGACTGAGCTACCCAAGCACCCATCACTTAGTTTTGTTACAAATTTTATCCATGGGCTTTAAGTTTTGCTATCTATTTTGTGTATCTGTTTTTATGTGGAGATTCAGAGAGATTAAAAAATAATGTCTGACTAAATTTGATTTTAATGTTAACAGGCACTCTATTTGTTGATCTCCCCAAAGAGGCCAAATAAACAATTGCATCAGCAACTTTTCCAATACATTCAAAATCTAGTTAACAAGGAAATTTAAATGGTTGATTTGTGTGTGTGTACTTTTCAGGATTTATTGAAAATTGCAGCCCCCCTCCCCACACAAATCACTGAGTTAGCAAAGGTTTAGTCTTATCATTTTACACCATCTATAACTACATATGTATTACACTATAATACCTATTATATCAGTACTTGACATACAACATGAAATTCTAAATACTGTAAGACATGTATCCTGTTGAATATTAGCAGTAACTATTATCTAACAAGAATGTTCAGTTAATAAGCACATTCCTATTGCCAGTCAGTTAATTGCACTGAATCTCTGACTCATTCTTGAAATCATTAATTTCCTAATTCCCTATGAATTTATGTTATATATATAGAATGTTAAACATTTTTTTTCTTTTTTTTTTCTTTTTGGCAGTTTGGGAAATTATGCATCACTTCATGGACAAATATATTGTAAGCCTCACTTTAACCAACTTTTCAAATCTAAAGGAAATTATGATGAAGGTTTTGGACACAAACAGCATAAAGATCGATGGAATTACAAAAATCAAAGCAGCTCAATGGATTTTATTCCTTATGAAGACACAAATATGTGTAAAAGTAGTGTGGAAAACACTGCCTTACTTGGAGATCTTAATAAACATTTAGATGATGGTAACAGTAGAGGACAAAGAGATGATTTGAGAAAATTCAGGGAGAGGGGAAAATTAAAAATCATTTGGCCCCCTTCCAGGGAGATGCCTAAGAAAAACTTCCCCCTTGAGGAAGAGCTCAAAATGAGTAAACCTAAATGGCCACCGGAAATGACATTTCCTACATCCTCTGAATTTAAAAGTGAATCACTAATCGAACCCATTAAAACTCTGGAAAATAAAGGGCAGGAGCAAGATAATGTTTCTTTCCTGCAGCCATGTCTGCAGTCCATCCATATGTGTCAAAAAGAGGATGTTACAGGAATCAAAGACATGGAAATGTACGAAGCAAGAAAAGATGAGAAGAAGGAAGGAAATAAGAATGTGCAAGATAAGCTGAATGAGGCTGAAGATACAAAGAATAAAAGGAAAAGTGAAATGGATCTTAATGACAACAATAATGTGGTTGTGCAGAGTGCTCAGAAGGAGAAAAATGAAGAAACTAATGAACCTGATGGTGCGGAAGTTTTACAGGTTGCTAACACTGATGATGAGGTGGTGCCAGAAAATTGCAAAGAGAATTTGAATAAGAATAATAATAACAATTATGTAGCAGTCTCGTGTCTGAATAATTGCAGGCAAAAGACATCTATTTTAGAATTTCCTAATCTATTACCACAGTCAAGGGAAGCAAACTACACCGCAAGTGAATTTCAAATTGAAAATTTAGAAAATGCATCTCGAATCTCAGAGTTACTTGGTATATTTGAATCTGAGAAGACATACTCAAGGAATATTCTAGCCACGGCTCTCGGTAAACAGGCTGACAGAGCTACTGCTGGCAGTCCCGTGCAGTCTGTCCCCAAACCGAGTCTCAGTGGCAGGTTAATAGGAAAGGAGGAAAGCTCCTTAGCCTCTTCTGATACAAATATCTTAAACATCAAAGGAAACCATGCAAATAACAAAAACGTACACTTCTTCTTTTCTAACCCTGTGAAGATCACTGCTTTTTCCGAAAAGAATGAGAACATTTTCGAACATGACTTAATGGAATCTGTAGATCAAATTAAAAATATGCCATGTTTGTATTTAAGAGAATTTGGGAAGGACATCAAACATTGGCATGGTGCAATAGGGACAGCCCACGTTAATGGGAATACAAGTTGTGATGTTCTGAGCAGTGCACATGCAGCTAAGCCTTCGTTTCCTAGAGTGGGGGTCCAGTCTGAACAACTCACCGTGGAAGAGCAAATTAAAAGGAATAGGTGCTACAGTGACACTGAGTAAAACATCTCTTCCCATTTGCAGTTCACACTCAGGCTGAGAAACACTGATGTCTGAAATGAGAATAGAGATTTCGATAACCTTTAGTTGAACTTGTAAACTTGATGTTTGGAAATTTCATGTCTGTCACAATGGGACTTTCCTTGTATTAAGCTATACAGTGTTTTCCATAATCGGTTTGAATCTATGTTTATTCTGAATGTAATGAAAAGATGAAACAATATGGCTCTGTTTTCCTGTCAAATGGCACTTCAGTATATCGCTGTTTTCAACATGCCAGATAACATCACTGGCAAAATTCTATACTGCTGATATTTATTATAATTCTTATACCTTCTCTATAATTTCTGCTGAAATAAAATTAAATCACCTGGGGTGCAAAGCAAAATACTTCTGTAACTTTTTTCCAGATATATTGACGTTTTAAGTATACATGTTTTCCATCATTTGGAAACTGTCTTTTCAGGGGCAGGAGGTATTTAACACACACACACACACACACACACACACACACACACACATTCCTAGAAAAAATAAAATACTAAATCAAAGCCACAGTATCAGAAAATATAAAATTTCATTCTCTTGTTTGCTCTGTAATTTAAAGAAACAATGATGATTATTTTTTTCAATAATTACCTATATTAAACTATCACAGACTATGTCTACAAACATTTAATGAAAAATATCAATTTTTCTTCAAAATACTGTGGAGTCCATTCTTAGAAATCAACTGAATGACAAAGATTTTAGAAGTTACTTAAATAAATTATACATATTGCATTTTTATTGCTTACCATATGTAATCAATAAATATACAAATCTACTACTACAAATGCACTACTACATTTTGTTAGGTTTTGTGGTGGGGGTTTTTTTCTACCCTATTGGATGGTTATTAAGTTTTTCCATTATAAAAACAGACCTTGGAAATTTTGTCTTCTGAATTTTCTGCTGATTTTGCCTTTTTGCAAATACATTTAATGATTCTTAGAGGAAAAAATAACATGAATGTAAGTGAGTGGCTTCACATTAATTTGGAGTATCCATATGCGAAAACAGGTCTTATCCCCTATTCTCCTACATAAACACAAACCACTGACTTTCTATTAAGTATGAAAACACAATGTAGTTTTGAAAACTATTTCTTCTTAAAAAGTATAACAAATCTTGCTAGTATGTTCTCAAGAGATATCAAAGGCTTCCTAGTATTTTAGGGCTGCCATAACAAAATACCATAGACCAAATGGCTTAAGCAAACATTAAGTTGTCTTCTCACAATTAAGGAGGGTAGAACTCCAAGATCATGCTGGCAAGTCAGTTTCTTCTGAAACCTATCTACTTGACTTTTAGATGGCCACCTTCTCTGTGAACTTGATCTTCTCTTTGTATGGGTCTGAGTCCAAAGTTCTTCCTCTTATAAGGACACCAGTTATTTGGATTAAGCTTACCTCTGTGACCTCATTTTATTGTAGTTATTTCTTTAAGAATATTCTGAGATATTAGGGATTAGAGCTTAAACATATTAATTCTCAGAGACCACAATTCAGCCCATAACAGCAAGAAATCACATTATACTTCTAGGGTTCTTTTTCTTAAACATATGCCTATTAATACTATGAAACAACTTCTCAATTATTTTTCACTTGGGATTATATTACAGAACTACGTCATATCTATATTTATGCTACAAATATATTCCCAGGAGGAGAATTCTTTTCCAAAGGAGTAAAGATAGGCCCATGATAGACCAAATGCTTTACCAGAGGAGGCTGTGTAATGGCAGAGCTTGGCATGTAAGGGACTTTGCATTATTTATTTGAGATTGGGCCTTCCAGTGAATCTTATAAAAATGTTTTATCCCCCAGAAAATTGTGCTGAATTATCTTTTGCAGCCTCCACACAATCAATCCTTGTGACAGATTTGGGGCTTTGGGCAGCACAGTTTTTTGGATTAGAAGAGTGGTTTTCCCACAGTGCAGTAAAACTACAGAAATGCAAACCTATCACCTATTCCCAAATGTACAACCAACATGTACATCTGGCAATTTTCTATAAACATCTCTAGAGTAATTTCTAAAGGCCCATTAATTTTTAAAAGACTGAAAGATAGAACACAGAATACTTTCTCTGTTCTGTTTTGATAGTTACTGACTACTGGTGACTATCCAATTGAGGAGTAGAAAATTTTCCCATTGCCAAGAAAATGAACTTGAGAAAGATTATCACAGATGTTGAAGTGAAAGAGAAGTGCAACACTTTCTCTCTGTCTCTCTCTCTCTTTCTGGAAATGCTATTGAGAACCAATGGTGATTTCCAAATCTAATGTAAAAGTTTAGAAATCTGCAGATATTAACAGTAATGTGAAATCTTATTTTAGAAAAATCGAATTTACATGGAGATCAGAAATAGGCCATGGACATGATACTCAGATTCAAAATAAAAGCTTTGAGAGCATATGAGAGGTACTAATCAGTGCAGAGCCTCATTTTCCTGGAAATTAACCCTAATAGAAAACAAAAAATACTTTAGATAAATATAATCTAAAAGTAATTTAATCTCAGCTTTGATAGAGTTCTTTGGAAAGGCTAATTTAATCTATTTAAAAAGGTCCGTTTACTGTGGGTGTTTTTCCCTAAAATATTATGAGAAATTTTTAAACTTTAGGTATTTATATGTAAATTAAGTGGTAGAGGAAAATTAATAGTAGTAGAATATCTACAGTGTGGTCATCATCTTTTGCTGTACTACCTTTTCATAGAAAATAAATTAATGGATCGAAAGCCTGACAAACACTGTGGTATCATCTAGTTAACAGTAACTCAACAAATATTATGGAGCCCTTGGCATTTGTTGGCAGAGTGATTTTTTAAAAAAGGGATAAATCATGGCATCTTCCATATCATCTCTCATACGAGAAAAAGGGGTATTCAAAAAAAAAAAAACAACTAATCACAGTTGATACTTAAGGATGCAGAGGGAATCAATACAGGAAAATATATAGCTACAAAGAGTTCTCTTAAATTGGAAGACTTTGGAATAATAGTAAATAAGTACGTGAAAAATGTCTGGTTTAAAAGGTAAATTATCTACATTTTGCCATAGTCACAATTTACTTAGATGTGATTATGTTTTTGTAGATTCTATGATACACAGTCAAGATCCTCCTTCAGGAATTAGGGAGTTACTTCCCCAGATACCGGAAGTGCTGCCCACAGAAAACCCTCAACTTTCAGCCCCCTACCAGGATTGCTTTAGCTGAAGAGAGCCACTTTCCCCACATGGACTGTGTTCAATAAGTGATCAGTGAAGGAGAATTCAGCAGCAGAACTCAGAAGGTCATGCCAGTGTCAAATATCCCCCATAAGGTTGGCTGAGACCTCCACTGAGCCGCCATGACCATCAACTTCTCTTATATCCAACCCTGCTTTGTTCAAATCCCTTCCTTCCCTTGATACCAAGAGGACACCTGAAAAACTGCCTCCACATTAATCTCTGTCTCAGAATCTACATCTTTGAGAACCCAACCTGGACAAGCTGGACTCTTGGGAGTGGCCCAAGAAAGCAGATACTGGAATGATATTTTAGAACTGAACTATTTGCTACCTGGCTGACAATGGGCATAAGAAGGCTGTGCAGCTGTTAAAATTCTCAGCTGTAGTAAACTAGGATTCCAACAGAGGTTGAAGCAAATGCATAGCCTGTACCATGTGTCAAATATTTGAAACATGTAGAAGAAATAGCAATAATGAAAATTGAACTGAGTACCCATTGCTAACCCCTTGAACTCTGGGAAAAAAATTAATAAAAAGCTGGAAGTGTTAATCACCAATTAAAGGCTAGATATAATTTAATTGTAAAAGTAGCTGAGCTCCAAAGAAGAATAAAATCCAGCCCTTTGTATGAGATAAAGCCCCACATGGGACTTGATCTGATAGTGCAGAGCCTGCATGGGATTCTCTCTCTCCCTCTCTCTCTCTGCCCCTCCCCAGCTCATCATGCTCTCTGACTCTCTCAGAATAAGTAAATTAACATTTTTTTAAAATAAATCTTGCCCCTTCTTATGTGTTGGTCCTCCAAGGCTGGCGGATCCACTCCACAGGTAATGCAGAAATTTTGGCTGCAGGCACCCCATTTTGTGATGCTGATGGACCCCAACCCGGACCTCATGGAGTCTAAAGCACAAAAGCCTGTCGAGTGCCCAAGAGCCATTTATGCACTTTGGCCAAGCAGTTCCAGGAAAAGTTTACATGTGCCAGACACAGAGGGAACAGGGATGTGTGTATTGGTTTTGCTCTGAGCTCTTTGCATGCAATGTGATTTGTGAGCTTGCCAGCGTGTCCTTATCCAGCACAGGTTCTTTTCAGGAACAAAGGGAAGGTGTCCAGCTGTGCTTGGATCCGTCCATCTCATTATCGTTTTAACATAACATTGCTTTTGATGAATGATGATTTAAAAGGTTCAAAGAGGCAATAATTGGTAATGACCACTACTGTGTCCACCCTCTAATTTACTGCATGTTTTATAAGATGGTGGCAGATGTTTATTTATTAATTATCATGATGTTCCTTTCATCCTCATTAAACCATATCCTTTAGGTGAAGGACAGACTGCTTAAAGGATATTTCAGTTGAACACACATTTCTATCATCTTTATTTGCCCATATAGAAATTTTATCAAATTAATTAAAAAGTGAATTTCAAATAAATTTATTATTTCCTGAACTCTATCCAACCTTGACTATTTATCCTTCAATAAAAATTGCAATGATTCTGTAACTGACATGATATATAAAACACTATTGATGCTAGCAATGTCTGAGAACAAAAAATGAAAAAATTTATTAAATGCTATGCCCTAGTTCATTAACTGATTTCTTTTAAGTCTTCTACGTTTTATACTCTAAATTTGTATGTTTGTATGTGTGAATGTTAGTGTGTACGCGTTTAATAGTTAATGTCCAAATTATGAAAACATCAATATCGGCAGTTTTCAATGCTGTTCAGGCTGTTTTTAGCAAACCAACATGTTCAATTTTAATGCCATCAAAATCACCAACTCTGAGTACATACCTGTCATAAGTAATAATAACATTAGTTGGATACATATTTATTATCAAATGGATAACATTTATGTTATAAATTGTAATATTCAGATTATGCATTTTATTCCTCTGAATTTTGTTAATACCTACATTGATCTGTGGTTGTTGATATAGTGCTTATGAACAATTGCACATCCATTTACATAATTTCTTATAACCATTTACAGTTTCTTAAAATGTTTTGCAAATCTTGTTTATTTCTTCATCTATACTATTCCTAGTAATTTTATACATGCCCAAGGCTTCAATTATCTTTATAATACCAATGACTCCGAAATGTATATCACCTTCCCTATGCTCTCCTCTGAATGCTAGAATCATACAGACAACTACCTGATAGTTTCTCTTGGACGTTTAAATGGTACCTTAAATTCAACACCTCCCAATCAGAACATCACTCATTCCTCATTTCCAACCTCAAACTTGGCACTCTTCTATTAGCAATTCATATCTCAGACACCATTATCCATCCAGCTACTAAAACCAGAAAACTAAGAGTAGATTTTATATTCTTATTTCTTTCATCCATTCCCAATTAAAATCTTTCCCCAAATCCAGTTGATCTTTACTACTTAAATATTTCTTCTTTTGTTCCTTTCACATATCACATTTGCAATTGTACATGTTTTTGTAAGTTATTTGATTAGTGCCCATGGCACTCTATCCCATGTCACCCCCGATACTGACTGGAGGCTTCACAAAGACAGACACTGGGTCTGATTGTATTCCCCATGTTTCCCAATTTTCAGCAAGAAGTTTGACATATGGTAGGCATTTGGTAAATTTTGTTGAAACAGTCAATCACCATATAAATCTAAATTTTGAGCCACTGTACATGCAGTAACATATAAAAATTGATAAGAATGTCTCCTGGACTGCTCTTTGGATTATATGCAAAGTATCAACCACAGACCATGTTTATAACATGTGAACACAATATTTCCAAGAGACTGCAGTTGTGCTTTCAAATTGCATATCTAGGGGCGCCTGGGTAGCTTAGTCGGTTAAGCGTCTGACTTTCGCTTGGGTCATGATCTCGCGGTTCGTGGGTTCGAGCCCCGCGTCGGGCTCTGTGCTGACTGCCAGCTCAGAGCCTGGAGCCTGTTTCAGTCTGTGACTCCCTCTCTCTCTGACCCTCCCCTGCTCATGCTGTCTCTATCTCTCTCCTAGAAATAAATAAAACATTAAAAAAAAAATTAAAAAAAAAAAAATTCAAATTGCATATCTAGATGCCAGTGACACCCTTGGGTGTATGTCTAGAACAATGGCCGAATGAGTAGATTGCATTATTACAAAGAGGGCTAGGCAGATGTTACAGGAAAACATACTTATTAAGGATTGCCAAAATTAATCCAATACCTAAGGACAAACCAATTCATTCATATAAATACACACATATAGATTCATAGACAAGAAATCTCTATTGGTCTTAAAATGTACATTTTCCCATACATTAGATGTTAAATTTTTCTGCACAGTAATTTGTATAGAACATTTAGGTTGGATAGTTAAAAGCAAGATGTGTAGATATTGAGTTGCCCAAGATCATATTGTGACACAAAGACATGATAAAGAAGTCCTATACCCTTTCCTCCACTCAAGCAGTGAAAGTATTGTGATTTTGCTATCACACATTTAATTTTTATTCTTTGGTTTATTTTTGCTTTTGCATTTATCATTATATATGTTTATACCATTTATATATGTGCGTATATCTTATATATGTGTGTGTATATATGTGTGTGTATATATATATATATAAATGTGTGTACATACACATGCATATGTTCTAGAACCAAATAGAACATCCATTGCTTAATTAAGGTCCTACTCATGATTTGGCTGAAAATAATAAAATTTATTCATTTTCACACATAAAACATAATTTCAGTATATTTAGAAATTTAACACATTGATCATTTTAACAAATTTAGATAATCTGTAGAGAGAGTTCATTGGTTTGGGGAGGTTTTTTAACAAGAATCAACAACAAAACAACAACAAAACGAGATGTCTGGATTAAGCATTATTTAATCAGAAATTACAGATAGGCAGGAAACCGATTGCCATTAATTAGAAAATGGTTATGCATGCCTCTACAGAAACAGTATAAACTAGTATCAGGTAACTTTCATCTTTTGTTGGTTTCCAAAATCATGCAAGGGTGAGGAGTGTAGTCCTTGATCTCATTTAACAGTCCAAAATACCCCATGGGTACAATGTGAGATATGGTTTTATCCCTGATGAAGAATCTATGGATTAGGGAGTGAAGTTACTTGACTGAGTTTACCACATTACCCAGCTTTTACGTACTGAGACAGGGACTGAAATTAGTCCTAATTGACCAAAGAGCTCACTAGATGTGGCTTTTCCACATCCTTCTGGCTTCCCAACACTTCATTATGTGTATAAAAATATATACATGAAATATTCACATATATGCACATAAATATAACTATGAATCAGTAATGTGCCTATGAGTATATTATACTGAAGATACAGTCATAATGTATATACACATAATATTTTTTTCTGTGTGAGTGTATGTGTATATATGTATGTTTGCACAGACACACACATGCACATGCTTGCGTGTCTATTATCCCACGAGTATAGTCAGGTACCTATATGCCCATACGTTCCAAAGACATTCATAATGCAAAGTAGGAAACAAAAAATAAAAAAATAAGATTATTTATTGAAAGTGTCATCAACCACAGGGAATGGAAGTGAAAGAAATACATCAATCCTCCTGCCTACCTTAAAGGCAAGCAGAAAGCAGAACTTCTCTTTTTAAATCGATGAAATTAACAAAAGCAATTGAATGTGGCAGAGAGGAATGTCAGGTAGGAATCAGCACATGTGAGACCTGAAGACTGTGAATAACTTAGAGAAAGACATCAATGCCTTTGCTGCTAGTGATTACCTCACTCTCCGTGTGGCTGTAAAACATGGCAGCGTCTGTCCCGGTGCCAGGAAATGTCAGGACATTAAAGGTGCAGCCCTGGTTATGTGAAACAGGACAGGGAGTATTTGCCCTAAATACTAAGCCTTTTAATTTTCAAAGTTCTGAAATATTTAAGCTAGGAATACTTCCAACACTGGAAGATGTTTAAATGGCTACTTTATAAAGAATAAAGGAAGACCATGTGCCTATTTTTTAATTCATAAGAAAAGTATTAAATCACTAGCATTTCAAAGAGCCCACTTTCAATTACCCATGAAGAGATTGCCTACAGAAAATATTAAATTCTGGGCTGGCGTCTCCAACCTACCCAGACCACTGCCTCCCTTCCACCTTCACCTGTGTCCTCAGGGAATAAGAACGAACTTCTATATCAGCAGAAGTAAAACATAATGGCCACATTTACAGAATAATTTCCACTGATATTTTTATTCCAAGGCAGGAGGAAGAGAGTTGTGAGCATAAATGGCACACAGATTTCGGCTGCTTCGCTTTCAATGGCAATCTTCTACAAGATCCAGCTGAAGACTTCCCCCCAAGGTCCTCCCTTTCATCTCTCTCCTGCCTTCAGGGTATGCCGCCACTAACTCCCCCACCAATGAATACTTGATAAATGAATCAGTGAATGAATGTCATAGGTTCCTGTGGGCAGCAAAAGACAGCACTTTGCAGAAACATCTTCAGTCCCTTGTCCCCAAACATAGCTAATAATAGAGGATAAGGGGATAAGAAAGAAGGAAGGAACTTCTAAAGAATGCCTACATTTTGCCAAAGTTCAGGTTTTTCAAAGTAAAGATCTGCTAAAATCCATTTGAGACATATTAAAATATATGAAATACCTCTTAGTATCATGATTTTGTAGTTGGGTAATTGATGTTCATTTGGCTTGACGCCATAGTCTGAGATGTCATCGTCTCTAGGTAAAGAACTTATGTCTTGAAGAGGTTTAACTACTTTCCCAAGGCTACCCATTTAGAAAGTGGAAGATTACAGTAAATTGTGAGGGACGATGGGGACACTGGCCAAAAATTAGCTTGCCTAAATTAATCTGGGAGATTTGAGAAGTAGAGATATGTGGGAAGTAATAAGGGAGAAGATTATCCAGAGAAATAGCTTAAAAGGATGTTTTGATTTTTGTGTTTGTTGTTGTTGTTTTTGTTAGTTTTTCATTTAAATGAAGGTGGTAATGAACAGATGCAGGAAAAGTAAAGGGCATAGCAGCATGACTGGAGCTCCGTCGGTGAGGATAGGTAAACAAATTCGTTCAGATTCTAGCGTTGAAACCTCAGAAACAAAACAAGTAGATGAAATGCATTGGTAAAAGTAACTCCAGGTGTAACAGATAACCCCTGACATTTTAATTCTTGCTGTATCACAATCCACAGTTCATGAGGACTCTGCTGCATAAAGTCCTTCAAAAATGATGGTCCTCTCATTTAAGGCCTTGGAATCCCCTCAAATGATGGACAGACAGTGAGAAGAGAATGAGGCTCACCAGTGAGAGGTTTCTACGGACTAGGCCTAGCAGTGAGGTACTTCCCCTTTCCAATACTTCATGGTCCAGAACTCCTATACTTCATGGTCCAAAACTCATGGTCCACGCATGGCCACACCTACCTGTAAGGAAGCCTGAGAAATGGAACCAACCTCACGCCCAGGAAGAAAATTAGAATATGCCATGTAATTGAACTTCTGCCATAATGAGATGAAAGGAAATCCAGACTTTCAGACATCCAACCACATCTGGTTTTCAGTAACTTTTTACTGAATATTATTCTTCAAAATTTATACTTGTGTGGTTTCAGCCTTTCATTTAGAAAGCTTCCATAGATATTTTTATTTTATATGTATTAATGAATCTAAGTTAAAGCAAAAATGTGGACAATAACTGGAAGGTTGAGCAATTAGTTCAAGGATACCCCCAAAAGACCAGCAGCACTCAGACTCAGGAGTTGGCATCAGGCAGAGATGAGTAGGCGGGCACTTCACAGCGCAGAACTTAAGGGAAGAATGCAGGCTGGGGTGTTTCAATCAAACGTGAGTCCCTGGAAGACCTGAAAGTTCCAAGAAGCCCCCAACCATAGAAGGGTGAGGAGGCCGCCCAGGTAGGAGACACATGGTAGGAGAGAGGCTACAGTAATGACTCAGCTCTGAGAACTCAGAACAAGCCAAGAGAGCCCCGGTGAGAGCCCTGCGGATACGACTGACTTGGTTACTATTCTCAGAATCCTTGCAGATTTGCAAGATGCCACATCAGAGACTGGAGAATTGCTGCTAAACCTACAAGAATGTGGAAAGCAGAAAAATGGAGACAATAGAGAATGGTTGGCAAAGAGATAGCTCTAGCTCCAGATTCTGAGGGAAAAGGGGACAATTTCCAAAAGTCGGTCATTAGCATTTTTAGATAAATGTGCTGGGCAAAAAGCCTTCTAAATCCGAACACAAATGGTTTGGCATTGGCAGTATCTACTGTTCTGCATTAGCTGTGACCTCTGCCTTTTTGCTGGAGTAGATTATGGGAAATTCTACATTTTTGGAGGCAGCCAATGTTGTATGACACACTCATGGATCAAACAACACGTCACTGCAGTTACCACCAACTGCTGTGGCTCTGTCCCCTCCTCCCTCAAGGATACTCCTTGGTACTTGGCCATCTAAGACAATTGAATGTAGCCCTATAGTTTTCTCTGTATGTTTTGTATGTTCCCTCATAGTTTTCCTGCAGTTATCAAATCGGGTGCCTGTGTAAGCTTATGGATGCAAAAATCTGGGAATACTTTGGCAGGTATGGTCTTTACTTTCAATCCTGGCCTTCTCGTGTGTCAAAAAATAATTCATATTCAGTTCTTGTTAAGAGAACAAGAAACCGGTCTCTTAGAGCCCGGGTGCATGGAGCAGAATATAGATAATGTTAACATATAAATGGATAAATTATTTTTTTCTTTCAAGTATTGAAATGCAATTATATTTATAGAGAAACCTGGCTTAGATGCCTAATCAGACACAGGTGTTTGCTAAAGCCTACTTGAATTCTAATTGTTGAAATACACTTCGAACATATTAACTAACAAGTTAATTCGATTCTACTGGGTCTGAAATTACTAGCACCTACTCTGAGTAATAGGTTGAAAGAATTTAGGGAACACAAAGGAACAACTTCTGCCTATGAAAAAGGAATTGTTTCTTTTTCCCCATCAAATAAACAAGTGACTTTTGATGCACTAAATAGGGTATATAATTAATAGACTCAGGTGTCAACTTATTATAGAGTTGACTTTTTCAAAGCTGATTTTAAAAATAAACTGTTGATCTGTCATACCAAATGAGCTTAGACTTTTGAAAAATGTGTTGCTCTGTATCTATAGGCATAAATGTGTTGGGCATAAACTCTCTAGTGGTTCATTCTCTACCTTTTTCATGTGCAGCTTCATCTCTATCTGTCTGTAGAATTTAGACTTTTCTTTTTAGCCCTCTCTCCTTCTGTCATTATACATTCTGCATGTTCACCTTGTATGGATAATCCCACTGCTATGTCCCTAGCTAGAGAGGCTGGGCCCTCCTCTTGAGCTCTGGATTGTTGTTTTTAGTTGTTTGCTTTTCCGTAAAGACGTTAAATACACCAGGTTGAAGTTTTACTCAAGCATTGGCCTTTTGTATATGCTTGTATATCCACACATTGTAATGTGTTAATTGAGTGGGATGGCCACAGACTCAATTCAGAAAACTGGTGACCATCCTTAATTTCCTTCTCTATTTCTTTGTCTCTATGTCTTCTCTTTCTCTCTCTCTCTGTCTCTCTCTCTCTCTCTTCCCCTCCCTCTCTCCCTCCTCTCTCTCCTCCTCTTCTTGCTGTATTTTCTTCCTGGAGGTCCTTTCTCTAGGTTAATTCATATCTCACATGTGTCTCTCAAGATCAATTCAAGCATCATATCATTTTTAAAGCATTCTTCTCACCACCCTAGACTGACTAAGGTGCCTATCCTCTACACTTCTTATTGTCCTCATGCATGGAAATAAAACAAATTGTCAAATATCTAGAGGATGGAAAATGTGTCTTTATCATGTCTGCATTCTCATTATAAGAATATAAGCAGGTAAAGGCTAAAAGACCTGAGGCACTGTCTTGGGATTCATCCACAGAAAATGGATATGGATATGGATGAAATTGCCTAAGCAGAATATATAAGGACTGATGAATTGAAAACATCAGAATTGTGCACGAGCATGAAAACATGTTTAGTTTCCAAAATAAATGATTGAATTTTGTATATAGTACCTATGAGCCTGGGATTTAAAATACTTGATGCTAACAAATTAATAAACAACCACAACCAAAATAAAACAGAAGCATGAAAATAAATGTTCAACAAGTAGCATAAGTCAAAAAGAATAAGAGCAACCCAAAGGCTTTCCAGGATTACTACTCTGTTTTCACTCTAACAAAATAAGAAGCAATATTTGGTAAAACATATAGATACCAAGAAGAGGAGAGTTAGATAAGATATTGGAGAGGGGAATAATGACAGGAATATGATGTTGATTATGAAAATTGGAATAGGATAATCAGATAAAGAATAACTGTGCTGAGGTAAATGTGCCCAAGGCATGTGAGACCAGGATTAAGAGAAGAGTAATCAAATTTCCAAATAATACAGGAAATATGATACTGCTTGTGGCATGTTTCCCTTTCATTTTTATGTGTAGACTGTGAATATTATGAAGATGTATTAGTTTTCCATTGCTGCTCTAACAAATAATCACAAACTTAGTGGCTTATAACAACACAAATTTATAATTTTATTTTGCTAGAGGTCAGAAATCCCTAGATGGAGATATTCACAGGACAGAGTTCCTTCTACTGGCACTAGGATAGAATCTGTCTCCTTGCCTTTTCCAGCTTCTAGAAGCCTCATACAATCCTTGATTCATGTGTGTCAACATAGCAGCAATACAAGATAATTACACCATCTCAATATCTTACATGTGCAAAGTCCTATTAGCCATGCAACATAGTTATAGGGGCTGAGGACAATGTGTTTATCTTTGGGGAGGACTTTATTCTGCCTAACTTAAAAGGCACTAAAAGTTAGGTAAATGCCTGAATTCCATTCATTCATTAACATTTGAGAGTCTATTTTTCATTAAAATAATTATTAAAATAATTAAGAGCTTCATGTTTTTAAAGACATTTTCACACTCATAATCACACTGAGCCTTCACAACTCTGTGAAAGATAGGGGAGATATTATATCCATTCTATAGATACATGTATGCATGTGTTCACAAGAGTTTAGTGTGTTGCCCCAAGACACGTGGCTAGTGAATACCACTTGCTTGTTTTCTAATAAACCTAGTGTTCTTTCCACTACTCTAAAATGTTTCCCTTGTGGATAAAAAAAATAAAGAAAAATTCCTGGATTCACCAGAAATTTCATATTTCACACACAAAAATAAATAAATAAAAGGTAATTTAGATGTTGATCCATCATTGTCTTTTTCCTAAATATATTCCTCATTTTGAATGCAACTGCAAACATTGAACACATTTCTGCTCCTTTCAAATTTTGGATTTAAGACTGAAGCCCAGAGTAGCTTAGAAGGCACAGGACATAGAAACTGGTGTACACTTGGTACTCTGCTTGTCTCTTTCCTATGGGTCTGAAAATGCACAAGAAGGGGTAGCAAACACAAATGCCCATAAAATCAAGCAGGACTTCTTTTTTCAAAATTTTTTAATGTTTTATTTACTTCTGAGAGAGAGAGAGAGACAGAGTGAGCGGTGGAGGGGGGGGGGTCAGAGAGAGAGGGAGACACAGAATCTGAAACAGGCTCCAGGCTCTGAGCTGGCTGTTAGCACAGAGCCCGATGCAGGGCTCGAACCCACAAACCATGAGATCATGACCTGAGCCGAAGTCGGACGCTTAACGGACTGAACCGCCCAGGTGCCCCTAAGCAGGACTTCTAAATATGATCAGGATTGATCTTAGAATGTAAGCTCAGCCATAAGTAGTAACTGACCCTCACCTTTCATGACAGAGAACAAAGGGAGCAGGTGGCAAACCAGAGTGTGCTTAGCTTATCAGAAGAGGCAACTTCTTTTCAGTATAACACTACTGTTGTTTTGGAAAATGTGCACACAGTATTGACAGAAAGTCCTCTTTAAAAAACAGGTAAGGCAGAAATTTGAATTTTTATATTGAATTTCCCAAATGTTGGGGGTTAGCATTTTAAATTGTTTTAAGACACTGTATAACCAGAAAACATGTAAGAAAGCCAGAGAGGGTCCACAGTAGGTTTCTAGTTTGACTTCTAGCCTGAGGACATTGATAGTACTAGACTTATCTGTCCAAACAGTAGAAATGAAAGGATGAGAAAGTGTTGAGTGCTAGTCAGGAGACACAGAAAATGGAATATTGTATACATTGCCTCTTGCACTTTTGAAAAAATGGTATCTGTTCCTTCAAATCTCCTTTTCTGAATTTTATTAATGGGAATGCAAATTATAGCTTTCATGATGATTTCAAAACGAAGCAAAAAAAAAGATGTAGATGCAGCGATAAGGCAACTTTTTTCTTGATAGTTTTCTAAAAATACACTTATAAAAAATGACAGAATTACCTAAAAAGGTTTTGGTCTTAAAGATGTGATGAACCACTCTGGAACATCAAATCCTTCAGTATAGTAGCTGTGTATTCTAATGTTCCAATCCAAACATCTGCATCATTTTTTATGAGATAAGAGCAAGATATAAGAGAAATCAAGTGAATTCTACAAACTAAGATAAGAGGACTTTTAGAATTAAGTGAGGCTCCTCCCTGCCAGAACTGGTGGGCTGTCCGGGTGGAGCAGAGCAGGGAGGCATCCAGGAGTACAGGTGCCAAGGGAAAGCGTGGATGACCTTGGCAACAGCTGTTTGCTGCTATGCAGCAAAAGCAAGCTAGAAGCCTAGTAAGAATTTACTCGGTAGGTAAGTGACAATAGCCTCAGGAGGTGAGAGCTGGAAACTTGTAGAAAGAAGACCATTTCCTGGTTTGTGATTTTTGAAGCTGGAGACAGAAATGAGTGAGGTATGCAATAGTTCTAATTGTGGAAGCTAACTTTTAGAGTGTTGGTCTTGGTGAGCAAGATGTTCAAGGTGCTATGCTTCAGGAATTATGGGGTTGAGAGAAGCCTCCAGAAGTCAAAGTTTTGAGTAGTAGATGTTGTATAAGTCAAGAAATGCCTCAACCAAGATTTAGAATTATATAATGGTACCCATTCCCCCCATTTTGATATAATTAAAATAACTTTCTTTAAAAAGTCAATGCAATTTCATAATCAAGAGATAATATTTGCTATTTCCAGGTGTATAGTTATATAACTTTCATCTTGGGATTCATCACCCCCCTAAATGATATCTTTTTAGTTTCATATACTAAGGTTTGGTGTTTCTGCTATAAAGTTCTATGAGTTATTATAGAGAACAAACTGATGGTTGCCCGAGGGGATGTGGGTGGGCGGATGGGTTAAATAGGTGATGGGGATAGGAGTACACTTGTGATGAGCACCAGGTGTTATATGAAAGTGTTGAATCACTCTATTGTACACCTGAAACTAATATTATATTGCATGTTGGCTAACTGGAATTTAAATAAAAACTTAAAGTAAAGTTCTCTGAGTTTTGAGAGGCATTTTGCCACATATCCATCATTGTAGTGTTACACAAAATAGTTTCACCAACCTAAAAAGTTCCCTGCACTTCACTTATTCTGCGCCCCTCACCCTGAACCTCTGGCAAACACTTACCTGCTTAATGTCTCTATCATTTAGTCTTCTCTCAAATATCATGCAAATGGAATAACACAGTATGTGACCTTTACAGACTGGCTTCTTTCACTTGGCACTATGTATTTAAGATTCATCCATGTCTTTGTTTATGTTGATAGCTCATTATTTTTACTTTTCCTCTCTGAATAATATCCCATTATATGTGTTACTACAGTTCACTTATTCACTTACCTATTGAAGGACATCTTGGTTGCTTTCAATTTTTGTGGTTATAAATAAAGTTATTATCAACATTTGTATGTGAGCATACACATTTTGTGGGAGGCTAACTTTTCAAACCAGTTGGGTAGATTCCAAGGAGCATAACTGTTGATGGTATGGTTTACCTTACCATCTAACAAAGAATTGCAATGTTTATCCTTGTAAGACACTTGCCACACTGTCTTCCAAGGTGATTGAATCATTCCATATTCCCACCAGGAATGAATGAGAACCCCATTCTCACCAGCTGTTGGTTTTCAGATTTTAGCCATCGTAATATATGGGCTTTCACAAAGCCTACAATAAAGTTTTCTTCATCGCTATGGACCAGTGTCCCCTCGGCATCTCCCGTTATTCTTATTTCTAACCAGGTAGCTTTTAAGTGTGCCTTTGTTTACTGGGCTTGAGGGCAGTACGTAACTAGTTTACGAGAAGAATGTATACATATACCTTGGTTTTGAGCCAGATGCAGTATCTGGTTGGGAGTTAGTTTATCTTTCTGACCATAGTGGGGATTGACTAAAACTGAAAGAGGGCAGCCTGTGGGAGAAACTGATGAGCTGTATACTAAAAGCATTTCTTATTCCTCTGGGTGCACAGTTAGCCTGCCGTTTCCAGACTCGCTTGCAAGTGATGTGGCAATGTCATTGAGTTTTGGTCAATAAAATGTCAATGGAAACGGCACACGATACACCTGAATAATCCTTCATGTCTCATATTCCATCTTTGATCTATATGTTGATTCCCAGAATCACACATAGCTTTTGAAAACTCTATGTTAAAGATGAAAGACATTGAGTGGCTTTCTGGAGCCAATCCCTTTGTTTCTCCTCTTCCCTACATCAATAGGACAAGAATGAGTGAGAAATAAACTTCTATTATAGTAAGCCATTGATATATTGGAACTTATCTGTTGCAGGATAGCTACCCTAACAAATACCTTCGGGAAGACTTCCCAGAGGGGAAAAAAAAAAGGAAATAAATTGAAATGGCTCTTGAAATTCACTTGCAATGAAGAAACATATCTGTTTTAGTAGGAGAAGCATGAGCAAAAACTGTAGGACTAGATCGATCTTTGAAAGAATGGATGGAAGTGCAGACAAGTCAACCACCTCAATTTTGTAATAATTTTATTATAATGCTGCTTTGATAATAATAAGGATGTTACAAATGTATCATGTTGTGGATCTTATTAATAATAATAATAATTATCTATATAGCTAAAAAATATTGAGCCATTGTCTTCCAGATACTAAACTAAGCACTTAGAATCTATTATCTCACATAAATTTTAAAGTTCCTCTAAAAACTAGATATTACTGTTCTCCCTATTTTACACAAGTGAAGAAACTAAGGCACAGAGATATAAGTAACTTGTCTAGGTCACACATCTTTAAGAGGTAGACCTAGAATTTCAACTCACTGTTAAAATTAGTTACTGGTCCCTAAAATCCCCATTCTTAATTACTTCATTCTATTTCTTAGAAAGTAAAACACTTTAGACTTCTCTGCCATTACCCATTTGACATAATGAAAACATGTGTGGGATGGTTGATGTTCTGTGCTTGGGTTTTCCAAAATGATCCAAACCGTCCTTTTGTTAAACACACTTTCCACTGACACCCACACTAGTAAATGTCTTAGTACCACTATTACTTAACATCCAGGAAACCCCATAAAACCTCTTACTTTTGTTTATATCCTTATATACGAGCCACTCTTTTCCAGTGAATATAGACAAAACAGATTAATGACTTTGTGGCTAATTTTCATTAGTTTCTCACTAAAAGTCAAGCAAAAAAGATACTTGCACATTTTTTGGTCTTTCTTTTCTTCTTTTAGCTGATCTAAAACTGTGCTTCATGCAATTATCCTATTACTCTTGAGAAAATCATGATGTTCTTCCCCCAGAGGCTAAAGCCCAACAAAGAGGATCTATGGTCTAGTGCCAGTACCAGCTGTTGGAAATTATCTTCCAGCTCAAATTCGATCTGTTGCTTTTAGATTCCAGGGTCTCCTGTTTAATTCTCAGAAATAAGAATTTTCTCAAAGACTAAAAAGACACTAATTAGTTACATTAAAGTGCTTGATTTAATGTTCTGTTAAGGGATTTCCAAGTTGTTACAACTGCTTCAGACTTTGTGTAACATCTAATGGGTTGTTCTATTATAATATCCTTGGTATACTTGACCAGAGGATGTAACCCTGGGGTGCTGTTAGAAAGGCTTAAGATTGCATGTGGTTTAGCACTGGATTTATTCAGGGAGATTTATACTACAGACTTAAAAATCACAGGTCAATGGCTTTATGAGAGTTGACCACCCAGAAGGCAGTGGGGGAGGTAGTTAATACAAGCAAAGTATGTTGCCATCCATCTTTCTTATACACGTTAACATTAATTCTAATTTAACATTTCTAGAGTACCTAAAGATTAATAGAGATGTTACAAGAGTATCATGTTGGGAATCTGACTTATCTTACCCTGTACAGCCATGTTTTGCAATGTCCTTGTTATAAATATTTATAATTAAGGTCTCAATTAGAAAGTGCTTAATAATCAGAATTGCATCTCTAAGAATGAAGTCCTCAAGTCAAGTACTTTATAGGTCTAGCTGGTGAGTATGAGGGGGAAAATGAATACAGCGTATACACATAACATCTGAATCAAAGTACTGAAGGATACAAAAATAGAAGCCACTATTATTCTAAGTTTTTAAAATTAAATGGATATTTTATTCACAGACACTCCCATAAACTTAAGAATTCATATTTTGGGGGTGAGAAAAATCATCTATAGAAGAATAGAGCTGTAAGTATTTTAGAAAGAATTATAAGCCTGTAACATAAAAATCTAGACTATAATATTTCTAATATTCTAGTTTATGTAAGCTAGATTTTAAGAAAATTTTGAAATGTGAAACCAGAGTTCTACTTTATGATTAAATTAATGCCAATAAGAAAATTCAGCTTTTCTATCATTAAAAAAAATGTACTTCCACTTTCTCTCTCTAATCACATGTAGAAGCCCTTTCTGCTAGAAACTAAAGGCAGATGGGTAGGACTGAGTCTACATACAAAGGAACTTACATTCAGTGGTGGTAAGCTCATAAGCACATGCTGTCAACCGCCTAGTTCATATTAAAGCTTCAAAAATTCTTGACATAACAAGGGCATAAAATATTTTCTTGGGTATTTCTATGTAAGGCCTTTGACACTGAGATATGCAAGTCTATTATATTTTTCCCTGTGAATGTAAAAGTATTCCGTTGTGCTCACTGGTCTCTGTGTAATCAACATGCAATAAAACAGAAGTAGCAATGGCTTGCATGCTTCACTTACCAACTAAACAACACAGCCCACCTGCCCCCAGAATTGCCAGGTAAGCCAGAATACTAGCAGATTGCAGACAAAATACTGAAATACGCTTGTTACTTAGTGTTGTAGACAGACATTCAGAGGAGTGGATTTAAAATATCAATCCTGTTATTAGATATTATCCCGCTGTTAAACATACACCAAAGGTTACTGAATATAAAGTATTCAAGTATTCATGTCATGCAGCCAACTTCCATAGTCATGCAACATCAAAAAAAAAAAAAAAAAAAGGATGGCAAAAGAAAAAAACACTTTGTTTATCTTGCACCATAGGTACAAAGACTAAGGCAGGCTTTCAGAACAAAGAATAATTTTTTAAGAAAGAAAAACAGCTTTACAAACTTAATTTCTCGAAAGTAATTATCAAGCTGCATGGTAGCATAAAGTCCTATTGATCCAAATTTCTCTTTCTGTATGAACTCCACAGACTTGCATGACTTGGCATCAGTAAAAGCTAATGATGATTCATGCTATTAGCTTCAGCAGCCACTGTCCCTAGGAACTCAGCTTTGACCTTTTATTAACACTTTTCTCCCTAGCAGATAGGAACCTTCTCCAGGCACACTTCCTAATCACCTTAAAACACCTGGAGAATTAGTGAAAAGCCTGACTGGGCGAGGGGCTGGGATGCTAAGGGAAAATGGAGAGTCAGCATAAGGAGAGGACACATTCTATTGTGTAATCTGACCAGAAGCCCTGGGAACCCTTGGAAAATAAAACTACATGTTAAACTTAAAATAGTCACAATTACGGGAAGAATGTTAAATGTTACCAGTTGGTTTCAGCTGTTAGCAGCCAACTCCTCCTTACCCCCTAAGAAATCCTCATGCAACATTTATACATTCATTTTTTTTTTTCTTGAGCAAACATTTATTGAGCTCCTAGCCCTATGCCAGGCACCTAAATAGTGTTCTGTTGTGGTAACGTAAGTTACACTTAGTGTCCTCTAAGTGGCTTCCGAAAGAAGCATTGATTAATGAAGCCATGGAGGACTGCCACACAAATAACTTGAAAACTCTACTCCTTCTCTCATTTTTCCCAGCTCCCACCGCTCCTCCCACATCCACCTACCACACAACCTCCATGTGCATACACACATGCACATGTGTCCTTTCCACTTTTCTACTGCACAATGGACCCATGTAATATGCAGCTGCTTTTTAGTGATTAAGGCTAAAGGGGAAAAAGGAAACTTGTTGTTAAAAGAGGTTGAATTCTCTTTTTCAAGCAAGTAACTAACTTCAAAATCATAATAATCGAAAAAGATGGAATCTATAGGGTATTTAAATAACTTTTTGGTTTTGATAATGGTTTGGTTTCTACAACATACATACTCATGAAATGATTGCATATCTGCAAATGATATGATAATAATATGATGATAATAAGTTGATGTAATTCAACTTTCACTCTTTTAACACATTTATCTTTCTTTGGATTCCACAATGCAAATTACTTTTTATTGTCTTCCTAGATTTCAGATTAAATTTTGCCACCACCCCCTATCTCCCCCCGACCAAACCCTTACCTTCTCTTAATTATTAATGGTCTCCTTGTTGATCTGTCTACATTTTACCCTTGAATATCTTTTTACATTTTCTTCATTTCAGTGACACCCTCTATATTGACAACTCCCAGACCTCAGGAGAAAGGTATGATATGGTGGGAAGAGGATTGGGTTAGGAGTCTGAACGTTTGTTTGGTTTGGAGTCTCTGTTCCCTGTAAAATTTTGATGAATGACTTTATTTTATTGTATGTGGGTGAGGGGAAGCGGGGGGTGGGGGATAAAAATTGGCCCTGGTCTAATGTATATTTTTAAAAAATGTACTAGTTGTGATGAACTAAATAGAATACAGTTCCATTCCGGGGGTTTTTATACTTTTAACACAAAATACTTAAACTGTAATCTTTTAACATAAACATGAGCAATATCCATTGTTATAGATCGTTTAAATTTTAAATATGAAAACAGACCTTATGTGGTTTAAGTTATCTAATTGATTACATTATTTGGGGAAATAGCTTTATCCCAGGCTCGGTTGACACCTAATATTAAATGATGGGTTGTCCTTTATTTAAATTAGGTTACCAGCCTTTAAACTTGTATATTTCAACCATATTGGAAGTGGCATAGTGAAAGAACCATGGGAAAAACATTCCTGCTGGACAACATCAACAAATAAATGAATGTACCTGATAGTCAATTTATCACAAAATTGGTTAAAAAATCTTTTTGGAACTTAATATGTTTCTCTGTAGAAATAGGTATCACATAGCCATGATGAATAGGCCATTGTGAGAATCAAAGTAAGTCCCATTGGAGAGAGGGTAATTGCATCATTAAAGTTCAGTGCTCTACCTTTTAGGAAGGGCTTTTTCTGCAGCAAGCCACATTGTGGCTTGACGTTCCAATTATAAATTAATCCTCACATCTAGGAAAGGCAGCTATACATTTGATTTTGTTGTTAATCTCTATTTTACAGATATGGAATTCTGGAAAAGTTTCAGTGACCAACCTGCAATTACCCAGTCGTAACCAGATCTGGAAGTAGGGTGGTTTCTTTCCTTTTTATTCAGTTTTCTGCCTGCTACATTTAGCTTTTGTCAGAACTGACTTCAACGAAGTATTCAGTTTTTATTTTTTGATAAATATAGATTTTTGCATAAAGTAATTTGACTTTATTTTATGTATATTCAAGAATAGGTTGTTATTGATTTAGGGAGTGACCAAATGTCTTCCTCCACTAACAAGATGAGTGAGTTCTTTCACTGCATGAGGAAAAAAACAGACATATATAAGTAGGCAAAAAAAAGGGGGAACATCATTTATTTAATTCAACATAATTAGCTAATAAAATGGCCATATAATTAAATAACATTAGACTTTCTATCCAGTACATCTCATGAAATTCATAGTAATACATAAACCATCATCAGCATGAGTTCTTTTAGCTACTTTAAAGTTTTCTTCATTTTTCATCTGTATGGATTTGAAATATTTCATGTTTTTCACTGTTAGTAGGTTGTTGGATGTGTAGGGTTTTTTTTTTTAATGTTTTATTTATTTCTAGGAGAGAGAGAGAGAGAGCGAGAGAGCGAGAGAGCAGGGGAGGGCCAGAGAGAGAGGGAGTCACAGACTGAAACAGGCTGCAGGCTCTGAGCTGGCGGTAAGCACAGTGCCCGACGCGGGGCTCGAACCCACGAACCGTGAGATCATGACCTAAGCGAAAGTCGGACTCTTACCCGACTAAGCCACCCAGGCGTCCCAGTGTGTAGGCTTGTTTGGCTCAGAGTTGCTTATTCATACCACTACATTCATAGCAATGAGTATTGCTATTATTCATAGCATTGTGAGATAGTACCTTTGTATCTGTATGACGCTATTGATTTAAACTTTTTTGCTTCTATAAGATAGTCATTTGATGATCTTATGGAATATGGTATGCAGGACCTGTGTATTTTCAGGATTAACGTTGCAAAATACCAGATAACATGAAAAAATAATATAGCTGAAGAATAGTATGCTTGTGAGGGTACAGAGAAATGGTTGCAAAATTATGTAAATATTTGTATATGAACATCTCAGGATTTCTAAGTAGCATATCATGTTCTAAAGTTTGGTAGTATCTTAATATTTAACATCCTTTGGTCAAGACTAGTCTTTTCATTGAACATAATTCTAAACTTACCTTCTATCAGAGACATTTCTAAACTTTCATTACAATTTTCTATTTTAATATTTAAGTTTTAATATTTCTTCTTTTGCAAATATCAACTCTCTTTTCCACATGAAGTTTGAATAAAACATTTATTTATTTTTTTTCAGGTACTCTGATCATTTTATTTTTTATTATTTTTTAAATAGTTTATTGTCAAATTGGTTTCCAGCATTTATTTATTTTTCTTAAACTCCATTGTGTTATTAATGACCTCCTGTGGTTGATGGGGTGTTGAGTTTTACTTACACAATAATAACAAAACTAAATGGTAAACAATAATTATAAAAAACTAAACAATAACAACTAAAAACATTAAAAATTCACTGTGATGTAGTACACATTTCTTGATTTAGCCTAAAAAATAAACTTATCAATACCTATTTTAGCATAGTTGGTTCTTTAAGAAGAAATGGTCTAGCTCCCAGACTAGATTGGTTGAATGGCTGAAAGTGTGTGTGTGGGGGGGGGGGAAGCACAAGAAAACTGGGGAAAATGGTGCTGATATGCATACATTTTCAGTATACTGAAAGATGGCAATACATAACCCTACTCTGCAACCAAATTTTCCTTCTCATAAAAATTTAGGCAGAGTTTATTTTGGGTATCACAGGATGCATGGGGTTATCTTAAAAGGAAGGTAAATGAAGAAAGGAGTGATTATTGCAAAAAAAATCACTTAAAATATAATTAGAAACAGCAGCAGCAGCATAGCTAATACATACTGATTCCAAATATTTGTCAGACAGTCATGTAGCTGATTTATGCAGTTGTTTTTGACCTTCACAACAACCTTGTAAGAGAGGAGTCAGAAAAGTTCACTTGAGCAAAGACACACCTATTCAAGTCTTCATGTAGAAGACTTGGATTACAGAATTAGAACCCTGGACCATGCAGATGTATTTGCACAGGGGGACTTAAACGCTTTACAAAGAAAGATCATTACAGTTTTGGGAAAGAGTGGTGAGGACAAAGAGTTTGCCTCCTTCGTTTTCTTTTTCTTGCCTTGCTAAAGCTCAATGACATCACGTATCTGGTGCTTCTCTCTCTCTCTCTCTCTCTCTCTCTCACACACACACACACACACACACACTCATTGTGTATCCTTCGTGTGTGGTTCTCCAAAGGGGGGGAAAAAAAGGAAACCAATTAGGTTGCCTTTTGAAACTATCTTTCTGCATTGCCTCTCGAGGCGTTTTGTTTCGTTGAATGGGGTGAAGGTGGGAGAGTTTGTTTGGAGGGAAGATCTGGAAGGTCCACTCTACCCAGAACTTTGAGAACATTTCTGCCTGCGCCTCTTTCACAGCTCAGGCGCGCTTCTCGGCTGATGACCGCGAGGAGCGGTTCGCAGCTCAGGAGTACCGACCGCTCTTCTGCTACCAAAGCTGCCAAAGGGAGAAGGACGGGGGCGCTGTCTGGTGACTGTTCGCGTGATTCCTTCAGGGCGGCGACCACCTCCAGGGATCCGTGCTCCCGCAACGCGGGTCGTACTGGGGTCCCACCGCCGCTACCCGGGGCTGGCCAGACGCTGTACGTCCGGGCCGAGGCTCTGGGGACAGAGTCACCCCGGGGCGCCCTTCGCGGCCAAACCGCGGGCACCCGGCTGTCAGAAAACGCCCCAGGCCCACCTGGGCGGGCCCGGCTGTCTCGCGGCACCTGGGGCTTGCAAGCCAGGAGTCCCCCCACCCGGCGCCCCTCCCGCGCCTCCCCCATCCCAAACCCCGGCAGCGACGCCGCCGCTCCCGGAAACAAGCCTGCTGAGCAAAGGCGGAGGAAAACCTTGGGCCTTCCGCTCTGATTGGTCTCCCCCCGCCGCGCGGGGCGAGGCAGCGATTGGCTGCCGGGCGTTGTCAGTCGCCGAGGCCAGAGCCTTCGCCGGAGAAGCGCAGCCGGGCTCGGGTGCTCCGGCTGCCGCCGCGGCTGCTCGTGCCGGTGCAGCTGGGCGAGCTCGTGCGGGCGCCGCCGCCGCCGCCGCCGCCGCCTCCGCGGCTGCCCACCCCGCCGCGCCGCCGGCGCTGCCGGTCTCGCAGGCGGCCGCCGGGGAGGGGCGGCCGAGAGAACAGAGCACGAGGAGGCGGAGGCGGCGGAGAAGGGATGCTGGCACCGGGGATCCGGGCAGCGGCAGCGGAGCAACGGCATCGCCGGGACCCCGGCTGCAGCGTCCCAGTGGCCCGCGGGCCAGACGAGCGGCGGGAGACCGCGCGCCCCTCGGGTAAGATCCGGCCCGGCGGCGCCCTCGCGGCCCCGGGACCGCCGGTGTTGTCTCCGGGGCTTACGAGGCTCGTTGTGCCCGGGGCATCCTGGCAAGGGTGTTTGGGACGCGGACCGCGAGTCCGGACGCACGGCCAGGCTGAAGCCCGCGCCGGTGCCACTCCTGCTCGTGCGTTCCGCCCTCGGCGCTGGCGGACTTTGATAGCGCGGGGATGGCATTGTGTGTGTCCGTGCGTGTGTGGGCGCGCGGCGTGGGGCACTTCGCGGGGGCCGCGATGGGTCCCCCCTGACGTGAGCCCGCGTCCTTCAGGGCTCCAGGCTGGGATGGAGCGAATCGGTTTGCCTCCCAGCTCAGCGGGAGGGAGAGCACGCGGAACGCACGAGGAAGTCCGCGGTGGCTCGTAAAGAGCCGGGCAAATTGAACTTTACTGCCTGAATGAAAAGAGGGAGCTGTGTTCCAGCGCGCCAGGGGACAGGCGCATTCACCGAGGCTCCCCAAAGTCCCACTTTGCGCCGGGGACTTCAACAGGGACAGGAGGGCGGGGGAAGTAACCCTTAGCCCGCCTCGCTCAAGAAAAGGACCAAAGCAAAGGAGGGCTGCAACTAGGCTCGGGGAGTGGCGGCTTTTTGTCCGGCGCTCGTTTGGGGAAGCTCGCTACACTTTCCGGGAGCGCAGATTTGGGGAGAGCCCCGCTTTGAGGGGCCGTCAGAGGCTGCTCTGGCCGGCGCCAGCGTGGGGCGCGGGTACCAGCGACCCCACTGCGCCGCGGGAGCGGGGCGGGGCTCGAGTCCGCGTCCAGGTGCAGCCACTGTCTCCCGGGGCTGCCTCGGCCCGGCTACCTTCCGGGGTCGGGACCCGGAGGCCTGCAACACCCGGAGCAGCTGCGGACCTGCGGGCCGCTCGGTTCTCCGAGAAAGTTCCGGCCGGCTGCGGTCTGGGCAACCCGACCACAAAGTGTAACCAGGTTTACGTACCCAGCTTCCTCCAGTGCCGACGCTTTTATTTTATATTAAATTATTATTATTACTATTGTTAATATTTTTTGTAAAGCCATTGGGAGTTGGACCTTTCTGTAGAAGGCAGATTTTATGCGCTGCTGTAAATGGTTGGTGCTGCTGGGCTGTCCGAATCTCCGTAGCTCCATGTAGTGGTTTCTCCATCCCTCTTCAGGACGCACAAACTTACTCTTGGCGTCTGTTTTGTATGTGGCCTGTGTCTCCGTAGGAGTCTCTGCTAGAGAAAGTTCCTGAAATACCTCGGCACTAAGGAGCTGTCCCCAGGCTGGCGCAGATGGAGAGAGGCTGTGGTCCTTTATAGAGGCGATGGGGTTGCAGCGGGAGATGGAAGTGGAGAGGGCAGCTCCCAGCTTGCCAGCTAGAATCTTTGGAAACACATAAATTGGCTCAATACAGGGAGCCGGATCTTGAACTGAGAACAGCACTTTCCCTGTTATGTAGCTTCTTAATCTCTTTCACTGGCAGAATCTTTCGCCCCCAAACGCAACACAACACAACAAAAATAAAACCCAGGCCCAAACAGCAGAAACCACTTTGGCCGGGCTCATTTCTGATTTGGTAAAGCAGAAAAAATTAAGACTCCTAATAGAAATATTGTAGAAAAATCAGGAGGGAGCTGTCCAAAATGTCAGCATTTTTCACGTTTTTAATTGCAAAGATTCTTTTTTCGCCCAATTTCATAATGTAAATGATTCTGTAGAGGAGGAATAACTTACTGGTAAACTATCAGTGCTGTTAGTTTTGTGTCCGAAGATGGTTCCACATTCTTCATCACTTAATTCATGAACTATAAGTGGAATTTTTATACTTTAACACTTATACATTACATTTGGATTAGTAGAAAATTGGTAGCAAATATTTTCTTCTTTGTAGTCATCACATGTGGTTTAAAAGTCTAGTTTTTTGATATAATTAAAGAGTGTATAGCTTGTGGTTATGTTTCAGTACAAAATTTACCTGCTGCCAGGTGATTTTTTTCAAAGTTGCAATATTTTAGTTCTAACTCTCGGGACTTTATTAAGTTTCTTAAACATATTAAGCAGTTGATTTTAGCTTTGTGTTTCATTTATGCACTACTATGAGATGGTAGAACTGTTTTCCTGTATGGGTTGAGATGGGGGAAATAGGATTAAAATGCATTATGAATTATTAATAATTTTAAAATAAGATAAATTAAAACCAAGTTACGAGTAATAAAAATGGAACTTTGAAGTACGGTTTTAACTACTTAGCTGAAAAGGTGGTTTTTCACATTGCTGTCAAGTAACATCTTGTAAATTCACCGCATTATGTATTGGGGTAAGTCACAAGTCTTTAAACAGAAACAGAGCTTTTGTGCTCATTTTAAGGAGTGCATGTGTATTTTTAACCAAGGGGGCTTTTATTTGGAGAGGTGTCTCCCCAGCCCCCAGATAATTAAATACATTTTTAAAACCATGAGGGCAAAATGTAATCAAATGCAGAGAAATGTATCAAAGGACATAAATATTAGGATAAAGCAGTAGGGTCTGTGTTTAACTGAAAGCAGAAATGATGGGAGATGTTTGTGTGCTGGGAAGCATAGGCTTAAAGGAGGTAATAGTGCTAGCCATTTAGTTTATACAAACAATTCAAGTTCTGCCAGTTCTGCAAATTCCCTTCAGTTTTGACTTGTTTTGCTGGAGGGCAGCCCATGAGCTCCAACTGCCATATTTTGTACATGGATTTTAGTAACTCAAGTAAATGTCAACTTGTCAAGACTCTAGGCCACTAAATTCACTTTTTGACCTATACCAGATTTTAATTTCAACACTGCATAACTTTTCTAAAAAGATCACATTTACTATAAATAGCAATGCGAAAATACCATGAGCTTATTAATCATTTTTAATTTATCCAAAATAGTCACCATCAGAGTTTCTACATTATTAGGTAAGATAGTGAGGTTTACTTAATTTTATTGATCATCATTTGTTTTCATTTTAGTAATGAAATTATCACCTTCTATTGAAAACTAATATATTTAGTGGAATTAAATACCTCAGCCAATTTAGTTTATCAGAAATTCATTGTACTCTCTCTCTTTTGGTCTCTCTCTCTCTTTTCCTCTCTCTCTCTCTCACCACACACACACACACACACACACACACACACACACACACACACTCCGGAGCCACTTTCAGGAGGAATGTAACCATCTTGAGTTAGAAACAAATTCACCAACCCATCCCGAATGATGAAGGTACTTTATAAGGCAGAATCTCATCCTCTTAAATAACCTATTACTGGTTTATTCACTTAAAACTTAACAAATTGTACTGTCTTCCTACTGTGTGCAAGATACTGTTCTAGTTGCTTTGACTATATCAGAAAATAAACCAGACCAAGACCCTTGCCCTCATGAAGCTTATATTTTATTGAAGTGAAATAGATCATAAATAAAACCATAATAAGTAAAAAACTTAGAGAATATTCATCTCTCCTACTGACCTATTTTTTTTCTAAATCTCCATCTCTTGGTCCAGTCTCTTCACATCATATTTTCTTTCCAATTAATACTCACCTACCCACACACCAACACAAATCTACTCAAATTTATCTAAGAACTGGAAAGCAATCATGGTGATAATCTAATACATGATACTCTTGAATTGATATATACGAACAATAACAGCACTATTTAAGAGGAAGGTTAAAGTTAAGAGAGGGGTTCAAAGATGATTAAGCAATGAAATGACAGAATATCTGTCCTTTATAAACCCTTTAAAATAAAATTATATTTTTTCAGAGGAATTAAATGGGAAACATTATTCTTTAACAAATTTATTTCAAATTAACATCTTTTTTTTAATGTTTTTTATTTACTTCTAGGAGAGAGAGAGAGAGAGAGACAGCGTGAGCAGGGGAGGGTCAGAGAGAGAGGGAGTCACAGACTCTGAAACAGGCTCCAGGCTCTGAGCTGGCAGTCAGCACAGAGCCTGACGCGGGGCTCGAACCCACGAACCATGAGATCATGGCCTAAGCGAAAGTCGGATGCTTAACTGACTAAGCCACCCAGGCGCCCCTATTTCAAATTAACATCTTAAGAGGCATTTGTGACTACCGAAGATCAAATCTATATAACCTCATTTAAAGGGGATGAGTGAATTAGAAGTAGTAAGGAAAGATCCCAAACCTTAATTTTACTGAGAAACCTCCTCCTTCTTCCACACTAAGAGGGACATATTCATGTACCTTTGTGAAAGTTGATCAAAAATCCTTGCATCTGAGGTCAGAGTTTCCCTAATGTTTATGCGTCAGAAAAAAGACTCATGATCTGATTCTCCAATAAGAAATGCCAAAATACTTCAAAACTTTCAAAATAAGCTTGTTTTTAATTCAAGATCAATTTGGTTATCCAGTTAGTCCAATTAAGATGAAACTTTGTGATATTTTCCCAAGTTCTATTATGCATAAAACAATATGCAATTATAATTCCAGTTTCACTTTCTGTGCTTTCCATGTAATTATTTTCGTTAGGGCCCTGAGTTTACATCTCCCAAAGATTTTTGTGTGTGTGTGACCCTCATGTGAAGAAAGTCAAGAATAGAGCATGAATTTCAAAAACTGGTTTGTGAACAATATTTTCATACCGAAGAAAGTCTGAAATTGTATACACAAGAAGCCATACTACATAATGAACTAATGCCAACTTGCCAACTTAGTCACAGGTTCTATCATGACAAGATACTAGTGCTAACACAGTACTAACAGCCATTTCTGAGTGGATTTTCATCATTTCAGACAAATCTTCAAGATTGCTGTTATATAATCCAGTTAGGAGATGGGAAAAAGTCTTCTGATAATACAGTCTCAATATTTTATTTATCTAGATTTAAGAATGTATATCCTACCAGCTTAAACCTTTACCTTTTTTGCCTGTTTTTCTCTGTTCTGCCCCAAATGCAAAACTTGTTTAAAAAAACAAACAAACCAGTAGTTATCCTTTGCACACAAAGCCAGCTTTGGATGATTATAAAATGTTGGGTGAGAGCAAAGCAGGAATCAGATATTTAGGTCTGGGAAGAATCCAGGTGATTAGTCCAACCTCCCCAATGTATAAGGAAGAGCCATACTCCAGGAAGTTGATAATTGACCAAAGTCAGTTGAAAGTAGAGCCAGATCTAGAAATACTGCTTGTCAACTACTATGTGTAAGTTCACTCCATGCCAGTTGCCTATTAAATAGCTCTATATTTTGTAAAATAGTAATGTTAAGAAATTGCACCTACTAATTTGTACATCTAAGTGTTTTAATATCTGACATAATACTGCATTATATTAATATTATGTTGGGATCAAGAAAATGATAAATTGGATTGCATTTAGAGATGTCATTTAAGATTTATAGGGCTAGAGGTAAGTTTGCATGTAAAATATTTGTACTTAATTCAGCTGTGTGTCTATAGAATTCTTTTTAAATATTTATGTCTCTAACATAGGATTTTTTTCCCCTAAAGGTCTATGGGCCTCAAAGGGATCTATAGGTGAGCTTTAGGGACTCTAAAAAATAGCAAAATTGTTTGCAAGCTTTTTGCATTCTTGAATGTCCCATAGTAAGGAAAAACAAATTAAGAAATGATTAAGAGCTACTACTCTAAGTTAGCTTAAAACAAAACAAAAAATAGAAACAAAAAAGTAGGCAGAAAGGGAAACATGTATGGTTAGGGAGAAGACTTTAAAGAACTAGTACTTTCCTCACTTAAGAATAAAAAGAAAAAAGCCCTCCTGCTAGACTCTATCAGAAAATAGCTCCCACAGTGGTGTGAAGAGACATTTCATTGTCCTCAAATGCAAATTTGTAACCGAAGAGATGATATAAACCATGTGGTTATAAAATGATACTTGAGTTATTGCACTTAGCATTTTGTTTAATCTATGACTATGAAATTTTTTCATGACATACATAGATGACATCAGGGCTGAATCGATTCCTCATGGGACAATAAAATTTGTGGGTCTTTTCCCCAGAGCCCTTAGCAGTCAAAAACAGTTGACAGAAGTAGAGTTTGGTTGTAAACAATTAGTTATAATTTAAATGCTATTAGACAAGAAAAATTACACTAAATGTACACAATTCATTATGAATAGGGCATATGATCTAATAGTCTCCACTAATAGACTCCACTCTACATTTGTCCATGCTAGTCAAAGTGCTGGTGAGTTCCTAACATAGCCTAGCTCATTACTACCTTAGTTTCTGTGTCTGTAAAATAATAATAGTATTACATACATGCATACACATATATAGACATTCATATATATGTGTATGTGATGTATATATATACATATATATATGCATACATATCTAGATAATCCAAAATAGAGCCAAAGAAATTGCTATAAAATTTAGAGATTCTAAAGTTCCTATGGGATGGCAAATGGAATAATGGATGTGGAAAAATGGTCAAAAAAAGTATAAATAAATAAAGCATTGAGACAAAGTTGTACTGTCAACTATTTAAAGTTATTAAAAATGGCAGTAATTAATATAGTATATGAACACACAAATAATAATGTGAAAGAAACTTACACACAATTTCTAAGATATGTGAGAATGAAGCATAATATGCAATAATCACAAGTCTGTGGGAAAATAAAAAATGATCAATGTATGGTGCTAGGGAAATTGATTAATTGTTTGTGAAAAATATACATTGCCTATCTCACAACACATTCCTGAATAAGTGTCAGATGAAGTGAAGGGTTAATATAAAGAAATTCTGAATCAAGTTAGAAGAAAATAATGACTTCACAAACACAGATATAATGGGACAAATATAAAGATATGACCTTATAAAATTTAAAAGATTTAAGTCAAAAGCCAAAAGTAAACCAAGAAAATATTTTGAACACATATTGCAAATAACAGTTTCATATTTACTGTGACAAAAACCTTTCAGTGTTTTCTTCTATTAGAGGACTTACCTCAAAATCATTGTGATTCCTGGTTTATATCTATTACCTTTGTCACCTGAAAACTTCTTGGAAAAAGAGATTTATGTTTGTCATTTTTCCCTAGTGCTTTGAACAATATTTGGGGAGCAATAGGGATTGTTATTGGCTACTAAATATTACAGGTATATCAGTAGAAGAAATGGACAAATCATAATTTACAAAAACCAGAAATATATAAGGCTAATAAGTGTCTAAAATTTTAACTTAATGATAAAAAAGTAAAGGGACACATTTTTAAAAGATAGTACTTTTTATTTTTTTAATTTTAATTTTTTAATGTTTGTTTATTATTGAGAGGCAGAGAGAGACAGAGCATGACCATGGGAGGGGCAGAGAGCGGGAGGTGGGTGGACAAAGAATCTAAAGCAGGCTCTGGCTCTGAGCTGTCAGCACAGAGCCCAGCATGGGATTCAGACTCAGAAATCACGATATCATGACCTGAGAGCCAAAGTCAGATGCTTACCCGACTGAGCCACCCAGACACCCCTTATGATAGTACTTTTTAGCTCATCAGAGTAGCAAAGATAACGAGTGAAGGTTGGCTCATTTAACAAAAATTGATGTAGATAATGGAGGTAAACTTCAGATTCTCCTAAATTTCTGGTAAGGCTATTCATTGGTGTTTACAGAATTCTTCTGTTGCATACTACAGAAATAAATTACTAAAGAAATAAGAGCCATACCAAATGAAGGTATTTTGTAGCTTATAGAATCAAAGGAGAAGAAACAGAGTAGCAACAGAAATCACAGGAGAAGGTGATGAAATCTTTGCCAGATATCATCACTGGGATGAATATCAGTCCTTTTCTGTCAATGTGTCACTTTGCTCCAGAACCAAATTCCTGGGATGAGAAGTATGACCTAGCTTAGGTTTTATGCCTACACTTTAGTCAGTGAATCATTGGGCAGTACTATCAAGAACACATTCCAAGGAAAACCAAGGCACTGGTACCAGCAGAAGGGAAAAAGGATGCTGGACAGGTAAAACAAAACAAAACAAAACAAACAACAACAACAACAACAAAACACCCATATTTCCACTGTGTGTATTAAAAGCCTTAAAAATATTTCCTTTGTGGGGCGCCTGGGTGGCTTAGTCGGTTAAGCGTCCGACTTTCGCTTTGGTCATGATCTCGCGGTTCGTGGGTTTGAGCCCCGCGTCGGGCTCTGTGCTGACTGCCAGCTCAGAGCCTGGAGCTTGTTTCAGAGTCTGTAACTCCCTCTCTCTCTGACCCTCCCCTGCTCACGCTGTCTCTCTCTCTCTCTCTCTCTCCTAGAAATAAATAAAACATTAAAAAAAAATTAAAAAAAAATATTTCCTTTGTCTTAGTAATATCACTTCTAGGAATTAATTTTATGTAATTAATCAGAAATACACAATTTCATTAAAATGCCATTGGTAGTAGTTTGATAGAAAAATTGGGCAATAATAGTGATCCAATTATGGTATATAATAATGATTTTGAAAGATTGGTAGTAACTTTAGAAAATGTTGATGAAATAAGTGAAAAATACAGAATACAATATTTATTTTGAAGGAAGACATTTGCATATATAAAAAGGCTTAAATAAGATACGAACATTTGTTTTGGGGGAATACTGGGATTATGGGAATTTTACTTTTAAGTATAGAAAAATATTTTTTTCCAGAAGCAGGCACTGCTTTAATAATCACATAAAAATCTATACTAGAACAAACAAAAGAATAATTAGAGGAATGATAGTGGCTTTGGGCGTCCAGACAACTATGTTGGAAGCAAAACATTGGACTGATATACTTAATTTTGAAAGGAAAGGAGTTAATTGTCCAATATTCCTTTTTCCACATTGTTTGTTATTATAAGTGAAATTTGGCTGGGTTTTCTACTTTGATAGTCAGGAGTTATTTTGAACTTTGCTACTCAAATCTTTACCTTTGTAATAGAATTGAAAATGTATTTGCATTTTACAGTTCAAATGAAAAATTCTTATTGGCATAGCAAGTTAAAAAAAGAATACAAGTGATTACATGTATTGATATGTGTGTGTATCTCATCAGTTACCCTGCTAATTCTCATTAACTCATGCTTAAATTGAGGCAATATGAGCTATTATAGCTTAAGGTGATGCATTACAACTGGCCCAGTTATTTATAAGTATAATTAAAGATTCTGTTAAATTTCATTATAATAAGACAGAAAACCATGCTTCTATCATAAATCAGAAAGCAAATATAGCTGAATATTTTGATTTTTTTTTTTTCCTTTTTGGTTCATACCTACAGCTCAGAAATAATAAGTGCCAAAGAACAGAGGGGTCTACATATGGCAGTGGGTAAAATTTTCCTAAAAGCTTAAGTGCGTTGTTCTTATAATACATTTTGAAGTAGTAGTTTACTCTGGCATATTGGCTGAGCTCTGTACAGAATGACTTTGATGATCTCATGAATTATTCTTGAATAGGGGCGCCTGGGTGGCTCAGTCGGTAAAGCGGCCAACTTTAGCTCAAGTCATGATCTCATGGTTCATGAACTCGAGCCCCGCGTTGGGCTCTGTGCTGACAGCTCAGAGCCTGGAGCCTGCTTCAGACTCTGTGTCTCCTTCTGTCTCCGCTCCTCCCCCTGTTCACGCTTTGTCTCTTTGTCTCTTAAAAATAAACATTAAAAAGTTTTAAAAAAGAATTCTACTTGAACAAATAATGCAATTATTGGAAATGAAGAGAAGAGGAAAACCAAAAATTGCCTGAACATTTGTTCCCTCTAATAGTCATTGCCTTCTTGTGGTTCATGGGAATGTGCAGTCTGATAGCTAATTCCATCCCACGGTATAGGATAGGGACAATTTTGTTGCTATTGTGTTCATTTGTTAAATGATATATATGATTTTTGAATGGATAATATACACATGGTTCAAAAAATACACAGTAAAAGTTCTCTCTCCCCTCTCCTTGCCCTGTACACCCAGCCCTCATCACCCCAAATAAGTAACCACTCTTACTTGTTTCTTAGTATTTTTCAGAGATTGCCAAGTGCATGCAAACACTAAACTTTTAAACTTTTTTCTTTTTTTTCTCAATTTTTATACAAATGGTAACATTTTATGTACATAATTTGCTTCCTACTTTTTAAACTCAATCTTGGAGGACCGTTGATGTAGATACATAAAGAGTTTCCTCATTCCTTCTTTAAGCTTTATGGTATTACATTTGTTGAAAGTACTGTAATTTATTTATTATTTAACAGTTCCCTCCTGGTGAAAATAAATTGTTTCAAATATCTTGGCTAATACAACCATTGCTGTCATGACTAATCTTGTACACATGATTTCATGTGTACAAGCATCTGTAGGACCTAGAAGTGGAGTCACTGGTTTCAGATATACGTGTTTGTTTACTTTGAAAAATGTATGTTTATTTGTTTTCACATTTAATTATATTGCTTTCCTTGTCTTCAATTGGATGGTTAATAATGCTGAATTAGACTAGACCAAAGACATCAATTCATAACATTTCCCTAGAGATGTCTGCCTGGGTTTACACTTATCTATCAGCATGCTTTGGAGGTATGCAATTTATTGTGAACTAATCTTGTTTGGTGATCAAGCATCTGCTTAACTATCTTGATCACAAAGATAGCCGCTAAAATGGGGAGATTTTGTCAAATTGTTCCTTAATTTCAGACATTCTCTTTTCCTATCCTCCGGTCTACTAGACTAATAAATTATATGGGCAATGTGAGCACTTGCTATTCATCTACTAAATGACAATATTAAAAATAATCATGTCCCATGTTGGCAAGGATGCAGTGAATCTGGTGCTTTCAGAAACTGTTCGTTGCAATTAAAATTGGCACAGCTCTTTTGAAAAGCAATTTGGCAGCATATAGAGGAAAAAAACTACAAAAATATTCATACTGTCTGATCCATTAATATTCCTTCTGGGATTCTATCCTAAGGAAATAGTACCAAAAATGGAAAAGGTCTTATGTTTGAAGATGTTGATAGATGTATTATGTAAAATTTAAAACCAGAAGCAACACAAATGGCCAATAATACACTTAGGCAGCTTAGGCATGTACAATTGAGGATAACATACAGCCATTAAAAGTAGACATGAGGCTTATAATAAAATGAAAATACATATGCTATAATTTTTCTTGGGGAAAATGGTACAAAGTTACATGAGTCCTATTATAGTTATGTAAAGCCTTCACATATGAGCACTGAAGTTATAAATGTGTTATCAAATGGTGGGAAAATAGGTGATTCCTTCCCTATCTTTTCATCCTCAGTTTTCGTGAATATTTTACATCATTTTAAATTAAAAAAAAATGAAAAACATAATTAGATTTTCCCTTTTGGCTTTGACATTTTGCACTGAATATAAATCAAAGCTTTTGATGGTTAATTTCTTTGCCACTATTCAGAGATGTGAGATTTTTCATCTTTTTTATACAGGTGAGTTCATCCTAGAGTGTGCAGTGCAGTGCATGTTGTTTTTAGAAGTATTCTCTCACTCCTTTCTGTACATCCAAAGACATCTTAATCACTAAACTTCCTTTCAGTCTCATTCCTTGTGATGGAAATTTTTTTCTCTTTGGAGGAAAAATTCAAATATTTTGAACAGTCCTGAACTTGTCTTTTGCCTACTTCTTAGACTTAATCTCCTAACATTCTTCCCTCTGCTCACTAAGCTTCTATTCTATCATGCTGATCTTCTCAAACATGATAAGCCAGATCAGACTATCTCTCAATTATTTATTAAATGCTACATATTTCATTAAAATATATGCAGGGAAAGTTAACAACATAGCAAATATATCATGTATATGGGCATACCGCATGGAGTATATGGACACTAGATAAGATTGCCCATGACCGTTGTATATCTAAGAAAGAGCAAATCACTAAAATATTATGAGAAAAATACCTTTAAAAAAAACCTTATGAGTTAATTTGTTAAGTTGAAATGAAGTATGAAGGAAAAATGTGAAGTATGTTTTTCCCCCACTAGCTCTTTGGAAAATGAAGGTGGCAGCATTATCTCTCTTAACTGAAGTGCATTTTATAGCATAGACTATCTTGTTATCTTTGCCCAGTTGATTATCACATTATCTTCAAAGTATTAGGCTCACAGTTGATTTCAAGGAGACTGCAAAGAGAAGAGTGTCATATCCTGTTTGAAGCATTGTTTTACAGCTCTGTCTACTTATCTTTCCTGTCAAGTGAACTGATTTTGAATTTCTTCATAACAAAGACATTATTTTCTGAGATGGTACACCAATGAGTAATGGGATCATTTTGAAGTCACGGTGGAAAGAAGTGGTTTCTAAAGGACTTGCTTTGTACAATGCCCCGTCCTTGGCTGGCCAGGACTGTCATCTCAGACTGGGTCAAATTTTAAAGAATCCATTCTGTTTTGCTTCTAAGTGCTGGAACTTCCCTCCAGTGTACACTTCAGGCATATCACTACCAAGATCATCCCTTTCATTGTCTTTTCCTAGCGAAACTCAGAGATTTCACTCCCAGCTCTTCCAAATTTCCCTCCAGCATCAGTTGATAGCTTCAAGTTGTGAGTGTCTTTATTAAAAAGACCTTCAACAGCTCTTCAAGCTCTAAAAACAGATTTATTTCTAATTACATTTATAGTTAAATGTTCAGCCCATAATTAGGAGGAGGGAAGATGGGGCACCTGGGTGGCTCAGTCAGTTAGATGTCAGACTCTTGATTTTGGCTCAGGTCTTGATCTTACGGTCTGTGAGTTCGAGCCCCACATAGGGTTCTGCAGTGCTTTCTCTCTCTCTCCCTCTCTTTTTACTCTCCTCTCTCTCTGTCTCTGTCTCTCTCTCCCCTCCTCCTCCTCTCTCTTCTGCTCTCTCTCTCTCTCAAATAAATAAGCTTTTTAAAAAGTAGGGATGACATAAGTTTTGAAAATAAGGTTAAAATATCATTTTAGTAAATAGGACAATAGTTCCTGTCTCATTGAACTTTTTATTGAGAATAATAATAACAGTAAATAAAAGAGGAGTGTTACTATGTGTTAGAATTGCTAATCATTTTACAGGCGTAATATGAACTAATACTTAGTGAAACTTGAGGCACCTGGGTGGCTCAGTCAGTTAAGCCTCTGACTCTCAGCTCAGGTCATTATCTCATGTTTGTGGGGTTTGAGCCCCGTCTCGGGCTCTGTGCTAACAGCTCAGAGCCTGGGGCCTGCTTCTGATTCTGTGTCTCCCTCTCTTTCTGCCCCTCGCCTGCTTTTTAAATAACATTAAAAAATTAAAGTATGAAAACTATTAAAAATACTTAGCAAAACTTTAGGAGATAGATGTCATTAACATTTCTATTTTATAGGTTGAAACAGAGAAGAAGATGCAGGGTTAGGTAACCTTTCTAAGTCTCAAAATAAGTTTTTGATGCAGATAAGAATCTAACACCAGCTCCTCAAACAAAAAGTGTACTGCTTTGTTTATTGGCTTTTAGTATAGAGTGATTGAATTTTCATCTTCTCCCTCTGCTGAACAAACTCAATAAATTAGGAGGTGAAAATTAAAATATGCATGTGTCTAGGTGGCTCAGTAAGTTAAGCATCCAACTCTTGGTGTTGGCTCAGGTCATGATCTCATGGTTTGTGGGTTTGAGCCCCACGTGGGGCTCTGCACTGACAGTGTGGAGCCTGCTTGGGATTCTCTCTCTTTCCCTCTTTGCCTCTCTCTCTCTCTCTCTCTCTCTCTCAAATAAATAAACTTATAAAAACTATACATGCAAATACACATGCACACATATATGCATGTATATGTATATATGAACATGTGTACGTGTATCTATATATCTATATCTATCATTGGAAAGGAGATTTAAGGTGAACAGGTGCATGGTGTTCTAATAAATGGAAGAGCAACTCTATTTTTCTCTGACTTTGGCTATAATTTCTGTCCTATTCATGTTCATTATCATGTCGTTTATTATACTATTTTATTTCACATTTCAGTTTAAAATTGGGAAATAAAATAAGGAATATTTTAAAAATCAAATCTGAGGGCCACCTGGGTGGCTCAGTAAATTAAGCAGCCAATTTTGGCTCAGGTCATGATCTCATGGCTCATGAGTTCAAGCCCCACATCAGGCTCTCTACTGTCTGGAGTGCAGAGTCCACTTCAGATCCTCTGTCCCTCTCTCTCTGCCCCTCCCCTGCTCGTGCTCTTTTTCAAAAACTAAATATTTTTAAAAAATAAATAAAATAAAATGAAATTTGAAAATCCTTCAATAAATTCCCCAATGTAGTCAGTTTAAAAATGAAAGTAAGAGACTCGGCTACTAACCTAAGCTTTGCAGGGGAGGGGGAGGAGTAGAGGGGAGTGAGGAGTTGAATGCATTGCTACTATTAGATATTTTTTAAAGCCTCATTTTAAGGTGATAGTTTATTTCCCTGTTTTAGTTGGTGATGGGAAAATGACATCCTGTACTTAATTTTCACATATAACCCAGATAGGATGTGAGAAATATATTATACCATCAGTGGCTTGGCAAATATTTATGATGGCTGATCATTTTCATGTATATTAAATCCTAATAAATATCCAAAAATATCTAAAGCAATGATTTCAGTACTCAGAAACTCAATGATTAACTCCTGTTTGAACTGAGGACTTACACCTGAAGCCCTGTTCCCGCGTTCTTTTAGTATCATATTCATTGTCATGTTTATATATGCAGCTTTACCAGTTGCAAAAGTAATTTACCCAGCAGGACCTAGCTTAACACCTAAGGGGCCATGAATCATGATCATGACTTTTTTTTTAACTAAATACATTAATATTGTATTTCAAGAAACTGACTTCTCATAAGTTATGATTGAAGACTATTAAGTGGAACCTGGTCTACTTTCTTACACCATACACAGAAATAAACTCAAAATAGATGAAAATTTTAAATATAAGACAGAAGCCATCAAAATCCTAGAGGAGAAAGCAGGCAAAAAACCTCTTTGCCCTCAGCTGCAGTGACTTCTTACTCAACATGTCTCCAGAAGTAAGGGAAACAAAAGCAAAAATGAACTATTGGGACCTGATCAAAACAAAAAGCTGCATGGCGAAGGAAAGAATCAACAAAGATAAAAGGTAACCTACGGAATGGGAGAAGATATTCGTAAATGACATATCAGATAAAGATCAGTATCCAAAATCTATAAAGAACTTATCAAACTCAACACCCCCAAAAATAATAATCCAGTGAAGAAATGGGCAAAAGACATGAATAGACAGTTCTCCAAAGAAGACATCCAGATGGTGAACAGACACATGAACAAATGTTCGACATCACTCATCATCAGGGAAACATAAATCAAAACTGCAATGAGATACCACCTCACACCTGTCAGAATGGCTAACATTAACTCAGGCAACAACAGATGTTGGCAGGAATGCAGAGAAAGACGATCTCTTTTGCACTCCTGGTGGGCATGTAAACTGGTACAGCCACTCTGGAAAACAAAATGTGGATTCCTCAAAAAATTTAAGATAGAACTACCCTATGACCCAGCAAGGGCACTACTAGGTATTTAGCCAAGGGATACAGGTGTGCTGTTTCAAAGAGGCAAATGCACCCCAGTGTTTATAGCAGCACTATCGACAATAGCCAAAGTATGGAAAGAGCCCAAATGTCCACTGATGGATGAATGGATAAAGATGTAGTATATATATACAATGGATTGTTACTCAGCAATCAAAAAGAATGAAATCTTGTCATTTGCACCTATGTGGATGGAACTAGAGGGTATTATGCTAAGCGAAATTAGTCAGAGAAAGACAAATATCATATGACTTCACTCATATGAGGAATTTAAGATACAAAACAGATGAACATAAGGGAAGGGAAGCAAAAATAATATAAAAACAGAGAGGGGGACAAAATATAAAAGACTCTTAAATATAGAGAACAGAGAGTTGCTGGAGGGGTTGTGGGAGAGGGGATGAGCTAAATGGGTAAGAGGCATTAAGGAATCTACTCCTGAAGTCATTGTTGCCAAGTTAGCTAGTCATATGCTAACTAACTTGGATGTAAATTAAACAATAAATAAAATTTAAAAAATGTAACCTGGTCTGAATTTGATGCTAGATGCTCCAGAATAGAAAGGTTAGATTCGGCATTAATCATTATTACTTAGGTTTTCTTTCCTCCCATTTGCTTTGCTTTGCTTTTGTCTCTGGTTGCTTCTTTTACATCCAGAGCTAGCTCAAACTAAATTAACATACTATAGGATCCCAAATAGCAAGAATTCAGAATTTCTGAAAATGAAGAAATATATAATATATGAACATAGGAAAGATGAATACTTAGAGTTTATGTATCTTAGAATTATATACCCACTTCTTTAGTATTACTTTTTATTCTTGACCACTTTTTATGTGTGGCAGAATTAGTGTATGTTGTGCACACAATTATATGTTCTAGTGTCCATAGCTACATTGACCTGCCTCCTAAAAATTATGTGGACTCTTTTCTAATCTCAGTCATCTAAATGAGGTAGAAAATACTCAGCATCTATATTCTCTTATGCCTTTCAAATCACATTATAATTCCAGGAGCCCAGTTCATTAACAACGAAGAGTGAAAAGATAAAAAATGACTTTAAAAAATTTAAGTTGATGATTTTGAAAAATTTAACTTGGAAAATGCATTATACCAAGGTTGATATTGTATTTTCATTTTCATTTTTCAAATAGGTATACCATAATTAGGAAAAAGTGTCCTGATACTTTTTTGTTTATGTTTTATTTAAATTTTGTTTTTCAGCAAATGCTGACATGTTCAAAACCAGCAAGAACTGCAATGCAACTAACCTAGTAGTAAGTGGGTTAATGAATATTTGGGTATTGTATACATGCATTAAGTATTAGTTTTAACAGAAATGTCAAATACATACCACAAGAATTATAAAAAAGAATATGTACAAGATTATCTGTGTGGACATCAAAAGCAAATTGTTTTCTTTTAGCAATGTACAACATTATTGATGATTTAATTTTTTTCAATGGGGTGCATTATTTTCACGGAGCAACTTATATTTGCACTGGTGAGTCAGTGTCTTCCTTGTAGAGTATGTATGTATGTATTTTTGGCCTAGTTTAAAAGAAAATAATTTAAAAATATTTAGCCTCAACTACAGTTATGTATTAAACTATAGTTTATTTAGTCCCTATTATGTGCCAGGTACTGTTCTACTGACTAAGAATGCAGTAGTGTATAAACGAAGTCTCTATACTCATGGGATTTACTTTTTAGCTGGGGGGCGGGGGGGAGTAATCAGACAGGGAGAGGGGACAGGACAAGGGAACGAGGAGAGAAGCAACAATCATATAAGCAATATAATGACACACTAGGGAGTGTGAGTGCTATGAATTAAAACAAAAGTAGAGGAAAGGCACAGAGACTGATGGAAGAATGAGCTATAGGTTTTAGGTATGGTGGGCAAGAAAGGTCTTTCAGAAGATGTGATGTTGAGCAGAGACCTGGATTTAAAGAAGGACCATGCCATGTTCTATCTGGTGAAGAATCCTCCAGTCAGAGGGGCTTTAGAAGGGATGAGCCTGGTATGTCAGAGACACTTGAGTCAACTTAGTGCTACTGGAAGGATGGTAGGAGGTGAGATTGGAGAGGTAGGTAAAGCTGGAGAATGAGCCCTTTGTAAGCTATGGAAAGGATTATGGAGATGGACATGTGAATAGTAAGAGGGTTTTGGCTGGGAAGATGGGTTGATAGGTTTCTGGATGCCAGGTGTAGGTAGAATTGATAATGGGGGGGGGGGCTTGGTAGAAAATGATATAGAGGCTATTTTAGAGATCCACGAGACAGATAATGGTGGCCTTGGAAACAAGGGATAGAAGCACCTCAGCTGTGTTCAAGCACTTCTGAAAATGAATTATCTTGTTTGCTAATGTCTCACTTTTGATTCTATGTGTTATCTAAGAATAATGACAAAAACCAAGGTGCTGTGGACTCGGTGGGGAGCAGTATTGTACACTTACCATGTATGTGCATTTTATTTTTCCTAAGGCAGCTTATCAATAATAAAAACACTAAAGGATTTAGCTATGGGAAAACTAAATGTGCTGGTAGCATTTCCACCTTTTCTTCTCTTTAGATTTAATTCCTACTCTACAATTTACTGTTTTATATTCCTTCTTCTCTTCCTTTGGTTATTGTTTACTGACCTGTAAATTCTGAGTGGAGACATAGTCTAAAATTGTGTATGTAGATTTTATTTTATTTTTAATTTTTAAAATGTTTATTTTGAGCGAGCGAGAGAGAATCTGTGTGAGTTGGGGAGGGAACAGAGAGAGAATCCCAAGTAGGCTCCATGCCATCAGCTGTCAGCACAGGCCTGACGTGGGGCTTGGGCTCATGACTGTGAGATCAGGCAGGACCTGAGCTGATATCAAGAGCTGGATGCTCAACTGACTGAGCCACCCAGGAATCCTGGGATTTTAAAACTTTTTAATCAGTCTGGACTCTCGAGTTGCAAGAGACAGAATTACAATGCAAAGTAGCTTAGAAGAATTTATTAGCTTCTATAACTGAGTGACTCAAGGAGTAAACTTGGTTGTATCGGGATTAAGGTTTCAACCAAGGATACGAAGGTATTCTGTAACCCTGTGTTTTTGTATTATGGCTATCATCTGCGTGGTTTCATTCTCAGGCAGTTTCTCTCTCTTTCTCATACCTCACACTCCCACCTCCTCACTCCACAAATGGCACTTTCCAAATTAAAGTTACCGGAAATGGAGCGAATCTCTTTTCTCATAACTCTGGGATAGGTCACAGTTTGGATCATGTAGCTGAATTAATTCCATCAGGAGAAGGGAGTGCTGACTCATGTCTGTACATTTGTTTTCTGGAGATACATATAAGGGATGATCATGACCCTAACAAAAGATGTTGAGGATACAAAAAAATTATTTCTACTTCTTTTGAATCCCTATGGAGGGGGACTTACTGCAAATGAACTTCAGCTTTCTGAATTTCTTGGAAGCTGCCACTCTGCACTTTTGGGTTACTTTTTGTGAGAATAGGTGTTTAGAATCCAAGGTAACAGAACAAATTTCAATAGCATTTGGTTGAATGCAAAAATTGCCCAATGGCCATTAGATAACAATGGGCAGACCATTTTCTGTTAAACATAGCTTTCAAAGATGATACATACATTAATTTGAGCCACCCTTTCTACCACCCACACAAATTGCATAAAGTATAAAAGAAAATAAAAATCTTAAAAATAACAGTGGTCATAAAGGACTATAGTGCTGAAATCTGGGAGAGGACAGAACCCATAGCTATGTGTCTACCATTTGAGTATATTTTTATCATCAAAAGAAAAATGTCTGAGAGACTGAGTTGCAATTGCAGTGATCTTGTGGGTTTGGGTAGAATCCAAGAACCTCCATAGGGAGATTCTCTAGCTAACCATCCTTCCCTTGGGACTGAACTTATAAAAAGCTGAACTTTAGGAATAATTTTTTTGGAAGCAAACTTGTCTTTGCATCAACTTGCAACCCACCTGCACATGATATGTGTGGCCTGGAAAACCACAGACCTTGAAATCGGATTAAGGTGGTTCAAGCTGGCTAGCATCTTGATTGTCTGGCAGAAGAAAATGAAAATCCTCTTTGAAAGAAATATCTTAGGCTTAAAATGTTTTGGTGAATATTTTTTTCATATATGATATTCAATATCTATTCTAATCAGGTACACATTGACCAAGTCATCAAAATTAACATTGTCAATGAAGGGCCAATGGTCAGCATATACCTCCTGATATAATGTTTTGAGAGGGAGATAGTACCACTTACGTAGTATTATGGTTCAGAATGTATAACTTACATCATTGGGAAACAACAGATAAACCTTAATGAGGTCATTCTATTTAAGAGAGGGAGAGCCAGATTTTTCAAATCTGTCAGTGTCATAAAAGACAAAGGAATTGCAAGTGTTCCAAATTAAAGGAGGCTAAGGAATTGTGACAACTAAAAACTATACATGGAAAAGATAAAAGAGAAACAAATGAGGCAGCTCAAAGTTATGGCCCTCTATGGCTTTCAGGTCTCTCATACATTTTTATAAAACATATATCAGAACTTCTGAATTGTTATCTATACAGAGGTGATATAGCAGAATTGAAAAAGAATCATACTGAAATTTGAATTGAAAATATAGTAACTGAAACTGAGAATTTGCTCAACCGGGTATAAAAGAAGAGGGACTTACCAAGTTGGAAGTTAACACAGAAGAAGCAATCATTGTCAGATGAAGATAAAGGAAGGAGGGTCAGAGAACATTTTTAATGGAGTTTAGAAGGAAAGGAAAGAAGGAAACAGAAGCAATGTTTGACGATATGATGCCTGAAAAATTTCCGGAACTGACTAAAAATTTTAATCCAAAAATTTAAGGAGTCCAGTGAGTCCCAAGTAATTAAAAAAAAAAAAAAAAGGTAAACCTTACTTAGACACATCACAATAAAATTATAAAACCAGTAATACAATATGAATAACATAACTTTCCTTCAAAAATTAGATTAGAACGTCTATACCAGCGGAAGTCAGAAGATAGTGAAATATTATATTCAGCATATTTTCTATGCAGCATATTTGCCATTTTCTATGTAGATCTCACTAAACTAACTCTCCCCTTAGGATAACTTGCTGTATATTTTTGTCTGCCTATTCTCTGCTTCTTATAGAGAAAAGCATAGGGCATATTTTGAAGTCCATATCTCAATATCCACACCTTCTTTTAGTAAATTACTCAGTGTGATTTAAATAATCTTACTCAAAAAATTCACAGACTGTCCTTGATTATGATCAACATGTTAAATGATTTAATGTGACAATTTTAAGTTAAACATAAATAGATGTCTGTATAGAAAGATTAAAGATATTTTTGGAGTCTCAATCCAAGCTGGATCTCCCAATCCAAAAGGACTCTAAGAACTCTGGTCCGCTGATGACTCTAGTTAAGCTGTCAGATAAAATTCCCCTCCAATGCAAAGTATTGTTTGTTGCTTTTAAAATTTATTTTTATTTTAATTTAATTTAATTTATTTATTTTTTGCCCTGGTTAAGGTAGGTAAGGATACAGTTTTTTTTTTTTTTGTTTACTCCAGCATTTGGATGCTATCTTACGGGATTTCTTGATTTGGGACTTTTTTCCTTCTTTCTTTCTTATACGTTTTGCATTTTTTCTTAATTTATTTATTGTCAAGTTAACTAACATACAGTGTAGTCTTGGCTTCAGGAGTAGATTGCCATAATTCATCACTTAATACAATGCCCAGTGCTTATCCCAAGTGCCCTCCTCAATGCCCGTCACCCGTATTCCCCATTCCCCCAGTTCCCCACCCCTGTCAACCCCCAGTTTGTTCTTTGTGTTCAGTGTCTCTTATGGTTTTCCTACCTCTGTGTTTGATCTTATTTTTCCTTCCCTTCCTCTATGGTCATCTGTTTAGTTTCTCAGATATGGGACTTTCTGTGAAAGGTGATGTCTAGTCCTATTTCCCTGAATCAGTTTTTGAGAAAATAATTCAATTTGTTTATAATTGTCATGTGACGATTGAAATAATTGTGCATTTGATGAATACATAACAAGTTAATATGCTCAACAAAAAATGTTCTTCTTTTGCAGACTTGTCCAAGCCCAGATTACTTGTAGTCACTTAGATTTTCTTTGCCTATGCTTCCCTTTGATAAAATAAAAGTGCCCTTTTATCTTTTGATTGCATATCTGAAGTCCTGAAGTATGTAAAGAGTATTTCTTCTCATGCTGCACTCACTAAGAATAATCTGGCTTTCTCATTAAGTTAAAAATCCTCAGTAAGCTCATATCCTACTATGAGCATTGCTGGTCGGGAGATTGGAGAGTCCTAATCCTTGCCAAAAAAAATTGTTGTCCACAATATTAGGCTGATGTGCTTTTGAACTGAGCTTACCAGTGAGCATTTTAAAATACTTTCTATTCAATAAGTATAAATGCTGCTTGGCATTGATTGCCAGATTTAGAATGTGTAACAGATTTTTTTTTTTTTAAGAAGGTTTGGAAAAATTGGCCTAAATGCTAAGGAATCTAAGAGTCCCTTGGGAGGGAGAAAGAAAATTGTTCAAACGATATCTTTGCCCTAATAATTTAACCTGGCTTCCTACCAGCATCAGAATCAAGTCTGTCACTGTGACTAGCATATGCAATTTCACTTTCACTTGTATGAACATTACAAGCTAATTGGTATGTTGTCAGTGTGTTCTTTAACAAGTGTCCCTCTGATCATATATGTTCACTAGCTCTTCTAGTAAAAACTTGTATCAGGAGTTGATGTATCATGTTTTATCAAATTAATTGTGTAGAATCAAACTATAGATTTATTTTGTTTTTAAAACATTCAGAACTCCTAATAGGGATTTATTTATCATATCAAATTGTCATTTTTATTGAGCTATAATTGACATACATATTGTCATTTTATTAAAACTACCTGTTTTGTCTTGGCTTGCTTACAAATATGAAACATTTTTGTATGGGCACATCTTTTTTTTTTTTTTTTTTCTGAGTGTGATAACACTCTGAACTTAGGCTGCTGAAAGGTTTTGGTACATTTATATTGACTAAAATAATGCTTCTATTTTGTATTTAAAAACCCTTCAAGATTCGAGACCTTCCTTTTCTCATAAATAAAGGTTATAATAGATGTTTTGAATAAATTATATGGATATATAATCTTATATGCTAATAAAACTTGCTTAAATTTACATAAATGGGTTGTCACATACTGACTATTTCTAATTAGAGAGCTGTTTCATGACTCAGTTCAATGTGTCCATTAGATTACAAAATATCTCCAGAACAGGAATACTTAATAAATTCTGTCTCTTCAACATTATTGAAATAAATCATGCATATTTAGTAAGAACTCTGTTAAAGTGGTGATAGTGATATACATCCATTGAGTCTTGAGACTTAATTGAAATATTAGTTAAACTTTTAAAAATGAAGAGCTTGTTGTACATAATAAAATATAAACTGCAGAATAATACACCATGCTTTTTGCTGCATGTCAATTCATATTTAAAAGTCCCTGTTTAATATCATAGCAACTAAATATAAATCTACCAACTATGAAGAAGATCCTAGAATAGTTGCTAATCCATATACAAAATGAAATGAGGATTTTTAAAAAAATATAGACTTGTTCTGTTATATGTCACCAAGAAACACAGGACTTTTCAATCGTAGATGGGATTCTTTGAGAGTGCATTACCCCGTGGTGGATGACCTAATATTTGGTTTTCTGAGACAGAGGTCGGAGGGGCATAAGAGCAGCTACCTTCATCATCCCCTACCTTCTGGTCCCTCTTTCTTTCTTTCTTCCTTTCTTCCTTTCTTCCTTTCCTTTCCTTCCTCCCTTCCTTTCCTTCCTTCCTTCCTTTCCTTCCTTCCTTCCTTTCCTTCCTTCCTTCCTTTCCTTCCTTCCTTTCTTTCTCTCCTTCCTTCCCTTCCTTCCTTCCCTTCCTTCCTTCCTTCCTTCCTTCCTTCCTTCCTTCCTTCCTTCCTTTTCTTTCTTTTCTTTCTTTCTCTTTCTTGCAGGGAGATCTTCAATGTTTACTGAATTTTCTATCTAGAAAATGGAAGGAAGCAGCATTTTACCTCAGAAAAGTTTTATGAGGCTAAAATGAGATATTTGTACCTTGAAAGTTCAGACTAATGTAATACTTGATAATTGCCATGAAATTTAAAATGTCTTCCCCCCACCCTTATCATTCCATTGCCAAACATAATCCCATTTTAGCTCGGTGAGTTGAGCAGAATTAACTCCTTGCAGACCCTACTTCACAGCCTTTCTGGTTTTTTTCCCGAAGTTTATGATGAGAGAAGATCTTTTTGAAAATGTAATGATAGTTTTATTTCCATATTGTAAGGAGAAGGTTTCACTTGGCTTGATATGAGAGGGATGGTTTGAAGCATTTCTATGTACTGTATCATATTTACTAGTCTATTTTTTACCTATTAATAAATGGCAAGTGTTTTTCAATACCTTGTTCATAATTCCTAATAGGATGAGAATAAATATACTACAACTGACCAGGATTTTCTTTCTCATGTAACCAGTCCTGGAAAATAAAATGAGAAAAAAAATCCTGCTGAATTTCTAGCACAGTTGTGCTTTTACCAAGAATATGAGAGCTGCTAGAGATGGAAGGGGGGGTGGGGTGGGAGAGCAAGGGTATTTCATACCAACCTATTTGAATTTTTCTCTTTCTGGGAGGAAATGGTAAGGAATGCTTAATGCACACCTAAGTATGAAAATATATAACAGTAGCAAAAACTAAGTGGGGATGGGCATTAAATGTGCAAAAACCTTTGCCACAGAATTCTTGCATAGCACAATGCTTTCTGGCCTATGATAGGCAATTGAAAAACAGTTATCACATAAAGAGCAGTCTTGCTAAATCCTTTTAAGTATGACTTAAAGTATTTTGACTTAAAAAAGAAGAGTGGTATCTGCCTTTTATTTTATTTCTGCCCATAACCACTCAACATTGGCCATCCTGGCATATGCCATTGTTGCAAGTCTTGTCACTCTCCAGCTGTGGGCTTTCAGACTCCATGCAGGGCAGATTGGGCATGCCCAGAGGTTAGTGTCCCCAGGAACATCTTCAGTGAATAACATACTGAAGTTACAGGTAAGTTCCCAGCTTCCTGTTTTCTAGGTAGGATAAGTCTGAGGTATATTCTGTATTGTCTCCTAGCATTCCCTAACAAGACAGCTTCCTAAGGTGGTAACCTACTTCCCTAAATACCTTTTATTGGCTTTCCCCCGTTTTTGTCTCACTTTGGCACTCCCTTATTGGTGCTTTCTGACATCACCTGCCAAATACAGTACTAGCATTTAAACTCTCCTCACAGGGTCTAATTCTGGGGGAATCCAAACTAACAGAAGCACCTTCTACAAGATTCTGTAGACATGAACAAGGGAAATTTTGTAGCACAGGGACTGAAAGGATATACTGGTCAAGTTTTTTGTTTATTTGGTTGTTTTACCTATTCCTAGTTTACATCATTTCTCTGAGACTTGGTTATATAACTATCCCATTTCCCCAGGCCATTGAGGATTGACTGTGGTGGATGTGTTAGGATAAGAGGAATAAACAAAGAAAACAGCTCTAATTATTTCATTGTGAAGCAATATAAGCATTTAGAGGGCTTCATAAATAATGTGTTTTTGTCAGCGGATAGACTGAAACATGTGGGCTATTCTAGTATTGATCAAAACATAAATGAGCATTGCAGACATGCTAGAGAATCTGGATAATCAGCTCTGCTACCTGGGACACCAGTTGAACAGACACATGAGTATACAGATCCAGCTTTTAAGGGAAGCATCTGCTAATAGAACTCAGACTACCTCCAGTGCCTCAACGTTATGGAGAGGAAAAAGCTAGGGTGCTTTAACTCTTCTAACACAGTACAATCACACTGTTGCTAGGGGTGACCTGAGGACACATTGAAAAGTATGTGAGTCTTGTGAGCACTCGGACCAAGGTGGTCCGGTGTACTCTACAAAACCATGAAAAAGAAACCTACCCTCTTATTTGAATTTCCAAAAGAAAGCATTATGTTCTTCTTGAGGAACATCATCACAATTTGGGCTGGATATAGATTTCATACTTAACAATCTAGCATATTTACACATTCCCTTGAAAAAATCAAAAGTCAGATAATTAAAGGTAACTTTTGTGACAGCAATTATAGTAAAAGAAATCAATACGTCTTATGATTTAATGTAAATGGTTGCTGCTGCTTATATATAAGAACGATAGGATTTTTTCTAAACAAATTGCATAATTTAAATTCTAAGATTATTTCATTTTAAAACGGGAAACCTTTCAGAATTTCTGGAAGATGAGTTTTCACCTTGCAAATAGACTCCCTTCCAACATATAAACCTGAAATCCATTATTAGAAGCTGAATGAAATTTGATAAAATTTTCTGAATATACTCAAAATCAGTTGATTAGTTATATTTAATACTAAAATTATTATCCTGTGTGTTTGACTCTTTTGTAATTTTAATATTCTGATGTTTACATTTTAAAAAATCCTGCTGAAACCCAAATAATAGCAGACATTTACCCAAGTTTTTTCTCCTAAGCAAATCTATATACAAAATAGATTTCCTTATTAGTAGTGTTATGGGACAGGATATTGAGTCAGGACTCGACCATTAGTCTGCTCTCTCCAAATAGGCCCTTATCCTAGTAAGAAATTTGAAGTTTGAGAAGGGCTTGGAGAAAAAAATCCAACTTGTGTCTCTGCAGTTATTTCCTATAGAAGGTTATATTATTTTTTAAAATGTTCAGTAAGATCTGATCATTATTTAATTTAATATTGTTGATCATAATCATCCAATTTAGATTCAGAAATTCAAGCCAACTACACTCCTTGTCTAAAGAGAAGAAAAAAATTCCTTCTCCAGCCTCCCAGATTCCCTGTGGTCCCTGGGCTTTCTGCCAGCCTGCATGGGGGACTGCCATGGCAGGGAGACTCTGGTGTGCTTAGAGCCTGAGAAAAGTCTCTCCTACAAGCTGAAAATCCGCATCCCCAGAAAGCAGCTGCAAACGGGACAATGCATCCCTGGGTAGCCCAGAGGGCCTAGCCTGCCGTAGCCTGCAGGGTGCCATTTGCTGTCAAGAACACCTTTTTTGCCACCTTTGCTCTCAGAGGATCTTGAGCCATTTCTATTTATAGCTGTGAAGGATGACTTCCAGAGGTGCCTTAGATGGTTCAAACTGGCATTAGAGAATCCAGCATTAGATGCCATTGCTTTGCTTTGTGACGGGTTTTAGGACTCTTTGTGAGGAATAATAATAGCTAGGGCAAACTGAAGGTTGACCTCTTTTTGCTCATGATGTCTGTCTTGAGCACATTAGGGGTGAAGCTTCCATTAATCTCCATGCCCTTGATCTCATTTCTACAATCAGCAGGGCTGCATGCAAACACCTCTAAACTTTAAAGACGGCTTTCCAAACCTCCCATTTTTTTCTTCAATGTAGTTTACCTTTTGTAATTTTCTTCTCTGAGAGCTGAAGTTTCTTTCCAGGAAGGCTAGGGTGGTGTCTTCTTGATGGTACTCAAGCACCAATGCAGCAAAAGCAAAATTGGTTTCAGTTATCAAATACCTGTGCAGAGATGTAAGTGATAATTAATTTCTTTAAACAGTGGCCATTGTAATGAGAAAATAGAAAAGCATAGAGAATTTGTATGCCTTATATTGAACTTTCTAAGAATTCTCTTAGAAGAATAACACACCACTGGCCTAATTACTTTTTGGCATGAGGGACAAAAAGAGAGCACATTCTCTTTAGTTCAAATAAAGAAACTTATCAACTTGTCATTTGAAAGAGGGACATAATAAGTCATAGTACGTATGATGTTTGTAATTTATCAAGTAGAGTTACTTCATCATATACCAAGAAAAGTCTTTTAATGATTAATAATTACAACTAATGGCACCAAATGTTTCCTGTGTGCCAAGGCCCTGTACTTAGTCCTCTTTTAAGTTACCCAGTTGATCTGAATAGGCTAGGTGGTAAATACTTAGCTCCATTTTCAGATGAAAGCACTGTGGTTAAGGTACTTGGTTACTTGCATGCTTTCTATTTCATACCTTGGAAGTGATCAAGTTATGATTTGAATCCAGATCTGTTACAATCCTATGTTGATGTGATTAATCACTGTTCTATATTGCTTGTCCTTTTTTAAAGGTGTACAACATGATGATTTAATATATGTATACATTACAAAATGATTACCACCATCAAGTTAATTAACACATCTATCACCTTACATCCTCACATTTATACAGTGTGTGTGTGTGTGTGTGTGTGTGTGTGTGTGTGGTGGGAACAGTTAAGATCTGCTCTCAGCAAGTTTCAAATGTACAGTATGGTATTATTAACTAGTCACCATGCTGTACATTAGATCCTTATTTATCTTATAACTGAAAATTTGTACCCTTTGGCTTCTTTTCTTTTTGAAACACAATAAAACTTGCCTTTTATAGTGAGGTTGAAGAATGTTCTGGTATTTGCATCTTTTATGTGTTTCCCCATTTATGCAATTCAACATTCTAGGTTATTTTTTAAGACTCTCTCTCTTACCTTAACCTAGGCTTTCAGGTTTATGCTAAAGCCAGACATTGCCATGCTTATGTTAAAGAGTGAAATCCACTTTCCTCTCTTAAGAATGTCTTCACCCCAATACATATGAGCATAAAAACATTTTCAAGGCACTTTAGGTAATGTTTCCTGTATAGATTATAAACTGATATGAGGTAGCTATATTTTTAGAAAACAACATGTTTTTTTAAAAAATCAGTTGAAAACATTTAATTGGATAAATGGGAATGGAGCAATTCAGAAGTGGGCATTGTAGCAGTATAATGGTTCTTGAAAATAATGTTTAACATCCACTTTTTAGATTAAAAGGAAGACATCCAAGTTTAAGCCCATCAATCACCATAAAACACAGCCTTTACTCTCGAATATCCTCAGCAGTGAAAAAGATAAAGTCACATTTTTAAGGAATTTTAGTAATCAGGGCAAAAAGGAAATCATGTAAAAGATTGAAAAGAAAAATGAACTTAAGTAATAAAGCTAGTATATATTAAAATAGAGAAAAAGCTAAAATAGAAGAAAAAAATTAAGGCAAAGGCTTCATGTCACTTTTCTTAAAGGCTTATTTTTATAGCAGCTTTAGGTTTATAACAAAATTAAGAGGATGGTAAATAGATTTCCCACATATCCTATGCCCCCACACATGCATAGCCTTCCCCAGTTATGAGCATCACTCACCAAAATGGTACATTTTTTCTAACTAAGGAAAACCTACACTGGCACATCATAGCCATCCAAAATCCATAGTTTATATTATCGTTCAATCTTGGTGTTGTACATTCTATGGGTTTGGACAAATGCATAATGACATATACCCTTCATTATAATATTATACTGAATATTTTCACTGTCCCAAAAATCTTCTGTGCTCTGCCTATTCATTCCTATGACCCCTCTTCCTGCAACCACTGATTTTTTTTCGTCTCTGTAGTTTTCCCTTTTCTGGAATGGCACATAGGTGAAATCATACAGTATGTAACCTTCATCAGATTTGTTTTTTCAGTTGGTAATATGCATTTAAGTTCCCTCCATGTGTTTTCATGGCTTGCGAGTGCATTTCTTCTTAGTGCTGAAAAATATTCCATTGTCTGGATGTACTGCACTTTATTCAACCACTGAAGGACATCTTGGCTTGCTTCCAAGTTGTGACAGTAACGAATAGAGCTGCTATAAACATCTGTACAGGTTGTCTGGACATAAGTTTTAAACTCTTTTGGTTAAATTCCAAGGAGTGTGATTGTTTGATCATATGGTAAGACATGTTTAGTTTTGTAACATACCAGCAAATTGTTTTCCAAAGTAGCATTTTGCATTTTCAACAGCAGTGAGTGAGAGTTTATGTTGCTCCACATCTTCACCAACATCTGGTATCAGTGTTCTGGCTTTTGGCCATTCTAATAGGTGTATAGTAGTATCTCACTGTTGTTTTAATTTGCATTTCCCTGATGACATATCACGTGGAATATCTTTTCATGTACTTCTTAGCAATCTGTATATCTTGTTTGGTGGGGTGTTAAGGTCTTTGGCCCACTTTTAATCAGGCTATTTGTTTTCTTATTGTTGAGTTATAGGAGTTCTTTGTATATTTTGGGTAACTGTCTTTTATCAGATGTGTCTTTTGCTAATATTTTCTGCCAGTCTGTGGCTTGTCTTCTAACTCACTTGATCACTCTTTTTTCTTTTCAAGTTTATTGAAGTGTTATTGATATATAACCTTGTATAAATTTAAGGTGTGAATTGTGTGATTTGATACACTTATGTATTGCAATATGATTATCACTAGAGTGTTGGCTAACACCTTCACTATGTCACTCTCTTAGCAACTTTACAGTATTCTAGATCACAATACTGTATATTAGATTCTCCGAAGTTATTCATTTTGTAGCTGGAAGTTTGTACCTTTTGACCAATATTTCTCCATTGCCCTCACTGACCAGGCCCTGGTAACCACCATTTGACTTTTTTTAGATTCTGCATATAAGTGGTATCAAACATTATTTAACTTTCTCTCTCTGATTTTACTTAGCACAATGTCCTCAAGGACCATCCATCTTATTGGAAATGGCAAGATTTTCTTCTTTCTCATGGCTAGATAAGATTCCTCTGTGTGTGTGTGTGTGTGTGTGCGCGTGCGCACGCATGTGTGTGTGTGAGTGTGTGTGTGCACGCACGCCTACATTTACCACATCTTTATCCAGTCATCCATTGATAGACACTTAGGTTGGTTCCATATCCTATTACAAATAATACTACAATAAACATGAGAGTGAAGATATCTCTTTGATACCTTGTTTTCATTTCCTTTGGATATATACCCAGAAGGGAGATTGCTGGATCATATGGTAGTTCTATTTTTAATTTTTTGGGGAACCTTCATACTATTTTCCATAGTGACTGCACCAATTTATATTCCCACCACCAATGCACAAGGATTCCTTTTTCCACCACTTCCTTCCTTGCAAAAACACTTTTTATTTCTTGTCTTTTTGATGATAACCATGGTAACAGGTGTGAGATGGCATCTTTTTATGGTTTTGATTTGCATTTCCCTAATAATTAGTGATGTTCAACACTTTTTCATGCATCTGTTGGCCATATATCTGTATTTCTTCTTTTGAAAATTTCTATTTAACTCTTCTGCCCATTTTTAAGTCAGCTTGTTGTTGTTATTGATTTGTATTTGTTTCTAATATATTTTGGATATTAGCCCCTAATCAGATAAACGGTTTGCAGATATTTTCTCTCACTTCATAAGTTGTCTTTTCATTCGCTTGATTGTTTCTTACGCTGTGCAAAAGATTTTTAGTTTGATGTGGTTCTTATTGTTGTCTATGTTGCTTATGTTTTTGGCATCATACTCAAAAAAATAATTGCCGAAGAGCTATGTCAAATAATTTTTTGTATGTTTTCTTCCAGTAATTTTATGGTTTCAAGTTTCCCATTTAAGTCTTTAATTCATTTTGAGTAGTGTAAGATAGGAATCCAATTTAATTTTTTCTGTATATGGTTATCCAGTGTTCCCAGTGTCATTTATTCAAGAGACTATGTGTTCTCATTGAATACTGTGGGCTCCCTTGTCATATATTTGTTGTCTTTATTTGTGGAGTTTATTTCTGGGCTCTCAATTCTGTTGCATTGGTCTATACGTCTACTTTTATACCAGTACCACACTGCTTTACTAGAGCTTTGTGGTACAGTTTGAAATCAGGAAGTGTGATGCCTTTAGCTTTGTTCTTTCTTAGGATTGCTTTAGTTATCAAGGTCTGTTGAGATCCATACAAATTTTAAGATTAGATTTATCATTTCCTTCATTAAATTTATTACTAATTGTTTTTATTTGTCAAGTATTATTTTTATATGAGACTTTCTGTGTTGGATAACATATAATAATGTGATCCTCAAAATCTATTAATGTATACAACATTTTAAAGTTAAACTAAAAACAAAGGCTATTTATTGAAGTGAGGTAATAAATTCTAAAAACTTTGTAACTTATAATCCTATTAGAGAAACTAAATCTCTGAAAATAGTCTTGAAAAAAAGTTCCAGCATATAAAAAGTTACTAGTTCTAGCATACAAACTATTAGATTAACTGTATTAAACCGTGAAGCTAAATATTACTTTATATGATGTCTATTTTTTCTTTTCTGTCATCTGACTATATAGCTTTGTATTCTTTTTTTTAAATGCTTATTTATTGCTGATGCATAGGAGCACACGGACCCCAGTGTTCATAGCAGCACTCTCAACAACAGCCAAAACATGGAAAGAGCCTAAGTGTCCATCAACGGACGAATGGATCACGAAGATGTGGTTTATCTGTACCATGGAATACTACATGGCAATGAGAAACCATGAAATCTGACCATGTGTAGCAACATGGATGGACCTTGAGGGTGTTATGCTGAGCGAAATAAGTCAGGCAGAGAAGGACAAATATCATATTTTTGCACGTATAGGAGGATTAGGAGGAACTTGACGGAGGAACAAGGGGGAGAAGAAGGGGAGAAATGGTGGGGGAAAGGGAGAGAGGCAAACCATGAGAGACTCTTGAATGCTGACAAAAACTGAGGACTGATGGATGTGGGGGGGAGGGGGGGATGGGCATGGAGGAGGACACTTGTGGGGATGAGCACTGGGTGTTATGTGGAAACTAATTTGACAATAAACTATGTGTAAAAAAAAAATGCTTATTTATGATAGAGAGAGAGAGAGAGAGAGAGCGAGCAGGGCAGGGACAGAGAGAAGGAAACCGAGAATCTGAAGCAGGTTCCAGGCACTAAGCTGTCAGCACAGAGCCTGACATGGGGCTCAAACCCACAGACTGGGAGATCACTGCAGATGCTTGACTGACTGAGCCACCCAGGTGTCCCTATGTATAAAGCTTTGAATCCCATGTCCCCACTATTCTCACCGTTAACATCTCCCGTCAATGCACAGGAAAAATCATAGTTAGGAACAGATCTTCTTCAATATCCAGACATCACATTTACTGAGACACCTGCATTTCCACCAAGTCATTGATCGTTTAACAGTGTCAGGGTAGAGGAAGCAGCCTTCCACTTTGCTGTTAAGATGTTCCTTTCATATTTTATCATGAATCTTATCTCTCTCTTTATTGATGCCTCTCATTGAATGTTTAAAGATTTTCTATCTTTAGGGGTGCCTGGGTGTCTCAGTTGGTTAAGTGTCTGACTTTGGCTCAGGTCGCGATCTCACAGTTCATGGGTTCAAGCCCTGCGTTGGGCTCTTTGCTGACAGCTAGCTCAGAGCCTGGAGCCTGTTTCAAATTCTGTGACTCCCTCTCTCTCTGACCCTCTCCTGCTCACACTGTCTCTCTCTCTCAGAAATAAATAAAACATTTAAAAATTTCAAAAAATAAAGCTTTTCTGTCTTTAGAACAATAGGGGCTCCTGGATGGCTCAGTCAGTTAAGCATCTGACTTCGGCTCAGGCCATGATCTCATGGTTTGTGAGTTTGAGCTCCCTATTGGGCTCTGTGCTGACAGTGCAGAGCCTGGAGCCAGCTTCAGATTCTGTGATTCCCGCTCTCTCTGCCCCTCTCTTCCTTGTCTCTCTCTCTCTCTCTCTCTCTCTCTCTCTCAAAATGAACAAGCATTAAAAAAAAGAAAAAAATAACAGAAAGAAAGTGCTTGTGTATCCTATTTCCCATTTTAACAGCTACCCTTTCTCTCACCTTCCACTTCTAAACATGTCAACATGATAATGTAAACTTGGGTCTGTTTTCCTAACTTCTGTGTACCTCTCAACCAATTATAATCCAACTTTTGTAGTTACCACTCGCTTAAGAAGATTTTTCAATGAGGGGTACCATTAATTTTCAAGGGGCTAATACAGAAGGCATTTGGCGCATTTCTTGAAATCTTGGCATCATCCAATGACTTTGGCCACTCCTTTCTTACTCAGAAACTCTTCTTTGGTATTTAAGACACTATAGTATCCTGGTTTTCTTCCTAGTATTTGGTTGCTCAATCTGTTTCTTTGTAGCTTCTCTTCTGTTGTCAGTTCTTTAAATGACAAAAATGATATTTTAATTTGCTGAATCATTCTTCATTCTACTAATATTGAAGAATCTACCTCATAACCAGCACTTTCCCATTGCTGAGTGAATCAGGACAATTTCTCATTCTTTGTTCGTCCTTCCTTCCTTCCTTCCTTCCTTCCTTCCTTCCTTCCTTCCTTCCTTCCTTCCTTCCTTTCTTTTCTCATTCTTTGTTCTTTCTTTTCTCATTCTTTGTTCTTTCTTTCCTTCCTTCCTCCCTTCCCCCTCTTTCTCCATCTTTCTTTCTTTCCCTCTCTGTCTGCATCTCCCTCCCTCCTTCCCCTGTCTCTCTCTCTCTCTCTCTCTTTCTTTCTTTCTTTCTTTCTTTCTCTTTCTCTCTCTCTCTCTCTTTCTTTCTCTGCATTTTCTTACCTAGAGCATCTGACTCAAAATCTGGCATTCAAAGTAATTTAAATGCAAACTGTGCTATATTTTTCCTGTAATGTAACAGACAATTTTACAGCTCTTATATACACATTAATAGTGACTAGTGGCAGAAGGTTGAAAACATAAGGGACCAAAAATGGAAAAACTAAAATTATGTCCTTGTGCTTCTGAGGACATGGTGATTTTCTTCTTTTTCCATATTTTTATGGCAAGCATTTACATTGTTAAAGGATGATAAAATGCCGTTTTATAAGATTGCATTTTCTGTGAGAGGATTGGCATGCAAAGCTATTAGCTATTTTATTGTAATAGACTTGAAAACAATAAAAAACACTTTTAGAATAAAATAGCAAGGAAATTGTTACTTCTATCTTTCTTATTTATCAAAATTATATCAAATGATTTAAAATTAAATTTATGTTGTACTAAGAAAAAAATGTCTAAGTCGAATTATTATCTCTCCATCCTACCCATGAGCAGAAGTACACTCTGTATCCTGAGATATTTGTGTTTTTAAAAAAATATTTATGGGGCGCCTGGGTGGCTTAGTCAGTTAAGCATCCAACTTTCGCTTAGGTCATGATCTCGCAGTTTGTGGGTTTGAGCCCCGTGTCGGGCTCTGTGCTGACTGCCAGCTGAGAGCCTGGAGCCTGTTTCCGAGTCTGTGTCTCCCTCTCTCTCCGACCCTTCCCTGCTCACGCGGTCTCTCTCTCTCTCCTAGAAATAAATAAAAATATTTAAAAAAATATTTATTTATTTTTGAGAGAAAGACAGAGTGAGAGTGGGTTGGTGGGGGGAGCAGAGAGAAGGGAGACACAGAATCTAAAGCAGGCTCCAGGTTCTGAGCTAACTATTAGCACAGAGCCCGACGCGGGGCTAAAACCCATGAACCATGAGATCATAACCTGAGCTGAAGTCGGATGCTCAACCGACTGAGCCACCCAGGCACCGCCTGAGATATTTGGTCTTAAAAAGAGGTAATGGTTGCATAAAACATTCCATAAGGAACTGGGCATGTCTTTCATAATCTCCAGTGTAACAAAGACCTATAATAAATCCCATTAGATTTAGCTATTTGGGGATAACTTAATATATTTAACAAGTTCAAAAATATGTGTGATTTAATATTTATAAGGTTTTTAATAAAAAAGATGATACTAATATTGGGTGGGAAAGATTATAGGGATATTTCATTTGAGAGATGAACTATTTCTGAGGCAGGGAAGTCTAATTTTTCAAATATTTATATATATTTTTAATTTTTAAAATATTAACTTGTGAATGAGTCTGAGAATCCAGTCAATGTTCTAGTTGTTCTGGTGAGATACTAAAAGTGAGGCTTTCTCCTTTCTATTACCTATGTGATATTATGCACATATTTGCAGAAAGTTAGAATCTGGTTATTTTGAACATCTAAACTAACCAATTTGATAGTTAAAGGTATTGCCTAATTTCTACAAGGAGAAATACTTAATTTAAATTATAACCTAATTTCTATGAAAAGTTCTTCCTCAACATATTTTTAAAAGGATTGTCCTGATATAAGGTGTCCCCTACTTTCCAACAAAAGCATTCTTGAAAATGTATTTGATAGTTGAATATCTGAAAGAAAAATAGTAGAATCTCACAAATGAGATTCAATTCCCAGAAAGTTAAAAGAGATAAAAATGTGTAATTGTTATATAAATTCTGAACTTTTATGACGTATGGTTTGTAACATTTTAAAAATTGAAAACCAGATTAAATCCTAAATATAGATAAATTTATGTCTAATAAAATAGTTTGCCTGATCTACTTCTTTAAATGCATGAAAGTGCAGTGTTTTTCCTGTAACTTACTAGATAATTTCACAGCTCACTTGAATGACATTTAGGAAAATTCAAATAAGTTATCTGATATTGAGAAGTATTTAATAATGATTTTGCAAGGGGAAGAGTAAGAGATTCTGCTGCTCATTTGATGGCTGCAGTGTAATGATTTATAGGAAATATATATATAAATATAAATGTATATATATATTTCTTATAAATCTCTCTATATAAATCTGTGTGTGTCTCTCTCTCTCTGTGTATATATATATATATATATATAGTCTTCATCCATAGTCCCTGAAAAATGTTTCATAACCATAAAGGTGACATGGGTGTTTTGTTACTAAGGAAGGTAACTTTTGGACTCCACCCAAGCGTTGGGGGCTGGTTGACTGGAGGACCAACCTTGGGATTAGAGAACTTTTAGTTCCACTTGCTACATCTAGGGAGAAGAGAAGGTTTGGGGTTTGAATCCTCTAGTAGGCAATAACTAACCTAGTCAACCATGGCTATGCAGTAAAGCCTCCCTAAGAACCCAAAAGGGGGGCACCTGAGTGGCTCAGCTGGGTAAGCATTTGACTCTTGATTTCGGCTCAGGTCATCGTATCACAGTTGTGACAGGCTGTGAGCCCCTCGATGTGGAGCCTGCTTAAGATGCTCTTCTTTTTCTGTCTTCTTCTGTCCCTGCCCCACTTGCTTGTTCTCACTCTCTAGTGCACTCTCTCTCTCTCAAAAAAGAAGGAGAAGGAGAAGAAAAGAAGAAGAAGAAGAAGAACAACAACAACCACCACCAAACTAAAAAGACTGGATTCAGGGAGCTGGAGGTGCAGGAGGACTAGGGACTGGGATATAGGAAGGTGTAGGTGGAGGTTCAGGGGGAGTAGGAAGCACCCTTTTCCCCATACTTTGCCCTGTGTATCTCTGTTTGGCTGTTGATTCATGTCCTTTATCATATCCTTTAATAAACAGCTAAGCATGTTTCTTTGAGTTCTGTGAGCCACTCTAGCAAATTAAAAGAACCTAAGGAGGATTTCCTGGGAACCTGTGATGTATGTAGCCAGTGGGTCAGAAACACTGGTAATAGTAGGTCTGACATCTGAGGCTTGGGTCTGGCATCTGAGGTGGGGGTGGGGGTAGTCTTATAGGACTGAACCCTTTACCTGTGGAATCTGGTGCTATCTCCTGGTAGGTAGTGTCATAAGTGGGTTGAATTCTTGGGACACCAAGGAGGTTTTCCGGGAATTGCCTGGTGTTGTGTCTGTGAGATCTGTGTGTGGGGGGAGAACCCTCTCCCTCACACTGAAATTAGGTCTGGGACCCCAAAAATTGTTGGTATGGGGGAAATGGCTCACCGACTTCCCTGAAGAATTTGTCTAAAGAAATGTGAACTCCAAATTTTCTTTTCTTGGTAAAAGAGCCTATAATAACCATATAGCTATAGCTCTGTGGGACTGTAAAGCTCTCTCTGAATCCAAATTACAGGTGAGCTTTTGAACCTTTATTTTTTAAGCTTATAATTTAAAATGCTTATTCATTTTATCTATCACTAAATGGAGGCTTTCAGACAAAATCTTCAGTGATAGCAGTCTGCTAGTTCTTTTTCATGATTCTTGGATTGTGCTATTTTCCCTCACAATTGAAAACAGAGCCAATCAGCATACGATTCATCACTTTTGGCATGACTAATCATTTTGCCTCAATTGTATTATCTCTAAAACATTCATTTTCTATTTTCTGGTCATTTTTTTAATAAAATAAAGGCAAAGTGCAATAAAACATTATTATGATTGCTCAAACAATCATTGTTGTACAGACAAAAGTGTATTTTATGTGAGGGCACAGCCATGCAAAATAGACAGGCAGGTAGTTCCCCTGTTCAATAGCTTGAAATACTTGTTCATCAGCTGAAATTATAAAGGTCAAAATTTAGCAAAGGAGAGAAAACTTAAGAGTGTGAGTAAATAAGGTATAAAGCATTGTGTGTCATATATGTTGGATATGTGGAAGATTCATTTTAGGGGGTAAAGTATATCCTAAATGCAAGTTGGTTTCTCTTGTGGAAAATCCCTTGGTCAAGGCCTCTGTATTCTTATTTGTACATACAACTGTGTGTGTTCTATCACTTTAAATAGGTTGGTCCTCAGAAACTTTCTTAAGTGTATGTATGATTGAATGGATACTTTGCTAAAATGTCACGCTATTAAGAAACTCAATAATTAAGGAAGATAGCCACATTTAAGTTAGCACGTGCAGAGGGAGTATTCACTGTGAGCGTGTGTGGACAGATGATGGAAGAGTAATACAGCTTCTTTTAGGAGAGACTGTGATGCAGCTGAAAATGCACTGTAGTGATGCACATCTGTGTTCAGGTTCTGCTTATGACATTTCCAGTATTGGGAATATCAGCCAATTTCTTAAGCTCTATGTTTTCTAATTCGTAAAACTGAGCCTTAGTTTGGTGGCTCAGTCAGGTGAGTGTCCAACTTCAGCTCAGGTCATGATCTGACAATTGAGGAGTTCGAGCCCTGGGTCAGGCTCTGTACTGAGCTCTGGAGCCTGCTTCGGATTCTGTGTCTCCCTCTCTCTGCCCTTTCCCCGCTAACGCTCTGTCTCTCTGTCTCTCTCAAAAATAAACGGTAATTTTAAAAAAAAAAAAAACCTGAGCCTTAGTTTTCTCATCCATCACATAGGAATAATTATATTTTTCTCATCAGGTTTTATGTGTCAAACTCTAGCTCAATGCTTCACATTTGGTAGATGTTCAAAAACTCTAGGGTTCTGTTTTCTTTGTATGAGAAACTGTACTTGTCCTTTGCCTATGACATCTCAGACTTCTTGCTCCAAAGTTATACTTTGAGGCAGACTTTAACATTAACTCAGTTGCTTTATTCCTTTTTGAAATATGACCAGTGATAATGTTTTGCTAGTGGAAACTTGATAGACGCAATTCAGGCCACTAACAGTCTCCATTGTGGCTTATTGCTTCATGGTTCATATGCAACTATGATTGATAAGTGTTTCGGGAAATGCAAGATTTGGCTACACAGTTCTGGCTAGAAATGCACTAGTAGCCTGTTTTAGAGTGAACACTAACCTTGACTCAAAAATCCAATTCAAATTATCACTATGGGTTTTGAAATCCCTAGAGTTAATGGGCTAGAATTACTTCACCATTATTCTTTTTCCTTTTTATTAGCTTAACAGCTAAAATTAACAATAGTAGTTTGGTTAAAAATTTCAAGGTATGTTGATGGAAACTCTATATGTATGGAAGTCTGTATATATTCTGAATGCTTTAGTTCATGACATTAAGTTCACAGTACAAGGTGCATTACTTCATAATAGATGATAGACTGTTAGGATGATAATTACAAGCAATCAATTATTTATAGCTTGCCTACATGACACTGAAAATGTGCTTAACTTTGTTGCCTATGGTGGTGGCTTTTGTTTTGTTTCTTAAGTTTTTGTTTGTTTTGAGATTAGTTAATGGCATGTTTTTATTTACTTGTACCTGAGGCTTTTATTTTATTAGGACCTGAAGCCAACAAGAATGATTTTCATCTAGTAAATATAACATCCTAATTTGTTGTGCAGGAATTACTGAAGCAATATTATGAAAATGTAAAATTATATGTTGACCTGTTGCACTAACAGGAACAGTTAAATAGTGTTAGACTGCTTAAGAAGTCACAGGATCCAAAGTAATTATGCATACAAATCTACAGTTTATTGCAGGAAAATGATGAAATTTAATGAAGGAAAAGTGTCATATCCAAGGGCTGTTTCACAGCAAGGGACCAGGAAAAGGCAGGTGCCAGCTCCAATTGCCCTTTTAAGAAAGACCATACCGAATGCAGTTTCCCTCCCACATCAGAAACCATGGACATGTGCACAAAATTCCTTAGACCCAAGAACCCCAAATGGAGTCTCAGCCCATTGACTGATGCTCATGTGGACAGATTTATGCAACATAACCAGCCCCAACAGCAGACCCTGTAAGTCTTATGGGGACCAAATGCAAATCATCAGTCTCACTATTACCAATAAACAATACTGACAAGTTATTACAAACCTCCTCCAAACTCTTTGGACCTGTGGTTATAAAGCAACACTATTAATCATTACATTTCATGCCTTAACCCAGTGTCATTGCTGTGCAGGTACATTTCTTATTTTAGTAACACAGCTCAGGCCAATTACAGGTCTGCTGAAATTAGCCCTCACAGCATATTTTTCTGAAATAAGTTTAAGAAAATTTAATTTGAGTAATGACATCAAATTGGACATGTGCATTTTATTTCACTTTTTTTCTGAAATTTTGTTAAAATGGTAGTAAGGGTAACTTTTTAAAAGATATGAACCCACAAGGACAGAAAACAGAAGAAGAGACAAAAGCAACATAATCTTGGAAACCGAAATGTGGATGGACAGGTGATAGCTAACCTAGCAGTATTAAAAATGTTAAATCCCAGGGTAATTGTACAGAAGGCCAGGAGACTACAACAGCTCACTTCCTAGATCCCCACAAAGCTTCAATTGGTGCTAAGAGGTACCTTCGGAAGTGGGGCTAGGGGTGCCTGGGTGGCTCAGTCATTTGAGCATCAGACTGTTGATATTGGCTCAGGTCATGATCCCAGAGTCTTGGGATTGAGCCCCGCATCAGGCTCTGTGCTGAGCGTGGAACCTGCTTAAGATTCTTTCTCTTTTTTCCTCTGCCCTTCTCCCCTGCTCATGCTCTCTCTCTCTCTCTAAAATAAATAAAATGGGAAAAAATATAAAAAGAAAAAAGCAGGGCTAAAGTCAAGGGGATTGGTCAAAAGTCTGTTTAAGAATGCGTCTTCAGATCAACTGCTTTCTGCATGCCAAAGCACTACACAGATGCAGAATTTTACAACCTGAAGGCTAATGTACCTTCCTCAAGCTCAAATAGCTAGTTAGTGGTTGAGGCTTTACTAAGACTGGATTATGAATTTCTATCTGATAACCCAGAATGATTCTGCAAAGGAATGCTCTGGACCTATAGGTATATTCTATTGATAACAGTACATGCAACTCAGGATTCAGAACTGGACAATGTCATGAGGAATAACTGGTTGGTGGTTTTTGAATGGACTATGTTGAGAGTTAGATAGTTCAAAGAGAAATGATTTAAGTGATTACAATATTTCAGAGAACTTAACTAGGTTCGCCCAAACTATGGTGAAGTTACTGGGAATGCAAGGATAAGAACATATTTAAAAGACTTAAAAACAACCTTTCTTCTCAGGGTTGTGTTTGGTGGCATTGAGGAATCTTGCTATTTAGATTTAAGGAGTTTTTTTTTTTTTTTTTTTAATCTTTGTAGTGTGAGAGCATTGCACTTCTGTCTCATTTTCTTAGTTACTAAAACTTTTATTCAGGTGCTGATTTTTATTTTATTACTTATGTCAATTAGTATCCATTATTATTTTATAATTAGATACAGTTTAGCATATGACCCTATTTATATTGTGTAATATATATAACACAGTGAAATTCAACAAGTATTTTACCTACTTACTATGATTAGTCTATTAGTGACCCTCAAAAATGACTTACGTGCACAAAAGAACTTAATGTAGTATGGATCATTGGACATTTGACTGCCTTTAAGATTAGTATGGATGGACAACTAACCATCTGGTATCTTCTCCTAATCTTCCTCAAAGAGGAATAATAAGTTGGAAAGTAAAGGGACTCTATTCACATTTAAATAGTCCCTGCAAGGTGATTTAACCATGCTTTATAATTTATTATGTTAAAGACAGTTGATGAACCATGAAGCAGTCATTTCCAAAGTTAGTTTTAAGGGAGGTCATGAGCTGATTCATTTAGGTTTGTAATTCTCTCTGAAACCAGCTTTGAACCAAAGATGTTTGGGACTGTATATATATGCTGTATACAATAACACCGAAACATATTCTGTACTGTTACTAGGATACTTCTTGAAGGAGGAAGAAGGTGAAATGGGCAATAAAAAGAAGTTTGCAATCCTCTTGAGTGAAAGATGATGGTATAGTTTCTTTTCCTTCAGGGAAAGGATAGTATTTTAAGGTGTCATTCTTCATGAGGAATTTTAAATTTTGTTTACAAAAGCAGTTGAAATATGGTGAATAAGGTGAATTCAGAGATATTTTAACACTTGGCAATACATTAGCATAACCAAAAGTTTATTTGCACAGACTAATCCTGAAATCATCTCTTAAGAAGTATGATTACTTCTTACAGGGGCACCTGGGTGGCTCAGTCAGTTAAGCGTCTGACTTTGGCTCAGGTCGTGATCTCATGGTTCATGGGGTCAAGCCTTGTGTCCGGCTCTGCGCTGACAGCTAGCTCAGAGCTTGGAGCCTGCTTCAGATTCTGTGTCTCCCTCTCTCTCTGACCCTCCTCTGCTCACACACTCTCTCTCTCTCTCTCTCTCTCTCTCTCAGAAATGAATAAATAAATAAAAAGAAAAAAAAAGTATGTTACAGATATGGGATTGCTTTTCTTTGTGGCAAAATAATTTTCCTAGGTCTGTTTTGTCTTAAGTTCCAGATAATTGTATTCTGTAATTTTCTTTATTTTTAAAGTATTTGTCCATTCATGTTCTTACTTTATTTCTCAGATTTGCAGCTGAAGCTCTGCTACTATTGCTTTCTTGCTGGGACATTCAAGCTCTCTTTCTTCTTTTGTATTTCAACTTTAGGTGTAACTTTTGGCTTTGTGTACATGGCCGGGCTTTTAGGCGAAACTCCATTCTCTTTAAAAGCCTAAATTGCATTACTTCTCTTTAGCTCTTAGTCCTTGGTCTGTTTTCTCTAAAACCTGATTCTCAAGAGAAAAAAAAGCTTTATTGTATTCTAAAAGGTCAGTTGGCTTATTTGCCTTTCTAAGGACCACAGGTTTATTTTGGGTCATCTATTCATCTAATATACAAGCCTTATTTGTATAAGGATAACCACTTTTACTATATGATCTACCTTCTCCAGCTCAACATTTTAGAAATAACTACTGAGAGACATAGTAGGCTATAGTTACTTACAATTTTAATAGTAGGCATAATGGGAAGCATAGAATTCCAGTATATCTTCAAGAACCATAGGGTTATAGTGCTGCATTGATTTTTTAGAGATCATCTAATAACTTAACACTTTCATTTCAAAGATGAGAAGTTGAGGACCTAAGGAAATTTGGGATTTTAGCCAGAGCTCCTCAGCTAAACAGTAACAAATTCTAAGTTACTTGTTAGTTTACTGGTGACTACACTGTTGACAATTTAAAGCTTTTATTAAAAAACAAAAAACAAACCTAAATATTTTGTATATATATTATTGCTTGTTTTTGCCTTGGCTCAATCATATTTGCCAGACAGTGGACTGTTTGTTAATATTGTGTTAGTGGGGACCCCAGAGAAAAACCTGATAAAGTTTACTCTATTTCCACGAATTTATGCCTGCAGTGGCTCACAGATTGAAGTCAATTTTTACATATCAACCAGGATCCTACTGTTTCAGGCCATCAAAGATCACTGTTAAAGTAAACATTGTGGAGTTCTTAAAAATTATATATATTTCCCCCACCCTGTCAAAGGGTGGGCATTAGGATTCATGCTTCGTGAACCTTTAGGGTTTACCCAGAAAGAAAAGTACTAACGGTCATCAACAAAAGTGCTGATAAGACTAAATAATTAGTTGACATTCAAATTACTCTCTGAAAGGTGTTGCCACCACTGTACTACGAGCACAGTGTTCGGTCCACTGAGGCATTCTTACATAAAAGCGGATTGGATTAGTCTAGCAAGACACGTGATGATTTTTCTTCATTTCATCCTTTTCTAGGTGTTTGGCACTATAGTCCAGTTCTTTTTACAGGTGTAGCAGTTAGATGTCTTTATTTGAAAGGTCCACTCTTTTTATCTCCTTTAAAATATAGATACCTGTTAGTAATTCTTGTTTTTTAAAACTCTTTACCAGTCCATCATAAAGTCTCTAAACTTGTAGATGCAGGCTATGTAGTAATTTTAGTTTTTTCTTAAATCAATAAATATCCTGCAATAATTTAAAAAGTTCTAAACCTTCCCCCTCAAGGGTCCATATCTTGAAATTTGTACTGAATTTGGCCCAGCTGATTATAACTCAGCTTATAGCCATGATTGAACATAGAATCTACCTGGAAATGTCTTCCTTATCCAGTAGGGCAGGGTGGGAACTACAGAACTTCCATAATTCTTCTCTCACTTTCCACAGTTTACCTCTCTTCTTACTTCCCTGCCTCTTTTCCGTGGGTAGGATTAGGAAGTAGAGGAGCTAGGCTGGCTAAAGCAAGATCAAAATGTTGAAGTATTACATGAGCACAATTTCAAAACTATAGTTAGAGGTGAATTTTTCCTTTGTTTTTTTTTACTGAAAACTATACTCCACTACAAGACAGTCAAAGGATATCACTCTTGTGGCTTTCTATAATACAGGTGCTTATCAGGGAAGATAGGTAATATGCTGTGAGGTTTGGGGTATATAAAATTATTTCTGGAGAAAGAAAGAATATCCATCTGTCATCCATTTCTTTATTGCACTCCTCAAGTCCACACACACCCACATACACACACACCCACATACCCACACACACACATTCACACACACACACACACACCATACATATGCACACATGCATACACGCACACACCCCACAAACTTTTCCCAAAATACATTTGCTTTGTGTAGAAGTATCTGACCAGCTGGGTTTCCTGTATAATTTATTTTCTAGCAATTGCTTTAGCATTTGGGGTATATAATTAATTCTTTCAGGCTACTGAAAAAGACTTAAGTATTCATTTGCTAACTGCCATCCTAACAATTTAAAAAACAACAAAGAATCTACCTCTTTAGTTTCAAATGCCTCTCTTTGAGTTCATTATTCCTAGAGACAATTTTGTTAGTGTACAGTTGCTGCATGGGATATCTTTATTTAAATTCTGAACGTTAGCTACTTACAACCATATAAAACTAAATAGGCCTTTCTGTTTAATGGCTTTTTAGCACTTACTATGTAAAAAGCCCAAAAAGTAGTCTGTTTAAAAGCAATCCTTCATATGCACTTATTTTCTCAAGTTGCTACTAATAAAGAATAATCAATGTTACTCTCGTTGGACCAAATTCTCTGGATTCCCAGAAACCAATTAGAGCATACTGCCCTCTAAATTTTATAAGAAATCTAAGCAGACAGTGGGTCTAACAACTCTTGTTGTATTTTTCTGTGTGAATAAGAAAAACACTGAAAATGATAGACATGTGATTAAATTGCATATTTTCAAGATAGTTTTGAGGAAATAACTCAATTTTTCACTTTGGGAAAAATGAATAAGGCCTACATGGTTATACAGAACAGATAGAATCTATTGTTTCTTAGATCACTATTGAAAGTATATAGGAATCATCCAAAGGGTTAAGCTAGAGTAAATAGACATTTTGTCATCTTAGTTTTTAGTCGTGACATGCAGAGCTAGCCAGATCCTAGATAGACTATCAAAATTTGTCAAGGAAATGCATCAATGTGAAAATTAAGTCATTCTACTCTCACATGCCTCTATTCATTGTACCAATTCCATTTCTCTAACTGATAAGTTTTCTAAAGAGAATCTGAATAAATTATGGTATATATACTGCATGTATAAGCATAAATATTCAGTAATGGAAGGATATCAGTTATGTTTCCTTTCACCTGTTCTTTTGAACATGATATTGGAAGTTCCAGCTAATGCAGTAAGACAAGAAAACAAAAAGTGTACAGATTGGGAAGGAAGAATAAAATTGTATTTGTGGATAACATAATTATGTGAAAAAAATCCAAAGAACTGACAAAACAATTCCTGGAACTAGTAAATGATTATAGCAAGGTTGCATAATATAAGATTAACATACAAAAGTCAGTTGCTTTCCTATATACCACCAATGAGCAAGTGGAATTTGAAATTAAAAGCACGTTATCATTAACATTAGCATCCTCAAAATGAAATTATTAGGTATAAATCTAACAAAGTATGTGAAGAATAGTTTCATAGATGAGCAAAACTCCAAAATGCTGATGAATGAAATCGAAGAAAAATTGAATAAATGGAGAGATAATCCATCCATTTCCATGGATAGAAAAGACTCAATATTATAAAGATTCAGCTCTATCAAACTTGATCTATAGGCTCAGTGCAATTCCAGTCAAAATACCAGCAAGACATTTTGTGGATATCAACAGCTGATTCTGAAGTTTATATGGAGAGGCAAAAATACCTAGAATAGTCAATATAACATTGAATAATAATAAATTTAAAGGACTGACACTACCTGACTTTGAGACTTACTACAGAGCTATAGAAATCAAGACTGTGGTTTTAGCAAGAGTAGACAAATAGGTCAAAGGAACAAATTAGCCCAAAACTAAGCCCACATAAATATGATCAACTGGTCTTTGACAACAAAAAGCAAAGCAACACAATGGAGCACACGTAATCTTTTCAACAAATGATGCTAGAACAGCTAGACATACATAGGCAAAAAAATAAAATCTAGACACAGATCTTATACCAGATAGAGCACAAAGGATTTTTAGAGCAGTGAAAATATTCTTTAAATACAATAATGATTGAGATATGTTAAACATTTGTGCAAACCCATAGAATATATAACACTAAGAATGAACTATAGTGTAAACTATTGATTTTGGATGATTATGGTATATCAGTATGGGTTCATTAATTGTAACAAATGTACTACTGTGGTAGGGGATGTTGATAGTCTTCATTATCATGAGGGAAGCTACGCATGTGTGGGGACAGTGAGTATATGAGAAATCTGTACTTTGCCCTCACTTTTGCTGTGTACCTAAAACTGCTCTAAGTAATTAGCATTTTAATTAAAAAAATCAATTATCTTAAAATTTATCTATGAAAACAATGAAATATAACAAATGATAATGGGTTTGCATAAATGTTTATACATATAGCAGAAACTGTGCACTCTACATTTCCCAGCTTTCCATATAGTTACTTTAGCCAGCTGATTAGGACTAGCCAGTGGAACATGAGAGAAAATTATATGCATCTAGGTGGTCTTGAAGCCACTGAGGTGGCCATAGATGAAGTAGCCTAGATCCCTGATTCATCGCTTGGAGAAGATCCCCTCTTTTTTTAAGCCACTAAAATGTGACGTTTTTTGCTTATGGAGTAGTCTCACTTACCTAGATTAAGAAAACTAATACTAAAAATTTATACGAAGAAGCAAAATGCCAAGAATGAGCAACTAATTTTTTTTAGGCAGGTAATTTTGAAAACAAATATCCAGTGAGAGACCAAATATGAATGGAATTGAATAGATATGCACAAAATAACACATGCATACCTAAAAACTTAGTAGCTGATCAAGGTAGCATTGCAAATCAGTGAAGGAATGTGATTGCACTGACTACACGTATGAAAAAGTAAAATTGGATAGTTACTTCATACCTTTTTCAGATATAGATGGATTAAAACCCAAAATGTGTAAGGTAAGCATTTAAGGGAATACATTTATGTTTTAAATGTCTGTACATTAAAAGACCCAATAAACAAAGTGTAAAAGACTCTCTCCCCTCCAATACACACACACAGGTTGAGAAAAGGTTTTGCATTACATATAATTAATAAAAAGCACTGGGATGCCCGGGTGGTTCAGTCAGTGAGCATCCCAATTTAGGCTCAGGTCATGAATTTATGGTTCATGAGTTCGAGCCCTACATCGGGCTTGCTGCTTTCAACACAGAACTTGCTTTGGATTCTCTGTTCCCCTATTTTTCTGCCCCTCCCGAACTTGTGCTGTCTCTCTCTCTCAAAAGTAAATAAACATTTTTTAAAAAATCATTAATATTGAGTATATATAAAAATTTCTTCAATAAGTTAGAAAATATAAATGTAAAAAGTAGCAAAATGAGATACCTGTTCATGCCATCAAATTGGCAAAACTATAAAGATTAATCTATGTATTAGTGAGGGTGTAGTGGAACAGAAAATCTTATAAAATCTAGATGACATTTAAATTAATATTGTCATTTTAGCAGTTTGTTCAGTTTGAAGATGTACATAACATCTGACCTAGCAAATGTCCTTTTAGGTATAAACTCCAGAGAAATTCTCACATATGTGAAAGGAGAAACTGCATAAAGATAATCATAATTGTATTGATTGCAATGGCAAAAGAGCAAAGAATTTCAAATGATTAGTGAAAGTGTATAACAAAAACTATATGTATCAACACAATTAAATTTCAAGATAAGAAATGTTGAATTTTGCTAATGTTTATTTTGAGAGAGAGAGAGAGAGAGAGCGAGAGAGCGAGAGAGAGAGAGAGCGCAAAAGCAGGGAAGGGCTAAGAGGGAGGCAGACAGAGAATCCCAGGCAGGATCCTTGCAGTCAGTGCAGAACCCTACACAGGGCTTGAACCCATGAACCATGAGATTACTACCTCAGCAAAATCAAGAGTTCAATGCTTAACTGACTAAATCACCCAGACACCTCAAGAATGTTGAATTTTTAAAAAGGAAGTTGCACAAGGTAAATCAATGTATGACACCAATTGTATATGGCTCAGTCGTTGAAGTGTCCGACTTCAGCTCAGGTCATGATCTTATACTTCATGAATTAGAGCCTTGCAGTGGGTTCCATGCTGACAGTGTGGAGCCTGCCTGGGACATTCTCTCTCTCTCTCTCTCTCTTTCTCTCTCTCTCTCTCTGCCCTTTCCCCAGTCACTCTCCTCTCAAAATGAGTAAGTAAACTTTAAAAAAGAATTATAAATATTAAATTAATGAATAATTTGGGGGAAGGAATTATATACATGGACCTTCTATTGTACTCGAAGTAATTTATTAAGTTGGGAAGAAAGTTGAATTGCAAACATTTGCATCTCTAATTTTTTTTAATGTTTACTTATTTTTGAGGGGGGGGCATGAGTGGGGAGGGACAGAGAAAAAGAAAGACACAGACTCTGAAGTGGGCTCCAGGCTCTGAGCTGTCAGGACAGAGCCTGATGCGGGGCTTGAACCCACAAACTGTAAGAACCTGAGCTGAAGTCAGACACTTAACCGACTGAGCCACCCAGGCACCCCAATAAACATTTACATCTTAAGCTGTGTGGAGGATAAGCTGGTGTTTGATACCTTATTCCTTGTGTGTCTTTTGCTAGTTTTAAAATACTCTATAAGCAAATGAGGGTTTCAGTTCTGTAATGGAAATTCAAAACAACAAAATATTTCCTGGAAGGATAAAAGACCAAAACTCTCACAGAGAAGCCAATTAATTACAAAAATTATGTATTGGAAGATATTAGAGAACAATAGAGGCAATGAGAATTAAAAGGAATAAAATCAGAGACAGGGATTTCAAAAGTGAGTCTGCAATAGTCCCTGGGGGTATTACTGGATCTACACAGAGGCTATGGATTGCAAATATGGGTGAGGTTCTGACAGAAGGTTACTGCTAGAAATGAAAAATGTAGCAGAACTTTTTACAACCTCATTGGGCTAGAGTAGAAAAAATGGAACTTGAGAAATGCATGTACAGTTTCCAACTCTGACATTTACTGAATTCTGAGGCCAAACAAGCTTTGAGCAAAAACTGTTTAAAACCATCATGAATTCCTTGTATTTGTGTATATTTGGTAAATAAGGACCTACAGAGGGTGAAGGCAAGGAGATTTGCAGGAGAACACCAGGTGAAAGTTGAAAACACTTGAGGGAGTGGCATATTGGCTTTGAAGTCTCAACCTCTTTAATCTGAGGGTTACCCTGGAAGGGAGACCACTGCTATGGAACAGAAACACACACTCACACACACTGCTTTTTGACAGTGGAGCAGGACTGATGTTACAAAATCAGGAGCTTAAGGAACCTCAAAAACAATTTTTAGTCTCCCTCAAGATATTTGTCAAAATCTGAAGCTGTACAAGGCAGGAGCTAAACAACTAAGTCATAAAAGTCTTACAGAAAAGATGAAATTTTTTGTAGTTTTTTAGTACTGCAGAGACAGATTCACAAAGATTTCCAAGCAATCATGAAAGACCATCCTATAAAAACAAAGAAAACCAGAGATAATCTGTATCTTACCAAAGTAGCTGCCTCACCTTCACATCACTCTCTCCAGGACTGTATTAAGGTTACCATGTCACACCCACCCTACTCTATCTTCTCAGCAGACGAAATAATAAAACTTGTTTAGTTGAATATATCATCATTTGATGCCTCTACCATTTTTTTAAAAAATATACAACGTGTAGCATTCAAACAAAAATTACTGGACATGGAAAGAAAAAATAGAACCATGATAGTGACCATGAAAAGAAACAGACAATAGACAAAATAGGAAAAAAAAATCACAGTGATAAAGTTTTTGAAAGCATCTGAAAGATATTGCTTTAAGCAATAAAGAGTTGTAAGGTTTTGCTGGTTCAGTCAGTTAAGTCTTGGTTTCAGCCCTGGTCATGATCTCATGGTTCATGAGATTGACCCCTATGTCAGGCTCTGTGCTGACAGTATGGAGTCTGTTTAGGATTCTCTGTTCCCTTTTCTGTACCCCTCCCCAGATCGTGCTTTCTTTCTCTCTCTATTTCTATCTCTTTCTCAAAAATAAATTAAATTAATTATAAGATTTAAAAAAAAATCTAAGTCTCCAAGGAGAATTAAAGTGAATGTATGGTACAAATATTAACAGAAAAAGATATATCATGAAAGTGTCTAAGAAGAGATAAAGGTCTTGGGGTCGGTATTTCCTAATATGAGATGAGTTTACCAGTAGGAGAAAAAAACTTGTAAAATACTGCTCGAAATGAGGCTGTGTCACATCACATTCTCTGGCTACTTAATTATTTTTTAGATTTGTTTTCTTTCCATTTTTCATTTTCCTATTTCTTTACCTGTAATTCCAGTTCCAGCTGTACATAGCCTGGTACTTGTAGTGAACATAGAGGGATTGGCTGGTCATAGGACACCATTTACTGTGTCCTTTGTCATAGCACTTAACACCTGGTTTCACTGTTTTCATTATCTTGACAATTATGGTTCTGGGTTCTTAGCATTTTCTCAAAGGAGAACAATAACAAAAGCAAATGAGCTTTTAAGGTGGTCCAAAAGATGTCATTTCAGAAGGACATGCAGGATTTATTCATTGTTTCTTTTTTTTAAGTGTATTAATTTATTTTGGGGGGTGAGAGAGAGAGAGAGAGGGAGAGAGAGAGAGAGAGAGAGAGAGAATCCCAACCAGCTTCCTGTTGTCAGCACAGAGCCTGATGTGGGGCTTGAACCCACGACCCTGAGAGATCATGACCTGAGCTGAAATCAAAAGTCAGACACTTAACTGACTGAGGCACCCAGGTGCCACAGCCTTACATTTTTTAGATCTTTTTTTCTAATAATGTTTAAATCATATCACCTTTAAGTGTGAAGGAGGTTGAGTGAAAAATGAAATCAGCACCCCGGAAAGGAGCAAAAGAGCAAATTTGCTTTATATCCATGTTTTTGCAAACATGCAAAGAGTGATTTCCTCTGTTGAAACCTAGTTTAGAGGGATTTTTATTCTAAAGCAGTTAAGTGATACAATGGATGGTAAATAAACGTAATTCATCATTTGAGTGTTTTTTTTTTTCTTTTGAATTCGACAGTCTGAAACACTGAGGGAATGTCTACAGCTCCAACATTAGAAAAACAGTTAACAGTGCCTTAAATACACATTAACTCATTTTAAGCAGTCTAGGACTGGCATGATAGCTCAGTGATATTAGAAAGAGCCAGGCTCCTATCTCTTGAGCAGCCATTTTCCCCCCTTCTATTAGCATGGTGTTCTGCTTTTCATCTATGTATGTTAATGGTTTATATACACTATGAAAGTTTGTTAGTTGTTATCACATTAACCAAGAACCCTAATTTTGGTTTAATTCCAAGATGCTCTGTCAGTGATGAAAGAAGAGAGAGAAAAAAGGTTTGGTTTATGAGTATATGGTCACCATTATGATTGCAAAATGACTTCTCTGTCTTTAGGTTTCAGTTCTCTTTTACTGAAGTTTTTTAGGTTGGATTAGAAAGGGGAAGATGCAAGAAGCTAAATAGGAAAGGATTAAAGAGGATACACTTGAAGAAGCGATTGCCCAAGCCCTCCCCTCACTCGTACCCCCAAAATTTTAATTACATAGCACTGGCAGAGCTGAATCACATTTCTAAATCTCACCTCTATAGCCGAGGAAGCTGAGGGAGAAGATTTGATGGCTTTGGGTAGTCAGTTTCTAATGTCTGCCACAGTTATTTCATCTCATTCTTAATTTAAAAAAATTAGAAAAATACATAAATTACAATTGATGAATATGATGAATAAATAAGAATGTCAAAGGTAGAAAATGTGATAATGTAATTGAAATAAACAATAGGATTTAACCTATAAAAATAAGATGAGCTCATGAGCCACAGTTTGCTCCTATATGTCAAAGAGAAGCTTGTCTGATAATTTTGCAATCTAAAATGTATCAGATCAACAAGCTGTGCACTTTAAATTTATACATTGTTATGTGTCAATTACTTCTCAATAAAGCTGGACCAAAAAAAAAAAGAAAGAAAGAAACCTGTCCACTTACTGCCCCCAAAATCTCATTTTTACTTCTGAAAGTGAAGAGACAGGGACAAGAAGAGTAGCATAACTGAGGAACTATTTTGTATCATTTAAATGCATTTCACATCTTATTGCACTGGTATTTTATTTTGATCACGTGCTTGTAATCAACGTATTTTTTTCTTCCTCCTCATACTAATCAAACACACTCTGAAATTAAATTAAACTTCGGACTGTGGGTAGGTGAACCAAATGACAATTGACAAACTCTCCTTGGGGATGTTTATCTAGGTATATAGCAACATGCTAAACAGGGAAAAAATGTTTTGATCTTCTAAATAATAAGTCTAAAAAAATAGGCTCTGACATTAAGTAAAAGACATCTGGGTCATGGTAAGTGCTTCATTCTTCATCTGTGTTAGGTGGAATTATTATTTTCTTTTAAGTGGAACCAAATCTTACTAGATTAACTATGAACATTTTAGTGAAACCTCAGTGGGAGACAGAAATATCATATCAAAATTGATAACAATGAATATATGATAAGTTAATGATTTATTAAAGTACTTTAGAGGTTACCTCAAAAATCATATATAAATGGTAAATATGGGTGGAAAAGGAATAAAAACTTCAGTATTTTACTTGGAAGGACCTGAAGAGATTAAGCTATAATATGAAGTTTAAGTTCAGTGAAATATTTACATTAACTTCAATAATAAGGTAGTTGTCAATTTTAATAAAAAAGTAATGTGACATAATTTTAAAAATACAAATTTTCTTTTTTTTTTTTGAGAGGGTATTGTTTTATTTTATTTTATTTTTTTTACAAATAGTTTATTGTCAAATTAGTTTCCACATAACACTCAGTGCTCATCCCCAAAGTGCCCTCCTCCATGCCCATCCCCCCCTCCCCCCCACATCCATCAGTCCTCAGTTTTTGTCAGCATTCAAGAGTCTCTCATGGTTTACCTCTCTCCCTTTCCCCCACCATTTCCGCCCTTCTTCTCCCCCTTGTTCCTCCGTCAAGTTCCTCCTAATCCTCCTATACGTGCAAACATATGATATTTGTCCTTCTCTGCCTGACTTATTTCGCTCAGCATAACACCCTCAAGGTCCATCCATGTTGCTACACATGGCCAGATTTCATTGTTTCTCATCGCCATGTAGTATTCCATGGTATAGATAAACCACATCTTCTTGATCCATTCATCTGTTGATGGACACTTAGGCTCTTTCCATGTTTTAGCTATTGTGGAGAGTGCTGCTATGAACATTGGGGTCCATGTGCTCCTATGCCTCAGCACTCCTGTATCCCTTGGGTAAATTCCTAGCAGTGCTATTGCTGGGTCCTAGGGGAGTTCTATTGTTAGTTTCCTGAGGAACCTCCACACTGTTTTCCAGAGGGGCTGTACCAGTTGACATTCCCACCAACAGTGTAGGAGGGTGCCCGTTTCTCCACATCCTCGCCTGCATCTAGAGTTCTCTGATTTGCTCATAAAAATACAAATTTTCTATCATGCCTTAGGATTTAACCAAAAGACCTTTCCTGAAACATTGAGACCATTTAAAATGAACCTTTAAATTACCAAAAATAAAATTCTAAATCTGTCCTGTGTTGTAAGAAAATATATTATAGACAAGAGGCCTGTTACTCAATTTTTGCAGCAAAAAATGCTGCTTAGGGGATGTCTTTAATAGGTAAATCACAACCAGGAGTTAGTAGTTAAGTCAAAGTCCTTTGAGATAGTCCAGTTACAATTTAAACACTGTAGCCATCCTGATTGTGGTTTGTCCTAATGTCTTAGTCCATTTGGGCAGTTATAAACAGAAACACCATAGATTGAATGGCTGATAATAGAAATTTATTTCTCATAATTCTGGAGGCTATGGAACCCAAAACCAAAATGCTAGAAGATTCAGTGTCTGGTGGTTTGTAGACAGCTCTCTTGCTGTGTCCTCACAAGATGGAAGAGTTGGAGAGAGCTCTCTGGAGTTTCTTCCTGTCAGGGCACTAATTCCATTTATGAGGGATCTACCCTTATAACCAAATCAGCTTCCGAAGGCCCCCACCTCCAGGTACCATAGCTAATAGATTTAAGTAGAGCCCAAAGGAACAGAGTGAGCCTGACTGGGTGAAATTATATGAAGCTCTCTTACCTTAAGGACCCTTGGGAATCCTTATAGCAAATTCAGTTCCATGAGAAATGTCTTTTGCCAAGGGGTCTTCTCACAAGTGTTATCCCTCTGATTATCAGGTCATCTTCCCAGCTGGTTTCTAGGACTTGTATTTGATGTTCTGCATCAGCAGGTTTTTTTTTTTTTTTTTTTTTTTTTTTAAATATAGGGAAATTAAATTTTATGTGTTCTGTATCACCCTTCGAGCTCTATGTGACTTGGGATTCACAAGAACTGAATAGACTTGAAATTGACTTGACATTTTTAAACATCACTATTAGTGCCGTTAGAGTTTATATAAAAGTGTGAATAGAATGAATGCCTACAGAATCAGTAATTCTGTCATCTTTGTTTTAGTATCCACTGGGCTTGTTACTTTCCCTAAAAATATCATTTATTTCTGTGGTCAGATAAAAGGAGAAAATAGAAAATAATTCATTTATTTTTATCCTGGAAAAAGTTGAGTTAGTATCTGGAAAACCCAAATGTATTAATATCATCAGAGATCAGGTTTACCTTTAGAGGTATTAGGTTGGTCTTGTGGCACCTGAGTGGCTCAGTCTGTTAAGTGTCCAACTCTTGATTTTGGCTCAGGTGATGGCCTCAGAGTTGGGTTCATGAGATCAAGCCCTGCATATGCGCTGTCAGTGTGGAGCCTGCTTGGAATTTTCTCTCCCTTTTTCTCTGCTCCTCCCCCACTCACATGCACACTTTCTCTCCCTCTTCCTCTCTCTTTCTCTCCTTCTCTCTTGCAAAATAAGTAAATAAACATTCACAGATACTAGAATGGCATTTAAGGTGGTAAAAAGAAGTGACACTAGTTTTGCAGCTTGCCTGACCTGAGTAACCACCTCACATCCAAAACTTATTTTACTATGTGACCTTGGGCATTTCTGAATCTTAATTTCATCTTCTATAAATTAGTATTAGCAATTCCAAATTACAGAGCTGCTATGATGATCAAAGGTAGTGTATGTAAACCGAAATTTTATATAATACCTGACCTATATATTCAGAAAAGATTAATTCATATTATTAGAAATAGTTATCGATTTTTTAAGACAAAAAATCAGTACAGGTAAGTCATATTGACATTCATACATATATTTAGCCATTTTTTTCTGATGCCTTTTCAATAATATTTACATTGTTTCTATATATTAAGTGAAACAACATTGCATTGAGGCAATGTTTTGGTAATAAGTTTTTGTTTATATTTTTTTTAATGGACACTACCTCCTTTAATTTCAAAGAATCTATTCATGCATAGATAGAACTGATTAAGACACACTTTTATTGATGAAGATCTTAGTGCTTAAGATTTGCCAGAAAACTGAAGCAATTGATAGAACCTGGTATGTTTAACCATATTAATTACCTAAATGCAAACTTCTATTTTTTAAAAAAAAATTTAATGTTTTACTTATTTCTGAGAGAGAGAAAGAGAGAGAGAGAACGAGTGAGCGAGCATGAGCGGGGTGGGGAGGGTCAGAGAAAGAGGGAGACACAGAATCCGAAACAGGCTTCAGGCTCTAAGCTAGCTGTCAACACAGAGCCCGATGTGGGGCTCAAACCCACAAACCGTGAGATCATGACCTGAACTGAAGCTGGACGCTTAACCGACTGAGCCACCCAGGCGCCCCTAAATGCAAACTTCTTCATACATCATTTAAAGATTTCTGTGAACTGGTTCCTTCTGTTAATGAACTTTTCTTTTATGAAAGCACTTCTTAATACATAGGCTGAATTCCACTTTCTGTCTTCACAAATTACATACATTTTATTCACCCAGGATATGAAGCATTTCTGTCCAACTCTGAAGGTTCACATTTCATTCATTCTAAAAGATTTTTCTCAAAATCTTATTCCAGGAAGCCTTCCCAGATTCCCTTACTAAAAATAATTGCTTTTCCTCTCACCCCACTGTCATTTTTTTATAGAGGTTTTATGACCTGTATCTTTCTGCATTGTAATATAATTATATTACCCATATCTCATCTTTCTTATTATATTAAAAGCTCCTTAAAAGTGGGATCATGCTTGATTAAGCCTTGTGTGCTTGCAGTAGGTGAACAGAGGGCTTTACTTCTAGTATGCGCACCATACATACGTGTTGAACTGGTCATACTTCAAAGTTTTCAGTTATGATATAGGTATTGAAGTATAATACTAAATGATAAGTGACGAGATAGATAACTATGTACTTAGTGTTCCATAATGACCCAGCCTGTAACTTCTTTTTATATTAATTGTTAATGGAGCATATCCATATCTGTAACAATCTTTTAAACTCTTTTCATGTCCGTCTATAAATTATATTGAAGAACTAAAGTTTACAATTAAAACCTAGTTCCAATCAGTATATTCCAGAAATTAAATACAAAAATACAACTCCAGTCATAAAATGCTTTTTATAAAAGGTATAATATCAATGCAAAGAACTTCAAGTGTATCTTTAACGTTATAATTGTTAATAAGGACAAATCAGCATTTTCACAGAGATAGCAAAGCATTATCACTTCCAATCTTTTAAACCTTTAGTAAAGCATGGTAGTAAAACGATATTAAATGGATGCCAAATTGACCAGAATCATAACGTTAAGTAATTCCACCACTCATTTACAGTGGGCTTTTTGGTAGATTCCTAAATCTCTTTAAATTACAGTTTATTCTTCATTTGAAAATGGGGATTATTGAACATAGCCAGCCTATTCTGTGGGTTGTTGAGAAGATCAACTCTGATTATATATGCATAGGGACTTTTAATCTCTGAATTGCTTATAAAATATAAGTATGATAATTGATTATAATATTTGTTTGTAGTCTTTTTTTTAATGGTTTACATCGGTGTGCAAAGGATCCAATTGCAGCCAGACACCTCATCTGTGTTCCCAAGAAGAACCTTGTGGTCATTAAAAAACATGCCAGCAAACACACGAACCACATTGCATCCAGTGAGCTCAGACCACAGGCAACACACATAACTCTGTTCCTTCTGTATCTGGCACAGGCAAACTTTCTTGGAACTGCTTAGCTCTATATGCTGCTATGGCCCTTGGGCATGTCCCCAGCTCTTTTTTGTATTTAAGAACCCACTGGGCCAGGGTTGGTGTTCTGCTGTAGCCAGTGGGGTGCATGTGGCTGCACTGCCCACGTGGGCTGCAGAGTGAAGCTGGCAACGGGAGACCAGCACATTGCAAGGAGCTGGATCTTGTGCACTCTTTTCTTGCTGTAAATAAACCCTGTGCCACTTGGGCCTGGTGTACATGCTGTCTGTTTTCAGGGGTCTCAAAGTGTGCACTGATCTCTTCCCCGAGTGGCACTTCCCTGCCTTTTAACCTTGATTGTGCTCATGTCATACTCTATCATGGAGCACAACCTGACCACTTAGTAAAACAATATCGTTTTAAGTTTTATTGTCATACTGGAGATGTTTTAGTACGGGATGTGAGTTCTCCATGTTGTTGTCAGTAAAGATGATATTTATGTAGTTTCTTCTAGAGCAAAAATGAAATCTATCTAGGGACAGAAAAAATTGACCTTTGTAGTTTGCATTAATTCTTATTTATGGCATGAATAATAAAATGTAACTTTGCTTTGGAAGGTAGACTTGTCTGTGAAAAAGATTCGGTGTGGCAAATAAAATAAAATACACAGGTGTGTGCGGAGGAATGGTCAAGACAGAAAGTTTTCTTAGTATTCAGGAATATCTTTATATTTCTGGAGTTTGCATGTTTAATGAGTAATATGCTGGTAAAAGAAAGTAAGATGGAGGTAAAGGGTATTGAAAACTTTGAGAATATGAAATTACCCATTTGTCCTTTCTTCCTTAATTCCCATGCCTCCCTCCATTGTTTAAAAGTGTTACTTATGTTCACTAACATGGGTACAGCGACATACAGCAACCACTCTACTTGATTTTCACCACTGACACAGATAATCAGCCTATATGGTTATCTAATAATAGCTATGACTAGCGGTTACTAACAGAATCTGCCAATACTATGAAACAAGAAGGCTCTATTTGTATTATTTTGAAAGTCCATTGCTATTTGTTTCTCTCCATTATCATTTATTACGAAATATAATAGTCTTTTGTTTCTTTGTCACAGACACGTCTCTAGAGTTAGTCTGTGTAGGTAGACTGGGAGTGTGCGAGGTATTTCAGGAAATGTACAAACTGTCCCAAGAAGACTAAACGAATGATTAACACCAGTGGTCACACTCAATAACCTGGCATAGACAGTCCAAAAGAATGTCTGAAAGTGGTGGATTACCCAGCAATCTCAAAAGGAAAACCACCATTGAGCAGATATCTCCCATTTTCTGGGTGAGTGAATCCTAAGATAACAATAATAATTATAATACTTTGATAATGAGGCATAATACTGTAAATAATAAACCCAGTGTAAATTTTGGGTGTCAACGGTTTATTGAGAATAGAGTTTGAAAAAAGAGGTCTTGTGGGGAAAAATTAAGGCGAGGAACTAGAAATAACAGATTGTATCTCTGTATTATAAGTGTTAGATTTTCATTTTTTTATTAATTTAATCAAGCTATGAAAATAAATAGGTTTCCTCAAGGCTACGATTTCACTCAAATGATAATAAAAGTACAAGTAGCTCTTCCTTCTTTATTTCCTCTCCCAATTGGAGTGGAAAACTGATTGTATATGAGATGACTGGTAAACATTTCGTAGAATGTAATTTGGGATTGGTGATTTGAGGTCTTGAGGCTGTGCATTTTAAGTGCAAGATTTTGATAAAGGTTCCCAGTGTGGAGACAACAATTTGTTCAGTAGTGTCCACTGAAACTCAAGTTATTCTGCAAGTTAGGTGACCTGTGACTTACTGCTTCACAGGTTTCTCACATATTGCTTGAAGCTGAAGCTTAATACTGTGTTGTTGTTGTTGTTTTCCTGGTGATCACATTTTCAGGTGAATGAATGGCTGTTTTGCAGTGTTTAGCTATTTTTATACCATTGCTCAAATGGTGCTAGGTAGGATATTTTCCAAGGTCTTGGGGTGTCTTATGAATTCAATTTACGCAAACAGCTCAGCTGATACAAGCATCATGAAGGGTAATTTTTTTTTTTTTTATCCCCGTAGCTTGTATCAGTGTAAAATCTGAGTACATAAAATAAATAGTTTACAGTATGGAATCTATTTTAGGTTCTGAAATCAGTGGTGCATGGGTGTCTCAGTTGGTTAAGCATCCGACTTCAACTCAGGTCATGATCTCAGTTTGTGAGTTCAGACCCCACATTGGACTCTCTATGGTCAGCTCAGAGCCTGGAGCCTGCTTCAGATCCTCTGTCTCCCTCTCTCTCTCTGCTCCTCCCTCCCCACTCAAAAATAAATTAAAAACATTTAAATTCTGCAATCAGATTGGAATAATATCAGTTTAGGAGACTTGCATGATTTTTCAGTTCCCTGTTTGCTTACCATATTGTACCTGGCCGAGTCATTTGGAATACCTAATACCTGCCTAATGAGTCCTGTCCCTGTTGTTTATCTGACACTTCCTAGAGGTTTGGAGAGGAAATTTAATTTTGCAGTTTTGAATGATGAAATGTCAAGCCTCCTTTTATTTCTTGTGATAATAAAGGATGATATAATCATGAATATGGTCCATCACATAACAGTGAAATCTTACAGAGCTATTTCGATTCATGAAAACGTACTATGTGAATACTAATACAGTTTTCCCTTTTTCTGGAGAGATGCTACCACCTTGGCATACTGTGTCAGGATGTAAAAAGTCACGAGGAAGCTCCTACATGTTACCTACATGTCAGCTCTTTTCCAGATAGGCACATTCCACAGCAGTGCCCTGTCCAAGATGCCAAGTTGCATAATAGCTCTCAGTTTTATATACATCTTTTCCTGACTCATGATCAAACCGTAATGGCATCCTCTCTCTAAAATAGCTAAAACTTCTTCAAGTTACTGCCAACTTTTCTCAGATCCTTCCCTCTCATAGTAATATAAGTATACTTGTTGTTTTTTTCCATTGTTAAATCTTTTGTATCTGTCTTTTTTGTTCTACTTTCTTTGCATTGTTTAGGCTAAGACCTTTATAACTTATCATTCCATTTATTAAGAGCCCATTAACGGGAATTTATACTTCAGTCTACCATGATATTTCATGCAGGTTATACCCTGCTTCATAATCCTTCAATTGTCCTGAACTGCCTGTACCACATTTATTATCTGCCTGCCCAGTCTAATTCTAACTTATTTTTCCATATTTATCTCTCATAATGACATTATACCAACCACTGATTCCTAGCAGATTGGTTCACTAGAACATGCCATGTGTAGTCACCATGCTTTTGCTCATTGAGTACCTTTCTCTTTTCCTTTTTCTTTCTTTTTTTTTTTTTTAATGTTTTATTTCTAGGAGAGAGAGACAGTGTGAGCAGGGGAGGGTCAGAGAGAGAGGGAGTGACAGACTCTGAAACGGGATCCAGGCTCTGAGCTGGCAGTCAGCACAGAGCCTGATGCGGGACTCAAATCCACGAACTGCGAGATTATGACCTAAGCGAAAGTCAGACGCTTAACCGACTGAGCCACCCAGGCACCCCTTTTCCTTTTTCTAAAATGTCTTAATTCCTTGCATTTTCCATGGGTAACCTTAAGTCTTCTCAGTAAAGTCTTGTTAAATCTATCAGTGCTGGGCCAACAAAAGCAGAATTCATGTGGGTTTTAAATAAAAAATATAGGAGAATACAAGAAATTGTTACATAGAAAGTGGTCAATAAACATGTTTCTTTGCCAGTTCTCTTTTTAAAATATGTCTCAGGATGATGATATATTTTCATTTTAACCTTGTAGGTGACTATCTCAATGACTTTTGAAGGCTATCAGAGCCCTACCAGTAATTTGCAAATTATAGTTATTCTAAAAGTGGAAACTCAATTGATTAAAATTGCATTACATGGGTGGAGAAGTGAGGACTGAGTGGACCCAGGGCTTCTCTCATGGCATGCTGAGTGATCATAACTTACAAAGTTGAATTTGATGAATAACTGCCAAACACATACCTATGTATTATATTTAACAACTTTACAAAGTCAATAAATAGAGAATATCATCTAGAAATATCAGTCTTTTGCTTTCAAGTAATCTGAGCTACATGTGATATTTAGACCTGATGCCATTATATAGACATTCCTAGATTCATTGTTTATTGTTAGCCTAGAATTTATACTTTGTGAAAAATATTTATTGAAACTAGCTTCTATCTTTTATATATATATATATATTTTTAAATATTGTTTTTGAGAGAGAGAGAAAGAGAGCACACGAGAGAGACTTAAGCAGATTCCATGCTCAGCGCAGAGCCTGACACAGGGTTTGATCCCATGACCCTGGGATCACAACCTGAGCTGAAATCAGGAGTCAGGCTCAACTGACTGAACTATCCAGGTCCTCCTGTTGTTTGTTTGTTTGTTGTTTGTTTTTTAATTTCTGAAATTTAGAACACTTTTTCCTTATAATGTTTTTTTTTGTCTTTTGTGTTTTTTAGACCAAATAATTTCCTCAACCACTGAGTTTAAATTAAGTGTAGTGTTTGAACATTTGTACTAAATCCCAGATATTAATGATGGATACTTTTAATGTAATGTAGAAAAATGAACAGTCACAGCTTTCCTTTTCTTCCAAAAGAATAATTCATGGTAATATACTGAGACATGCATTTGGGGTGGTATAGGTGGGAGAATATTTTTGTTTCCAATGTGGAAGAAAGATCCTGATATGAAGAATGATTCATACAGTACAGTGTAACCAGGTGTGCCACAGTAATGTTTATAGGAACTGAGTATATCACATTTTCCAAGGAAAAATGAGAAACTAAGCAAAACTAGTGGAGTGTGAAGCCCAAGATTGGTTAAATCTCCTCCAGCAAGAGAGTTACTGCTCTTAACCCCTCTCCTCTGTTCACTGCAGGAATTGCTCTGGATTTGGAGGTAAAGTCAATACCTCATTTATAATACATTATGAACACTGGTGTCTGAAATGGAGATATTGTGCACATATCTCAGTAGCTATTGTTACTTTGTTTTCATACTGTGACTATACCAACTGATTAAAATGAAATAGACACACATATGTCCGTAGCAAAAATTTGGAGAATGAAAGATGGATGAGGATTTAGATTAGAGTGATGTATTTGACTCTTTTTTTCTTTTGTATTTGATTTTTTAAAGTATCATTGTCTTGAAACCATGATATAAGTGTGTTATTTTTCATAGTAGATAAAAATGTATTAATGTAATTGTGCTAAATTACATCTCTTACTTCTGTTATTCTGATTTTAAACTCCTGGGTCTGCAACACCGTGAATAGGTAGTGGCATAATAAACAAATACTGCATACTATTGGGAGTCTTATATTTAAAGAAAGCTGGGTTTGAATCTTTTTGTAAAATGAGAAATTTTTGGTATTCTAAAAAATATAATTTTAGGTAATATGTTCTAGAATTTCAGGCTTCTCTGAAAATAGATTTGCTGAAACCTTGGTTCTAAAGTAATTGCTAAAGGTTGTATTTAATAAAATTTACATAATATATATTTATTAAATGCATATGTTTAGACAGCAACTTATTGCTGCTTTCCAAATAATAACTTACATGAGTCCAGCATTATTAGGTTGGCACTTTAGTTCACTAGTAGTCACACAACATATAACTCTAAAATGGATTCATAATTTAAATGTAAGTAAGGAAATCATAAAAATACAAAACAACAACAAAGTAGATACATCATTAACCTTGTGTTCTGATTATCGGCTAAGGCAAATAATCTGGAAATAATATTCCCAGTTTAAGTTGTGTGCCTTATGTGTATTTATGATTCATATGTATGATCATAAATACATACCTGTGAATATACATGTGTACAGAACTAATCTTCTAGTACTTTCTGGAATTTTGCAGACAAGCTATATAAAAACTATAATAAACAGACAACCATTTTTATATTTATTACTATTGTAATATTTATCTTGAGAATTCTTTGTATTTTCCATGTTTGTCAATAAATTTGCATTTCTGTTATGATAAAAGCATTTTTGAAGTAGAAGAGGTGCAGAATGCTTAATTAATTAATGTTGCAAATCTAGGAGAAAAATGTGTGGTTAAAAAAATCTCAAGTATTTAATTACCTTTTAAACACATTTTTCTTTTCAAATTCACCTCAGTGTTATTACTATTACTATTATTATTTAAAGTGCCAAAATATAATAGTGCTGGTATTTATCTTAGCTTCACTCTAAAATAGTGTAGAATTCACTGAGGCCACCCAGACACCCCTCATTAATGTCATCTTTAAGTGCAGCTTGGGTCAACCATAACAGGTTTTAGAATATTTGAAGGCAAAAGCAATCTGTTGAATTTGTATTTGTTGAATTTGGTGTATTGAATCACATTTGGATACAGTTTGTCACTGCGGTAGTTTGTTAAAGAAGAATTTTCTTCTTTTTTTAATCTCTGCCACTATAACTTTGTGTCAAAAAGCCAATCAATTCTGTCAGGGACCAGGATGGTGCTTAAGAAATTGAAAACCTTTCTGCTGACAGGTTCACTATTCATTTCTGACACCCGGCTGGTACAATATTGAGCACTTTAATTTATTGAGGTTGCTATTTGGAAAATAAAAGCCATACATTCTCCTACATGGAACCTATTACAATATTTCCTTATATCTGTTTGGACACAGTTCATAGCTTTATAATAAAACATTGCATATTCCTCTTTTTAAACTGCAATAAAAATGATAGGTAAAACTATTAACTAATTTGAATCCAGGATATATTTTTAAGATTTGTAGACTACATTGGATTTCAAACTAAGAACATTTTACACATATGATAATTTTTTCTCTAGTTTGGTTTGGTTAAATCTCCAAAATATGGGTGTTTTGTAAAGGATTTAAAATGTAATGTCTGTTTTAAAAAGCCCACTTATTTAATATCAAAATTATTATGTACTTTTTTTTTTTTTTGTGAAGGATAGATGTCCTGATCGCTTGGGTGAATGCTAGGAACCAGAGCTAAGATGGTCAGAAATTGAGTTTGAACCATACTTTATAAAGAGCCAAAGTCACCGAGGCACCTGGGTGGCTCGGTTGTTTGAGCGTCCAGCTTCACTCAGGTCATGATCTCACAGTTCGTGACTTCGAGCCCTGTGTTGGGCTCTGTGCAGACAGCTCAGAAACTGGAGCCTTCTTCAGATTCTGTGTCTCCCTCTCTCTGTGCCCCTCCCCTGCTCATGTTCTGTCTCTTTATGTCTCAAAAATAAATAAATACTAAAAAAAAAAAAAAAAAAACATTTAAAGAGCCAAAGTCAAAGCAAGGGAACCAAGATAAGTTCATAAACCCAAATCTTAGAGATAGAAGCATGTATGAGGAGCAATTACAATTAAAAAATAAAAGGAGTAAGGTAAGAAGGATTCTGTGTGATTTTAATGAACGGCATTAAAGTTTAGGATTTACTTTTATAGGCTGTTCTTTAGAACCATGTGGGTGAATTAATCTGGCATAATGCCAAAACCTCAGGCACATTCTACCTGGTGTATTTTGTGTGTTTTGTTTTGTTTCTGGAGACAGTATATGAAGATTTTTTCATCACAGTTTTCTAATTATAAATAAAGCTAAGAAAACATAACCAAGTTTGTAGAGCATGTTGGTAAACTTCTTTTCAGTAATAACTTGAGGATTGTACAAAGGGCTCAATTTGAAATTGTCAAACCTTTTACTCACTAAATCATACATTAACAATCCTTTATCTTCATTCGATATCTGAATCATTAGCATTATAGTGCAATAGGATTTTAATAAATTTTACTTATATGAGTTGCTAATTTTGAATAAATTAGACACTATAATTCTTGTTAACTAAGGGAATAGTTGTTTTAGCAGCAATCATATAATTGTACTTCATACTTTATATGCAAAGATCTATTAATATCTTCCTTGTAAATGAAATAAAGTAGCTCAACGAGTTCTGTTGTTAATGCTATTAATGTCTTCTTTAATTTTTTTTTAATGTTTTGTTTATTTTTGAGAGAGAAAGACAGAGCATGCACAGGGTAGGGGCAGAGAGAGAGGGGGACATAGAATGCTAATCAGGCTTTACAGTCTGAGCTGTCAGCACAGAGCCTGACATGGGGCTCAAGTTCAGGAATTGCGAGATCATAATCTAGGCTGACATCAGATGCTTAGCCAACTGAGCCACCCAAGTGCCCCACGTTATGTCCTCTTTAAGTGCATCTTGGGTCAACCATAACAGATTTTAGAATATTTGAAGACAAAACTCAGTATGTTGAATTTGTATTTAACACCCTTCCCAAATACAAAATACTAGGGCATACTGCTCCCTTCTGCAGTACCCACAGTAAATCTTCTCTGCCATTACCCAAAACTTCAGTGACTCTGAAATTTTAGTGTGCAAACTTTCAGGTACAGTTAAAAATGTTCATTCCTGACACAGTATACATATACATTGTTAACACATATCCTGGGTGATTCTGATACAGAAGATCTACAGACCACATTCTGAGAACATCACACTACTGGCTAAGGCAGCAACTAAGCTATTGATTGTGAATAGTGTCTTCTGATAATTGACAGTGGGAAAAATTTAGCATAAGTTTGAACATGTAGCCGCGCTCTCTTTTTGCCCATTTGGGAATATCATTTGCACACACTCCACAAAGAGTTTGGCTAAATCCAGCCTGAGAAATATGTTTATTGGTTCATGTAATCTTTGTCTTTTGTAATATTTGCCTTGTTAAACCCAGAAAACATTACATCCTCCTAATTTCAGTGGTAAGAATAGAAGTAAAAGGTAAAAACTCTTACCACAACAGGAAAGCATAAGAAGTAATATTAGAATTGAAATTTTATTAGGTAAAAATAGAGCCTTACATCTTGAAATGAATTATAATAATAATAATCAAGTATTGGCATAAAGAAGCACTCAATTATCTTTGAAATTTCCATGGTTTATGCCTTTTCCATGTATAACTGCTTTTCTTATAATTATAGATAACAGAAAATAAGGGTTAAAAACTTTGAGACAATGATTCGTATCTAATATATAAAAGTTTGTCCCTTTTATTTAAGCTAAACTCAACAGGAATATTAGAGGGTTGCATATGACGAAATGTGTTATGAAGTGCAAAATGTTGATAGTTATATACTTTGATGTACAGAATTTATACTTAGGAACAGAATTAGGAACTGATATATTCTGCCAGACACAAATAGGTATGTAGTAAGCGACTATTTGGCTACTAATAGTGGTGAGGAGTATTTGAAGCGTTCTTTTCAATTAATGATAGGAATAGAGAACATCGTTGCTAATCAAAGGACCTTACGTTCACTTGCTGTCATCCTAGATATAGGAGTTAAGTCTTCTGAGAAAATCTTTTCTAGTAGGAATGATTGAAGTCAGTGGTTCTCAAAGTGTCTTCCCCAGATCAGCAGCATCAGGATTATTTTGCAGTTTCTTAGAAATGCAGATTCCTGGGCCTCACTTCAGACCTGCTGAATCACAAACTGCAGGTGAGGCTTGGAGATCCTCATGAGTATTTAAGTTTGAGAACTACTGAGCTGCATAAGTGGAGCTGTCACTTATGGTGGGGAGTGTATGACCTTTGTACCATAGGAGCAAGAAAATTCTCAGTGAATCATCTCTTCTAAACGATACAGAGAGAGTTCTTCATTAAGGAAAAAAATCAAGTGATCTAGCAAAAACTGACAGTGCACAGTAGAGTGGAGACCACAGAGGCAAACGGAACAGAGATAAGAGTCAGGTGTTAAGCAGGGTACTGGCAGTTGCAATGCCTTTGCACGCATGGCAGTTTGTGATCCATGAACAAAAATTCAAAAGGATGAATCGAAAGGAAAAAAAAATCTCCCTGCTTTTCCTTTGTCAGAGCGCCTTATTGCTCAGCATTCTCGGTGACTACTCATCTGTTTCCTTCTTGTCAACATGCTGACAACTAGCACCAATCAACACTTATCTGGTTTCCTTGTGTTTCTCCCTCCTTTTGTTTTTTCATTCTAAAACCTTCTCTGTCCCAGATCAGAGTTTTAGATTCTAAGAAAATTACCTGTCACTGTCGCAGAGATTTTTTTTTTTTTAAAAAAGAGATACGTATTTCACTGTTTGAAGCTATATATTGTAGATCCTCCAAATAAACAACCGTTCCCACTTTTGACTTTAAAGGAGTCTTTTTTAGACAATGGGTTGAGAAAGATGTAGTGACATACAAGAATATGAATAAAATGTAATTAGTGCCATGAAATATATCTATATTTTTGCCTCTTTTCTGTGCTTGCCTTTTTTCTCTTTTCTCCCTTTCTTCACATCTCCTTTCTGCACACGTTTACTTCTGATCATCTGGGTTGTTCTCTTTCATTTCCACTTCATTATCCCTGTTCTTTGTTCCCCCATTTTCCAGCGTTCCTTTTTTAAAATGAGCATCTTCCCCCAAATCTCAAGTACAGGAGTCTTTTTTTGATTCATTGCCTCATTTACTCATTCACATAGTCATTTTTTTCTCTCTCTGGTTTCGTGCATTCATGTCCCTGCCCTTTTTTCTACCTTCTTTGTCTCTCCCTGCCATGGCCTCCTCATTTTGCTGGGCCTTACCAGTCTCCTGATCTCACCCTTCAGAGCGCCCTCTAGATCTTCATTCTTTTCTTTTTATTCACTTTCTTCTCCTTTTCACTCGTTTTCAATAAAGCAGTTAATGCTCTGAGAAAAATGCATACTGTATGCAGAATTCTAAACATATACTTATCCTAGCAAGAAGAATCAGGCACGGTTTTTGCTCACAAGAAGGCCGCATTCACAGTGACTTTTGACGGGTGCCTCGGAAATGTAGGCTGCGCCCTCAGATTTTACTCATTCTTAACTCATGGCATTTTCACACTTCATTTTCTTTTCTTCCCTCAAGCCTGGTCTCTGCATTCTCTGCTGTTAGAGGATGGCCTTTTCTCCAGATTCACACACACACCAAAAAAATAGACACCATTAGTCATACAGTTTCTTAGTTTTTCAGCTCCCCCAGCTTTTCTCTCACACTTTTACCTGCTAACCCTTCAAGTCCATCTAAAGTTGGATATATTCCTGTTGCACTTTCTATTATTTTGCAAGAAGTGGAAGTGACCTACTTTCTTTCCTGGGTCATATTTACTGCCTGGCTCACAAGAGGAACTTCATAAATGTTTGTGGAACCAAATTAAAGTACATTTTCCCCACCCGCACTCTCCATACCATTTGCTCCCATCCTCTATGTTCCATGCACTTAGTACTGTCAGGTTATCTATTTATTTATTTATTTATTTTACCGACTCTTGTTTTTGTTTTTCGTTTTAGTTTTTGTGGGCAGGATTTCCATCCCTGACTCCCTTAGTATCCAGTACATAGCAGAAGTTCCCACCACCATTTCGTGTAAAGAAAGAACAAACACTGAGTGAATCCATCATTTTGTCTGCTGTGAAAAATGAAGGCAAATCAACTCCATTCCACTTGTGGTCCTTCTTTCATTCTGCACATCTTCACCAAGGTGACTAGGAGTGAGGCAGAGGTGTAGTTGGCATGGGACTGATGACTGCACCATTCATAGCTGTGTGTTCTCTTAGTGGTTTTATATACACATGTGCACTTGGACAGCATCTGTGCTTTATGTTTGGCATAGGTGTTGATGTAGCTCATATCCTCATTTTCTTTACTTTGTCCCTTCCAGCTTATATACCGTGTATATTGCTAAATGAGGTGGAATTGAAAAATGCATGAGATCCTTTTAAAACCCACTGTTATCTCTGGGACTATGGAGCATTATTTTGATGGATAGTCTAGATGGCCTTAAGGTACTTTCATTTAAAAGTGCCTCGTTGGTGCTGTTGTGCAGAGCCTGCTTGGGATTCTCTCTCTCCCTCTCTCTCTGCCCCCCCCCCCCCCACTCACACTGTCTCTGTCTTTCTCAAATAATAAACTTAAAAACAATATAAAAGTGCCTTGTTGTTAGGTGAAAGTTTTCCTTGGACTCTAAAAGCTTGAAATGTAACAGCAACAAGAATAAAATGTGGGCTGTATGAACTTGCTTTTATGGTGAAAATTATACTGTCTCTGGATTTTGATATTAGCTCATTAACAGACTCCAGAACAGCTTTGGACTTTCTTGACTGCAGATAGTTTCTGGGGTTTCAGAGAGTGAATTACAGTTGAGGAGTTAGAACCAGGGACTGGCATCTAGGATCTCTGTACACCTCCCTTCATAGATTAGGAACTGAAGTCTAAGAACAGTCTTAAAGTGGGAAAAGATCAGAAAGAATTATGTTCTTCCTGCCCTTTCAGTTTGAAGCATTTGGTAAAGCTGCCAGGAAATCTGGCTTCAAAAACTAGGCATACGACTTCACGTTATGTTTCATTTATTCTCACTAAAATATGAAGAGCATATTCCACTGTGAAAGGATCAGAGACACGGGCTCTTACATATCAGTTCTTATTGTTGCTGCTGCTGCGCTGCTGTCATAATGATATTGTTCTTAATCACTTCTAGGTTGCGAGATGGTGAACGTAAGATATAAGATCATATCTCTTTCCTTAGGGAGCTCATATTCATAGTATGAGACACGCACATATACACAGGTACACAAATAAAATGCCTTTTGCAAGATTCTTCAGGACAGAAAAAGATCTGCCTCATTTTTCCAGTTTTTGAACCTCTCATCTTATTTCTTCAGAGATATAAAAGCAGATTGCCCTAAAATCTCTAAATCATAAAAATGAGGCATACCTACTAATACGGCATACACAAGAAATCAGGGTGATATTAGGGACAATACTAATTGACTACCACTTATCGAATGCCTTTGTAGCGCCTCTAACAATAAGTACTTACACAAAACAGCAAGTAAGAAGTAGTTATTCTTAATTTATGTAGAATGAAGCTGAATCTGAGGATGATTAAATGACTGGTCAAAGGCTACACATATGTAAGATTCCCGTGTTCCTTTTGGAAAGCATCAGAAGAAAGAGCAGAATTGCTTGCAGAGAATGATATTGGGAAATCTCTTACCAAAGACAAAATATAAAGTTCAAGAAACATTTTTGAGATACTAATAATTTTGAAACTCTTTGTAGTCCCTTCTCAAAAATGAAAATAGGCCCACTCTGTGTACAAGTCTAGCAACACCTTATTTAGAAAGTGTACAAATTGCTGACAACTGTGGCTCACCAACTTGAATGATGTACAAAATCAAGAATACTGATGCAAAAAAAAAAAAAAAATGGTACCTCTTTGGCTCCAAAACTTTACTTTTAAGTTAGAATTCAGACTTAAAGGTGACATGCTAACAGTGAATAGATTCAGAGGTATACAATAGTTTTGAAAGTACTGTAATGTGTCACTGGCTTTGTACAATAATCCTGTGGGAAGGTCAGGATTCATACATGTGTAAGTTGACAATATGAATAGCCAAGCAACCAGACCATAATAGGTAGACCTAGAATAAGAGTCCAGATCTTCTGATATCTGCTTGTTGTGCCCTTCACAAAAGATGACCACCATGAGTCATTAAGAAAAGATCGACTGCAGTGTTTCAGTTGTCTGTTATCCTAAAACATAGTGGCTTAGAACAACAAAGACCATGTATTTGCTCCTGTGTCTGTAATCTGGGCATAACTCTAGGGGGTAGCTCCTCATCTCTGTTCTATGGGAGAACAGCTGGCTCACCCCAGCTGGGGAAGAGCCCCTTATAATGCAGTTCACTCATGAGCCTGGTGTGTTGGTTTTGGCTATTGACTGGAAACTCAGCTGGGGCCATCAACCAGGGATTCAGATCTCCTCATTGTGGGCTCTTCCTGAGGTTCAAGGTAATTGGACTTCTTATAAGGAATCCGGCTTCCTCTAGATTGCAAATGCAGAAGCTGCCAGAACTTCTTAATTCGCAATCCTGGACCTGACCCAGTTTCATGTGTGCCACATTCTGCTGATTAAAGCCAGTCACAGGGCTAGTCCAGACTCAAGGGAAGAGACTGCATAGTACTAGTACATAAATAATGGGAGGTGTGGTCCATTGGGGCCACTGATATAAGTGACTATCACATTACATAGAGTTTAGAATGTTCCACTTAAGAACAAAGACATAGTATGCATTATTTGAAAGATTTCCAAGTCAGGTATTGACAAAAAGAAGTTTTCGTTAATGGGAAATATCATTTATTTCCTGCAGTGATCCAGATAAAAGAATCCACTTTTTGAAAATGATCCCAAAATAATATGTCTTAACTATTTTTTTTCCTGTTAGCAGTTTGGTAATCTGTCTTCAACTAGATCTTTTCAATGAGTATGTGATGGATTACCTACTGCTTATTTTTGGATCTTATTTGGGAGAGTGTCCAACATATGTCAGCTTTCTCTACTGGAGACAGAGCCAGGAAAATAGCCTCTCATTCATATTACTGTGCTACCTTGGAGAAATCACTTATAGAGGACACATTTTTGAAGAATAAGCTAATAAGATACCTTAGAGATGAGATGTAGATTTGTGTGTTATTGTATTTGGCTCTATTCAGCAAGAGGAACCTCAGTTTTATTAAGAATTGAAAAATCAACTATTGTTATCAACTTTACATCTGGGAAAGGCAATGAAGTTCTTTCCTGTCAAAGATATAAACTGGCCATGAAGGAGTTTGATCAAGAATTTGAACATTTATTTGCCAACTGAATAAAAATTCACCCAACTCTCCCCTGAGCAAGACTAGCCTCCTTCATGGGATATTTATCAAATGCTATGTCTCCCTTGCTAACATCCCCTTACAGTGGTCTAGTCATTCTTTAAATCATAAATAAGAATCTCTGGAGTGTTTCAAGGCATAGCAAATCAAATACAACAGGACTGCAAAAGCAAGAATTTTGCCGTTTATTCTTCTACCAGTCTTGTAAGCAGGATGAAGAATTTTCTGTCAGTTAGCACTAAACTGTAGCACTCTTCGATGAATGCTCCTTCTGTTAGCAGCCAGACTAAAAAGCAAGAGGACCAAATAGCTATAAGGAACACTTTTTTTTTTTCTAAGAATGAGAAAGTATGACGCCTTCATCTCAAGTAATCTCTACCAGAAAATGTGAAGATTCTAGAAGCAGTTCAGTGGAAGCCAAGAAAAAACTAATTTCAGGGAAACATTGTCTTCTGGAGTGTGTGACCAGAGTACTCAAGCTCACACTAGTTTCATCCTTGAGTGTCTTGAAGTTTTGTCCCTATTTTTCTTTTCCTTACTGCTTTATTTTACAATGTAAGACATGTATAGTTTAAGTATAGACACTATTAAGAAATAAAATTCTGTTGGGTCATTATTTGTGCTGAAACATGAATAAATCCTGAGGGTTGTATTTAAACGTTTCAAGACTTGAATCCCCCTTCTCCCTACGCCATGATTTCCACGTGCCCTATTCCTTTTACCTGGTTCCCAGGATGGCAGGATTAGCTGAGACTGCTGTGATTATGTCAGTAAAATAAAATTCCCAGCCAGTACTTGCTGGGCTTCGTTCAGACAACCCTCGTTTTCCAGTTCTGCAAAGGTCTGTCACTTCTGTGGCTCCCTCTTTAAGCAGTTTGCTGAGAGGAATCACGTTTACCTGAAACATCTGATTAGGAAGTGTTAATTAAGACGTTATATGATTCACAATTAAGTCTCTAAATTTAACCTTGTGTATGTTCAAATAAATGTTATCTTTACTGTCTTGCCTCACTATTGATAGGCCTGCTGTGAATCCATGCTCTTTTGAATCTTAGGAATGTAGGCATCCCCTCAACCCCAATGAAAAATGCTGCCATATTTTAGTATGCCCATTATTTATTGCTTTCCCTAGACCTATTGGTATTCTTAACATAGTAGATGGGATGTAAAAAGCAGCCAGTTTATAATGAGGAATTTAGTCAGTAAAACAATTATTTATAAGGAAGCATCTTGACTCTTTTAATTACAGAATTTACTTTTTCTACGCTAAGTAATAAGATCTTTTAAGGGGCGCCTGGGTGGCTTAGTCGGTTCAGCATCCAACTTCGGCTCAGGTCATGATCTCATGGTTCGTGTGTTCAAGCTCCGCATCAGGCTCTGTGCTGACAGCTAGCTCAGAGCCTGGAGCCTGCTTCAGATTCTGTGTCTCCCTCTCTCTCTGACCCTCCCCTGCTCATTCTCTCCTCTCTCTCTCTCTCTCACTCTCTCGTTCTCTCGCTCTCTCTCACTCTCGCTCTCTCAGAAATAAATAAAACATTTAAAAAAAAAAAGAAAAAAGGTCTTTTTGTATTGTATAGATGCAACTCATTTGTGTGTGTGTGTGTGTGTGTGTATGTGTGTGTGTGTGTGTATGCATGTGTGTGTACTCAGTATCTTTGAACAGGAGAGAGATCAGACTGGTTTTGTATGTGCTTATCTTTGCATAGAGTGGGACTTCTCTGTGTTGACATTTTGGATGGTGCTGGTGCTGATATTTTAGAGGCCTTGCCTTTTAGTATCTCCATATTCAGAATAGTGGGAAGGAGTGAAGAGTAGAATATTCCATGACTTTGAACCAGTGTGGGGAAATCAGTGAAAAGTTGCCAAGAGTGATAATGTTTCAGTATTTTGTATTTACTAGTTGTGAGAAAGATGAAGAGGACTTTTAGGGAATGATGGTAGCATAGATGTTTTATTTTGAATGATAACAGGCAAGATTAAAGTTTGAAGTATTGCATTGAGTAAACTAGGGATTGGAAAATATTATACATCTGCTCACTACCAAATCAGCTGAGCTGTGAAACAGTTGAATAAAAATATATACTTTACAAAGGTAGTGATAGTATTACTCAATTTTGTTTTAGCCATCCAAGCATAGCCTAGAGTACATTAAATGGAGGAAATGAGGCTAGGGTGATTTTGTAGGTCTGGAACAGGATTGCTTTTAGCTTCAAGACTGCTGTAGCTAACAAGGAAAGGAATATGTGACATTAAGCATAATAGTGATTATAATTAAATAAAAAACAAGTTTTGAAGACTTTTTGTAGCAGGATCACACTGGATCAAAGTGAAATTTACCTTAGTGCAAATAGAAATATCCATCTTAGCAGTTTTTAAAATTTATGTCTTTATTTTTGGAAGATGCTAAAGATTTGTTGTTGTTGTTGTTGTAGAAGTTTAATTAACAAAAGAGAAGAGCTGACTTAGGTCCATTATTGAGACTTGGTAATCTTCTATGGGCTTAATCTTGTTGTTGTTGCTTTAATAATGGATGCAGCGATGGTTGAAATTAACTGTAATTAAATGCAAAGCAGGTTAGTTTTTTTTTTTTCTTCTACAAAACCAAGGTTTCAATTGCTATACAAATGTTAGCGCCTTCCCATTGCTTTCATTATGAGATTTTAATATACTTTACAGTGATTATGTGTATACATATACATTACTGTATATGCATGGAAGTTTAGTTAAGGTCCCAGTCTCTTAAAAGGCCAAGATTGTATGTATTTAATTGCCGAGCCCATGCACATGATTGTTCATTTTGTTAAGCATATTCCTTGCAGAGGCATATATTATATCTAGTGGCAACATCTGCAGACAGTGAATGACAGAACCACAGTTTCCTGTAATACTTTCATTGAGCAAACATTAAACACATACTCTGTGCCAGCTCAGTGCTGGCCGGACCCTGTGGGAAGAAAATGAAGAAGATACAGCTGGCCCTCAGTAGAGCATACACCCACTCAGGCTCTGTTTCAGTGCTTCTAAAATGGGAAGATTAGCCTACCAGAGGAATTAAAGGGTGGCTACATGTGGTTGAGGGCCCTGAGGTGGAGTTAAGGAGTAGAAAGCATAGGTTATATCATTAATAATCTAATTATTTGGGTTGGGCTCTATCTCCATGGTGTTTATGATTTATTGAAAGAAAAGAAAATACCTAATTCATCAATTTCATGAAGCAGTAATGAAATTGTATCATCAACCATAAATTTCAAAATTTCACTTTTTGTGTACCAAATACCCTCATCAGTGAGTCTGTAGTAATGTCATAGAGATAGCAAAAAAAAAAAAAAAAAAAAAAAGAAAAAAGAAATCAATGGAAAAGGCTTTGCAGATTTCTACTCTGAGTCAAGAGTGTCTGAGCTAATTCACTAGTCTTGTTCAATCTCATTTACATTACAGGAATATTTGCTCTGTGAGGTTTTTTGTATATTTTTGTTCCCTGCTATATCTTTGGTGCCTTGTACATAGTATGCTCAAAAATATTTATTGAATGGTAGCATAATAGGTCATAATGTTCTTTAGTCTTGGTAAATCGCATATCTTTACTATTTTTTTGAAATTTAATAGGTATGTTTCTGTACTAAATAGTCTATATTTCTAAAAGGACAATATTTAGATCTTGATGATGTTGTTTGGGTTTTAATAGCAATGTGATTAAATAATACATTCTATTCCCATGTATAATGATAAAGTCCAAAATGACCTAAAATGTTCTTGTGAAATATTTTAGAAACTTATAAAAATAGATTTAATTAAGATCATTGGTAAGCTAAATTTATTCAACCTTTAGGTAAAACATTTAACACTTTATCTGTAGAAGGTAATAGCATAATTTGGAGTTAATAAGCTATTGTAGTTGGGTGAATTCTTAGAGATTATTTAATCTAATTTCTTCACTTCATAAATTAGGAAATTGAAAAGGAGGTTAGAACTTATGAATTGCTAAATTACACATATTTTTAAGAAGAAATTGTTTTTCACAAGATCTTTTAGCTTAATTCTGAATCTTTAATAGAAGAAATAAATAATATTTTTGCTATATTCAAAAATTTTAATGAGAGATGTGCTGACAGCTCAGAGTCTGGAGCCTGCTTCAAATTCTGTGTCTCCCTCACCCTCTGCCCCTCCTCTGCTCTGTGCACATGCGTGGGCTCTCTCTCTCTCCCCACCTCTCAAAAATAAATATTAAAATATTAAAAAAATAAAACGCTTGGGATATATAGGACACAAAGCACAAACTGTACAAGAACATAAAAATTGAACTAGTGATGTCTGGGTGACTAGTCAGTTGGGCATTAGCCTTCGGCTCAGGTCATGATCTCACGGTTTACAAGTTTAAGCCTCCATCAGGCTTTCTGCTGTCAGCACAGAGCCTGCCTCAGATCCTCTGTCCACCCACTCTCTCCCCCTCCCCTGCCTCTCATGTGCATACGCTCCCACTCTCTCAGAACTAAAAAATAAACATTTAAAAATAAATAAATAAATTGGGTTACATTTGCTCTTTGAAAGACATCATTAAGGCGAAAAAATGAAAAAGTAAGCTACAGGCTGGGAGAAAAATGTTCTTAATACATGTATCAGACGAAGAATACAATACATATATCAAAGAAAATACTGATGTCCAGAATATATAAATAATTCCTATAGATCACCAAGAAAAACAAAGAGGCAAATAAAAAAGGGAGGCAAAAGACTTAAACAGACACTTCATAAAAGAAGTAGATTAATGTAATCATGGTTTGAGGAAGCAAAATGATAAAATTAGTATTCAACTGTTGATTTATACATGCTTTTGTTTTAATGTAATTTTTTTCCAAATTATACTCCTGATTTATTACAGGTATCTAAACCAATGATTTTCAATGCTGGCTGCGTGTTAGAATCACTTAGGAGCCTTTAAAAATGCCAGTGTTCAGGCTCCATCTCTGACCAGAATCACTTGGGGTGGTGGGGGAAGTCCTGAGGATATCAGTACTATTTGAAAGTTTTTGGTGATTGTAACATGCAATCGGAGCTGAGAACCAATGTGCTGATACTCACTTGATGTGTTATACTTCTGACTACAGGTTTGAGAAAAGCTTACGTAAACTGTTCTGAACTTGTACTATGTAAATCTGATTTACCACTGCCAACTTCATGGACATGTATTAGGTGTTATATAACAGGAATCTACGGGGAGTGAGTAATGCCAGCTGTTAGCTAGAGAGAGACTGTTCTTTTAAGGATCATGTAAAAGCCTTTGTGATGTTGAGGCTGCAGAGTTGGCAACCAACATCTCATTTAATGGTTTATTTACCTACCATTTTGACCAATTTATCTTTCTTACTCTGATGATGTAGACAGCAGGATCCTTTTAAATTTGGATCAAATATGTTAGGCATAGCCTATTACCTCAGTAACCAGTGCTGCCAACTGTGTTTTATTGGAGGTTGATGGTGTGAGCCAAAGGTGGCTTGTTGTAACAACAGTGGCAGGAATAACTTATTGGGCTTAAATTGAGGCTATTCGTTTTAGTTGCAGGATGCCATTTCCTCCTATCTCCATTTACAGACTTATCAAGTCACCTTTAAGTCACACTTATATAATGTCAGTGATTCCACCATTAAATATTTTTCTCTCACGTGACAAAACTTCATCGCTATTGTTTAGAATTGGTCTTATCATAATTTTGGCATTAAAGCTCTTCTCATTTCCATTCCTTCCTCTGCATGAGCTTTTTTCTCCCTTCCTTTTCTTCTGTAAAAAATTTTAATGAACACTTTCTTAACCTCTTTACTACCTCTCCATTACTTTTTTTTTTTTAAATTAAGAATGTTGCTTATGGTTAAAAATTATATTTGAACTTGGTCCCTGCCTCTCTCTTCCTCCCTCTTTCCCTCTGTCCTTTCTTCCTTTCCTTTCTTCCTCCCTCTAATCCCCTCATATATTTATCAAGAACTCATTGAGGAGGATCATTCAAGAGATAATTGGGGTTTGACCTTAGAATGGAAATCAGTAGTTATAAATGACAATCAATTTTAGAAATACAATAGGCAAAAGAAACTGCAGTAAACTATATACCTAGAAGTCAAACTTGATGAATATGGTATATGGAAACCTAGCCCACCTTCTTTGCAGGCGAAGAGCAGGGGGCAAGTCATGCCTGAGTTTGCATGTCTGCCAGATATTGCTTTTAATAAGTCATCAGGGAGGATTGCATCTACCTAAATCTTAGATGCTGTACTCTATACCTTATTTATAAACACCGTCTATATTCCCAGGGGTTCCTTATATATTATACTAAAAGGTTTGGATTCAATTCGCTTCCAGCTCTAGCAATTTGTAATTCTACGTGCAGTGCCTTATTTAGACCAGAATTCATTTGGTAACCTCTTTACCAAGGTTTGCCACCAGAGGACAGGAGAAACTATGGTTTAATTCTAAGTAAGTTATAATCATAGGAGGAACAGCTGTTCAAGAAAGGTGTTCCAAAGTAAGTCAATATGAGGGGTTCAAATCAAAGATTTGTCCAGGAAGTAGGAAGTCTTCAAAAAATGGGAAGCAGGCTTTGATAGTTCCCACTGTTTAATAATATACTTGCCAGCTTTTATCCTGGTTAATTCCTACACATCCTTCAGATTCAGGTCACTTCCTCTGCAGGGCTGCCTTAGCTCTACGTTAGGAACCATTCCTCTGGATTTTCTCCTTTATAACATGTAACACATGGTATTGTAATAATAATTTCTTGTGTACTTTTCTGACTTTCCCACTGTATTGGGATCAGAGATCAAAATTTTCAGCTCTGAAACACCAGCATATACTATAATATGTAACACATTGTAATGCACAGTGATTTTTTTAAATACATGAATAAGTATTCAGATATTCTGTCTGGGTGGTATAACTGCCTATAGTTCTCTCCTGATGGCAGCTTCAGTACTGGTGAGCCAAACACTTCATGACCCTTTGCAGTGTAAACCTTTAGTCACTGACATTGACAGAGTTTTTCTATACATTTTTCTAATGCAACTTCTTTCAGATTTCAAGATTTATAATTAAAGTTTTACATTTCATGGCTAAAGTTTTCATTGTGTGCTTTAAAATATGTCACAACATTACTATAACACTTTTTAAAGTAGGTTTCATACATTTAAAATCCAAAATATTTATATATATATTTTACATAGATGTTAAATATATAGCTATGGTTAGAAACAATGTGGATTCATGTAAAGAGGACCAGTTACTTCAGTAACCAGCTCTTTGGACTCCAGCAAACCTTTCCATTTTAGTTTTGAAATAGTAGCAACAAAGCAACAAAGGCAGAGCTTGCCTCAGATAATAAATTTGGAAGAGTTTGAAAACTAGAACACACAGTGTTAACAAAATGGCACTGTCTGATTATTTCTTCTGGATCCTTTAAGATTCAGAACAGTACTAGAAAGCATCTTCCTCCCTCTGTCATACAGATAGGTGCTTGATAAGGCTTATTTATGGTCACACTGCCGTTTTCCTTGAATAAACTAATGTGAACACGCGTGCTCTCTCAGGGAATGCTCAGGGGATCCTGCAGGAAGCCTGGGAAATTGAAATTCTAGACTCTTATTTTTGAAACCCTTTCTTGATTCCCATCCACCCACTCTCTGTGCACACACGCTCCTTTACTGCCTGATTTACCTGTCAGAAATCCTTATCCAGTCAGCTGCCCAGCCCAGACACCTCTGATCTGTCTCCCTTCCCTCCTGTCTGCGGCCAGTCACTTGCTCCTGTCAGGTGTCTGTGCTATCATCTGCCCCTCTCCATGTGTGCTGCCACTGCTCGAGGGCCAGCCCTCCACACCTCTTTACTGCACTATTGCCATGGCCTCTGCTCAACATTGCTCTAAGCAACTGGCCTTTCCTTTGTCTCATCCAAGCCATCAGCTGTGCTTCACACCTTTCACAGACATATGAAACCTCCATTTTACCAGTTTCTGGGAACTAAAAGCCAAATCTTCTTTTCCTGGCCCAAAAGTTCCCCGTAGATGGTTGGGCCCCTTTGTAGCTTTTCAGCCCTATCTTCCTCCAAATCATCAGCATTGATATTGGTACTCCCAATATCATCATCATCATTATGTAACAGTAACAACTTATCATATGCCAAGTGCTCTGCTGAGAACAAACCAGAGTCTTCTCAATTCATCTTCACCACAGTCAAGCATAGTGGTGATGTGGAGAAGAAAATTGAGGCTTGAGGAAGCTCCATACAAGCTGGGAAGCAGGACCCCAACATGAGACCACTGAGACTTCAGAGCCAAAATGTTAAATCACTGCTTCCTTGCCATTCTTCCCAAAGGGGAGGCTCCCTTACTGCCCCTGTGTTCATCCATGCTGTCCTAAATGGTCTTTCCTCTTCTCTACCTATCAACTTACAACTCATCCCTTAAGATGCTGCCCAAACTCCACCTTCCTCATGGCAGAAGGGTTGTGAAAGATTCCAAAGGCCACAATGCTAGAAAATAACATAATTGGGATTGAAAAAATGAGACAGCACAACGATAGCTTTCCTTTCATCAAAACAATGGCTTTGACAGACACCACTAGCACAGGTTTGGAAATCTATTCAAGACAAGTTGTTGATGGTAGTAGCATTCTGATTTGCAGCCTAATCTCACATTGCTTGAAAGATGACCTTCCAACCCATCTTCTATATTTTCCATCCTACAAATACATAAATAATTGGAAGTAGAACTGTTTATATTCTTTGGGAACATGTTCCAGGTATCACAAAAATAACCAGTTTCTTAGTTCTCCCCTTTCTTATTTTGTCTTGCAGAATGCAGCTGTTAAGTCAAAACAGTTGGTCCCCTACAAGGAGACCTTAAGCGTTTGGCGGCTTCTGCTAGTGACATAGACTGGAATAGAAACAGATGCACATTGGGAAGTCCAGTTATCTTTCACGAGCAGAAACCTAACACTGTTGTTCCTTAAAAGATGCTAATAAAGTTCAGCTAGGTTTTGAAAGCTCTCTGGATGCGTGGCAGGCTATTTTGTGTACGATTGCACTGCTCACTTCTTTATGAAGAAAGTTCTTTAGTGTAAAATGAAAATTCTGCTTCCCCAAACTAGTGAATTAAATTACTGCAAATGATGACATTAATTTTGTGGTGGGAAATCAAATAGAAAACTAAGGAGTGAAAACACATAAAATAATAGTGTAAATAATGGTTCTTAATTGAGGATGAGCAGCAGAATAACTTGGGGAAAGGTTTCTAAATTTATACCATGACAGCCATCTCTCATTTCCCCCATTCTAACTCAGTGTACCTGGGATGTTGCCAGATATTGAATTTTTTTCCTGAAAGATTTTTAAGTAATTCTGATGTACTTATACTGGATTATAAATAGGAGTGATGGTCTCAAACCATGTCACTAGCCTTACACAGCCTTACCATTTATCCTTTTATATCAAAATCCAATACAATTCACTGTCTGACATGCAAATTCAAATTTCCAGTCAGAGGCTTAGGACACATGACCTAGGAGCTTAGATCCTATAATAAAGTGTCCTTCCGCTTCTGGAATTAATGAGGATCTTGGCCAATCTTTATTTTAATGGTGTTTTGAACTAGTTTTGGAGACTGAAACCTTTTTTCCCCTTAATAAAGGTAGTCCTGACTATAAAAATAGATGAAACAGGAGATCAGTTGAATAAAGAGACACCTGCATAACTGCCTCCTACTTCCTCTGGGCCTTGTGTGACTTCCTTGATCCCTTTGGGGCTCCACAGTTATAGCCACTGGTAGTATAGCCATCCCATTTCACAGATGAGGAAACTAAGTACAAGTAAAGGGAAGCACTTTGCTTTGGAAACAATTGTTAGAACATGAGAGTTCAAAATGCCTGTTGAATGCATTTTCCATTACTGTATTTATTACTTTTGCTGGGAGAGGATAGTAAGAGATATAATGGGCTGCTGTTATCCTCATTAACATTTTGCACAACAACATGGCCTTCCTAATCTTGGACTTATAATTGCTAAAATAAATGGAAAAATACATGTAAAATTAAATTAGCTTTATTATCCCATTAAAGGAACCATTTGATTTTGTCAGTTGGGAAAAATCTAATAAAATCAGATGTTATATTAATTAAGTAGAGTAATATAATGAAACTTCAAAATTGTGAAATTGGATCTGGATAGGGCCCTGTAGAGGAGGCGATATGTTATCTCATCATATGAACTCTCATGGGGATTTCCCTATTATACATTCAATGGTAGAATGTAGAAATTAGTTGAATGTCTCCCTCTAGTCAAAAAAACACTAAGAGGCATTTCAAAGAGAAATTATGATGGTAGGAAAAAAAGAAAGAAAGCATTTAACTCAATGTGATCTCCTTACTTTAGCAACTATTGGGCTTATCTTAAAAACTTCCAAAGTGAGGCTGCTTCAATTTAAGTTGTTACTAAACTTGCACATTTCAGGTTTTTTTCACATTTCATTTTTAAATACACCTATTTACTAGTTAAGTCATAGAATGTGTTAATTTACATACATTCAATAGGTCAAATAACTCTAAGCCATATTTTATTTGAAATACTGTAGACATTTGAAAAAGGAAAACAAAAGAGTAACATAAATCTCTACTACCAACCCTCCCCCCCAAAGGCTAATAATGCCTTATTTTCTGCAGCTGGCAGAATATAGAGCATTGTATTTCAAAATTCAATTTTCTGTATTTTGTGATAACATTAAAGCACATTTGAAAGGAACATATGTAATTTAATGGGATGTTGCCTATTATATCACTAATGACATCTCCTAAAGAGCAAAACGTGAATAAAATTATGAAACAAATATTGAATATTTGTTAAATGTTTATTTTTGAGAGAGAAAGGGAGACACAGAGCATGAGCAGGGAAGTGGCAGAGAGAGAGGGAGACACAGAATCTGAAGTAGGCTCCAGTCTCTGAGCTGTCAGCACAGAGCCCAAGGTGGGGCTCGAACTCATGGATCTTGAGATCATGACCCGAGCCGAAGAACAATGCTTAACTGACTAAGCCACACAGGTGCCCCCAAATATTGAATATTTTTTAATAGCAGGTGACATTGGGCAGAAAAATAGCTTTTCTGTCACCAATATTAAATGGAACATTTTTTTTTAATGTTTTTTATTTCTAGGAGAGAGAGAGAGAGAGAGAGAGAGAGAGAGACAGCGTGAGCAGGGGAGGGTCAGAGAGAGAGGGAGTGACAGACTGAAACAGGCTCCAGGCTCTGAGCTGGCAGTCAGCTCTAACTGGCGTGGGGCTCGAACCCACGAACCGCGAGATCATGACCTAAGCAAAAGTCGGACACTTAACCGACTAAGCCACCCAGGCGCCCCTAATTGGAACATTTTAGATGGAGGAGAATTTCTGAGGCATTAGAATGCTACAACCTGGATTTATTTGGAGATGCAAGGTGATGAGATAAGTAGATATGACAAAATAAAGGAAGGATGGACTTGGTGCTAAGTAAGTCACTGAGGGGAGAATAAGCTGTATTTGGTAGGATTTGAGGTTGCCTTGAAACCCACTGAAGGCTTCTGTGTAATATGAGGGGAGAATCTTGTCTTAAATCATCAAGCAAATTAAAAATAGCAAAATTTTGGTTAAGACAATCCATCTGTTCCACAGCGTTAGACAAAGGGAGACCGAGGAATATCTAGGAATGCTCCTGGGGTCTAGGAGTAGAAGAATGGTCCCCCTGGAGCTGATTCACCTCTGGGCCTCACTCAAGTTTATAGTGCCTGATCTAGCCAGACTTGAAGGTAATACCTGAGAATTAGAAAGTGAAAATAACTGGGATCAATATTTTGTCAAGGTAACCAGGATTCCAGTGCTCAATAACAAGGGAGGACAGAGACAAACTGACCCTGTAGCCATGGTTTCCAATGCCAGCTGCACAATAAAATTGTCGGGAGAGCTTGGGAAAAAAAAAATTTCACTGCCTGGGCCCCTCCTAGGTCTTTTAAATCAAAGTCCTGGGTGGGGGTGGGGGTGATACATAGGCATTACAAGGATTTGTTAAAAACTCTGCAGGTGATTTAATGTGCAGCCAGCCTTGAGAACTTCTGTTCTATAATAAGAATACAATAGCAATACTTCCCATAGAAACAGGGAGGGCCATCTCCCTAGTAAAACCATAAACTGCTATTTGGCAAATTTAACGTCTGTAAATACAAGAGAAAAGAACGGTGTGTGTGTGTGGCGGGGGGGCTTGTCCTTTAAGGGGGAATGCATCTGTCTCTGTTGTGGACAGAATAATTTCCTAGAGTATAAATTATCTTTAATAAAAAAAACAGTTCTGTAAGAGACATTTCCAAGAATATATCAGCTTTTTGGCTGGCAGGAAGAAGTCACAATCTGGTTACAGAAAGAGCCAATATATTATATAAGAACATCTTGTCATAGACTTAATTCTGTGATTCTGGTGTGCCCATGAATATTTTTGATGGTGAAGACAAGTCTTAAATTATTTTTTCCTAGCACATAAGCATTGAATATGAGGAATTTTGAGATTTTGTCTGGTAAGCATTCTAGTTCTTCTATTTGCAAGTCAGAGAACAAATTCAGATGTATAGACCTTAGTAGTTTTATTCAGCAGAAAGCAGAGGGAAAAAGTGTTAATGAACAACCACTTGTGGAACCCAGGTGATTTTCAGTGACTTGGTGCTATTTCATTATTTCAATGTCAGTTTTCATAACAGTCATGCCTGCAGGAAGCAACTACCCCCCCCCCCAAAAAAAGAAGAACCACCACCAAGAGTGTCTGCTCTAGATGGTGAGAATTAATCAACTTGCTGATACGCTGATACTACCTTGAGTGAGGTCCACAAAATACTTCAAGGCAAAATAGGGGTAACATCAGTATCTCATGCACGAATGAGACACAGGAATGGAAAGTCTAGGTTTATTGTACAGTAAGTTGGAGTTATGTGGTAGTTATAGGACATTTGCTTATTTACAAAAGGACCCTAATCAGAGATCAGAGGTATGAAAACCAAAGTCCAGCCTCTAGAAAAAGACAATGGCCAGGTGATTATCAAGAGAGCAACCCCAAAAGATGAGGTTCTAGAAATAGCTCCATTCTGAAGGGGACACCAGTCATATTAAGGAGGGATTAAGGCAGAAACCCAGATCTACACACTGAGCCATTGTGGAAGAAACAGAGTATAATATCAGGGTATGGAAGTCCCTAGGACTACTCTATTGATAGCCTCCAAGTCCAGTAGAAAGAAAGATAAAGGCTCTTTAAATTCTTGCTGCTCCAGCTAGCATTTAGTTGTGGGTACTGGAGCTAGACTAGTGTGCAGGTGGGGCTACGTAGTTGATTCAGGTCTGGAGGGCTACAAAGATACAGAAGAAATGAGGCAGTAGCCAGTCAGGCTACTGATTATGATAGTGAATATGATCCTGATCTTGCCACCTCCATAAATAGCCAGTAATGGTACACCAAGAAAATTAACTTATTGTCAGCTGCCAAAATATTTTACTCCTTTCCTCTTCTACTTTCTTATTTGCTAATAGAGGTAGAACACCAGGTATAATTGGAAGAAGGTTCTCTTTAAAGCTCTCAAATTTTATGTGGGCCCCAAGCAGAGGATTTTCAGTTGGAGTGCATCACCTTTGGAGCTTTATCAGACTAAACATTCCACTACCTTCTTTTCATTCCCATATTTTTCTGGAAATTCTGATTATGTTCTCTCCCTCTGTCCCTCAGCCTCCCTACTCAGCATCTGGACACAATGCTGAAATCTTTCATATTTAAGATCCTTTTTCAGTGTCATTCATGACACTTGTAACTGTGTATTTAATGCATTCCTTGCTAGGATGTGGACCATGCTATTGATTTCTATGAGGGAAGAATCTGTGTCTGAAGTGGAGAAAGCATTTAGTAAATATCTAAGTGAATGAATGACTGAGTGAATCTACTTGCTTATCTGTTTATTTTTAATTCAACACATTCATTGATCTTCCCTCCTGCTTTAACAACCATAATATATAGAACATCCGAAGTCTTTTTATTTATTAAAAAAAATTTTTTAAAGGTTTATTTATTCTTGAGATAGAGACAGAGTGTGAGTGAGGGAGGGGCAGAGAGAGAGGGAGATACAGAATCTGAAGCAGACTCCAGGCTCTGAGCTGTCCTCACCGAGCCTGACACGGGGCTCGAACTCAGAAACTGAGATCATGACCTAAAATGAAGTTGGATGCCTAACCTACTGAGCCACCCAGGTGCACCTTATTTGTTTTTTAATTATGTTACTTCCTGGATCATCATTCTCATTTTATTTTTCTTTTTTCCCCTAAGATTTTTTAAAATTTAAATTCAAGTTAGTTAACATATAAGTTATATATACATATATATACACACACACATATATATATATATACATATAACTATAATGTAGTATTGATTTCAGCAATAGAATTTTGTGATTCATTCCATTTTTATAATACTCAGTGCTCATCCCAACAAATGCTCTTTCATGCCCATCACCCATTTAGCCCATCCTACCACCCACCTCCCTTTCAGCAACTCTCAATCTGTTCAAACCTTAGGGATTGCCTCCCTTTCTGTTTTTATATTATTTTATCTTTCCTTCCTTTCCTCTGTGTTCATTTATTTTGTTTCTTAAATTCCACATGAGTGAAAGCATCTGATAATTGTCTTTCTCTGACTGACTTATTTTGCTTCGTATAATACCCTCTGGTTCCATCCACATTGTTACAAATGGCAGGTTTTCATTCTTTTTGATCGCCAAGTAATTTTCCATTGTGTATATGTATGTGTATGCCTGTGTGTGTGTGTACATACCACCTCTTCTTTATCCATTCATTGGTCGATGGACATTTGGCTCTTTCCATAATTGGGCTACTGTTAGTAGTGTTGCTGTAAACATTGGGTTACATGTGACTCTTTGAATCCACATTTTTGTGTCCTTTGGATAAATACCTACTAGTGCAATTACTGGGTTCTAGGGCAGGTCTATTTTTAGTTTTTCGAGGAACATCTATACTGTTTTCCAGAGGGGCTGTGCAGTTTGCATGCCCACCAAAAGGGCAAAAGTGTTACCCTTTCTCTGCATTCTTGCTGGCATTTGTTGTTCCCTGAGTTGTTACTTTTAACCATTCTGACAGGCGTGAAGTGGTATTTCATTATGGTTTTGAATTGCATTTTCCTGACGATGAATGATTTTGAGCATCTTTTCATGTGTCTGTTACCCATTTGGATGTTTTCTTTGTGTGGAATGAAGTGTCCATTCCTGTCTTCTGCCCATTTATTCACTGGGTTATTTGTTTTTTGGGTGTCAAGTCTGATAAGTTCCTTATAGATTTTGGATACTAACCCTTTATCTGATATGTCATTTGCAAGTGTCTTCTCCCATTCTGTCGATTGCCTTTTAGTTTTGTTGATTGTTTCCTTCACTGTGCAGAATCTGTTTTTTATCTTGATGAGGTCTCCATAGTTCATTTTTGCTTTTGTTTCCCTTGCCTCTGGAGACATGCCTAGTATACAGTTGCTGTGCAGGGAGCCTGGGTGGCTCAGTTGGTTAAGTCTGACTTGGGCTTAGGTCATGATTTCACAGTTTTTGGGTTTGAGCTGTGCATTGAACTCTCTGCAATCAGCGTGCAGCTTGTTTCAGAGCCCATCTCCCTCTCTCTGTCCCTCCCCACTAGCACTCACTCACATGCATACATACACTCTCACACACACTTTCTCAAAAATAAACATTAAAAAACAACAAAAAAAAGAAGTTGATGCTGCCAATGTCAAAGAGATGCTATGTGTTTTCTCCTCTAGGATTTTGATGGTTTCCTGTCTTATGTTTTTGTCTTTCATCCATTTTTTTAGATCTAAAATATATTTATATATTTATTTTAAAAATATTTTATTGTCAAGTTGGTTTACATATAACACCCAGTGCTCATCCCAACAAGTGTCCTCCCCCATGCCCATCACCTCCTTCCCCTCTCCCCCACCCCCATGAGCCCTCAGTTTGTTCTCAGTATTCAAGAGTCTCTCATGGTTTGCTCCCTCCCTCTCCCAACTATTTTTCCACTTCTTCTCCCTCATGGTCCTCCATTAGCTTCCTCCTAATCCACCTATATGTGCACACATATGGTATCTGTCTTTCTCTGCCTCACTTATTTTGCTCACCATAACACCCTCTAGTTCCATCCATGCTGCTACACATGGCCAGATTTCATTCTTTCTCATTGCCATGTAGTATTCCATTGTATAAATATACCACATCTTCTTTTTTTTTTAATGTTTTATTTATTTATTTATTTCTAGAAGAGAGAGAGAGAGAGACAGCGTGAGCAGGGGAGGGTAAGAGAGAGAGGGAGTGACAGACTGAAACAGGCTCCAGGCTCCGAGCCGGCAGTCAGCACAGAGCCCGACGCGGGGCTCAAACCCACGAACCACGAGATCATGACCTAAGCGAAAGTTGGAAGCTTAACAGACTAAGCCACTCAGGCGCCCCTAAATAGACCACATCTTCTTGATCCATTCATCAGTTGATGGACACTTAGGCTCTTTCCATGTTTTGGTTACTGTTGAGTGCTGCTATGAACATTGGGGTACATGTGCCCCTATGCATCAGCACTCCTGTATCCCTTGGGTTGATTCCTAGCAGTGCTACTTCTGGCTCATAGGGGAGTTCTATTGTTAATTTTTTGAGGAACCTCCATACTGTTTTCTAGAGGGGCTGCACCAGCTTACATTCCCACCAACGGTGTAGGAGGGTGCCCGTTTCTCCATACCCTCACCAGCATCTAGAGTCTCCTGATTTGTTCATTTTAGCCACTCTGACTGGCATGAGGTAGTATCTCAGTGTGGTTTTGATTTGTATTTCCTTGATGATGAGGGATGCTGAGCATTGTTTCATGCATCTGTTGGCCATCTGGATGGGTCTTTCATCCATTTTGAATTTATTTTTCTGTATGGTATAAGAAAGTGGTCCAGTTTCATTTTTTTGCATGTTGCTGTCCAGTTTTTGCAACACCATTTGCTTACAAGACTTTTTCTTTTCTTTTTTTGAAATTATTTATTTTTGAAACACAGAGAAAGACAGATCACAAGCAGGGGAGGGGCAGAGAGAGACACAGACTCCAAAGCAGGCTCCAGGCTCTGAGCTTCCATTCAACATAGAGCCCAATGTGGGGCTCGAACCCACAGACTGTGAGATCATGACTTGAGCTGAAGTCAGCTGTTTAACCAACTGAGCCACCCAGGTGCCCCTAGATTGTCTTTTTTCCATTGGATATTCTTTCCTGCTTTGTTGCAGATTAGTTAAACATATATCTGTGAGTCTGTTTCTGGGGTTCTCTATTCTGTTGAGTTGATCTGTGTGTCTTTTCTTATGCCAGCCCCATATTGTTTTCATTATTACAGCTTTGTAATACAGCTTGAAGTCTGAAACTGTGATGCCTCCAGCTTTGGTTTTCTTTTCCAACATGACTTTGGCTATTGGGGGTCTTTTGTGGTTCCATACAAATTTTAGAATTGTTTGGTCTAACTCTGTGAAGAATACTGGTGTTATTTTGATAGGGATTGCATTGAATATGTAGATTGCTTTGGGTAGTATCGACATTTTAACAATATTTGTTCTTCCAATCCATGAGCATGGAATTTTTTAAAAATTTCTTTTGTGTCTTCTTTAGTTTCTTTCATAAACATTGTATAGTTTTCAGTGTATAGATCTTGATTATCATTCTCATTTTAAATGGATATATATAAAGGAAGATGAAAAAGGTCTATATTCTGAAATATACTATAAAATGTACTCTTATTAGACAAAATTTCTCACCTCGATCCCCTCAGATTTTTTTTTTTTGTAATTTTGTAATTTTTTATTTATTTTTGAGAGAGAGAGAGAGACAGCATGTGCAGGGGAGGGTCAGAGAGAGGAGGAGACACAGAATCCGAAGACAGCCTCCAGGTTCTGAGCTAACTGTCAGCACAGAGCCTGATGGGGGCTCGAACACATGAACTGTGAGATAATGACCTGAGCTGAAGTTGGACGCTTAACCCACTGAGCCTCACAGGCACCCCCACCTCAGATTATTAAAGAGAGAGGGATATTGATATTATATGAAGGAATCTAGTTGATGGCCTCCCAGAGATGGAGAGTATACTCTGTGTCCTATTATCTATTATCATCAGCATGACTAAGTAGTTTTATTGTATCATAGAAGTTCTGTCTTCTCAGAATACAGCAATACTATGCAGCTGAGTGAGTGAACTGGATAACAGTACATTTAGGTGCCAATTTTATTTATAGTTCCATGGTCACTATATTATGATCATTTTTTAACTCTGTGAGCTCCCTGGACTTTTTTATTTCTTTATTATAGCTCAGTTATTATTCAGAAACCTTTACATAACAGTTCCACTGATGTGATAAGACTTGGAGCTACCTTATAATATTAGATGTTAGGCCTAATAAATTGGTTGATGAAGAACTCTTGTGTGAATCATGGGACTATGTGATGAAAGAATAATGAATGCTCTTACACCCACTGGTGATTGCTTTAATGATAGCTTTCATTAGGTAGGTGTAATTTTGCTAAGGCTCAGTCCGGATTAACATGATCTAATAATTTTTTTTAAAGTTTATTCATTTATTTGAAGAGAGAGAGGGGGCAATAAGGGGAGAAAGAGAGAGAGAGAGAGAGAGAGAGAGAGATTGAGGTTGACTGATTCCTGAGTAGGCTCTGTGCTGTCTGTGTAGAGAGCCCAATGTGGGGCTTGAAATCACAAACCATGAGATCATGACCTGAGCCGAATCCAAGTTAGCTGCTTAACCCACTGAGACACTCAGGCACCATGATCTAATAGATTTTTATGGCAAATGTGAGTTTTCAAAGTTTCCTGTTTTTGTGCATTCTCCTCCCAACTACCATTATATTTTTTGGCTCTTTGTCTATGAGAACTTAGACTCCCCATTATCTCTTACTTTTTTTTTTTTTTCCTACCTTACTATAAATGGACTGTAACTTCTCTAAGAAAGGTATGTTATCTACTTTGTCTCAACTTTTGATATCTGGCACCTAAACAGAGCGTAGGATAATGAAATCCTGCAGTAAATACCTGTTGAATCATGTAACCTTAACTACTATCCCACTTTGAATAAGACGAGGGTGAATCTGATTAGCAAGTGCATACATTTTAAAAGTAACTAAATATTGACTCTATCCTACAAGCTTATCTGACTTGGCTTTTTGGTTCTGTAGAAGTCCATATTCTTCATCACTGTCACGCATGTGTTACTCTTCTGTGGCATTTGCCCTATCCAGGCAGACCACAGTTGTTACTTTCCTGTGACTTTATTCTTCTCTTCTCTCCTTGGGTCCTACAAGTAAAGTAGACCAGAAATCAGTCTACTTCTCTGTTCAGCAAGTTGTTCTTTGAAATTACTTCTCTAAAAAATGTTAACAGTTATCTAATTCAGGAAGCTTTATCTCAAGGACAAAAGGGTTGGGAATATGAAAGAATCTGAAAAAAGGCTAAGTCTTCCCAACCCTGCCCAAATCCCCCACATAAGATGGTCTTCTTTTCAACCTTTCCACCTGCTGATTTGCTTCTAGCAGCTCTCCTTTAGGTGTAAACCCAATGGGCACAAAAGTGTAATCCATTATATTTCAAACTGCTTCAAGCAGTTTTGATCCTCAACTCAGTGTAAAAACAATACAGTTTCAACTTTCATGACTTTAGTATTATCTGTGGTAAAAGATTGTAATTAACAGAGTTATTATAGCTATTAATTTTTGAAACCTATATTGAGGTGTATTATTGCTGTTTTAAAGTTGAATTGTATTTAAAATCAAGTGAGATATAATTAAAATTACTTGGTCAATAAATATTTTAAAGTAGCTACTCTGTCTTCAACAACTTTAGTTTTTTTGTTTTTTTGTTTAAACAACAGAAAATAACATAAAATAACATTAAAATTTAAAGATAACAGGCAGTATTTTAGTATATTTATTTGATTCAATATATTATTTTTATGTGAATTCAACAATAATCAGCCATGCCAGAAGCAATTTATAACCCATATGGTATTGGTAGATATATTATAACACATTCTCCTTTGGAATGAACACTTCTGAAAAAGCTATACATTTCTGAGCTGAATGCAAACCATTAATAAATATTTCTGTTAGTGGTAGGTTTTTGTGTTTTGTTCATTTGTTCAGGTCACCATACCTGTGACCTGGTAGAAATCCTTCTATGCACCAAGGTTTATTCAAGCAGATCTGGGCAACACCAAGATGTTCAAGGACAGAGAGATTATGGGTGCTAAGAGTGGAGATCTGGGTTGGAGGATGGCATTGAAGGTAGCAGGGGTCTGTTGCCTGTTTCTCTCCTGACAGGAACACATCATGAAACAGACATAGCAGGAAACAAAAACAATTGAATGTCAATCTACACAACCCTTACTTCTTTTCTTAAAAATAATGCTACTAGGGGCACCTGAGTGGCTCAGTCAGTTAAGCTTCCAACTTCAGCTCGGGTCATGGTGTTGCGGTTCGTGGGTTTGAGCCCCGCGTCGGGCTCTGTGCTGACAGCTAGCTCAGAGCCTGGAGCCTGCTTCAGATTCTATGTCTCCCTCTCTCTCTGACCCTCACCTGTGCATGCTGTCTCTCTCTCTCAAAAATAAATAAAACATTAAAAAAATAATGCTGCTGTATAAAACTTTTAAAAAAGATACATGATTATGAAAATAATTCAACTTCTTACATTTATCTTTTTGAAATTAGGGATTATTCTGTCTCACTCAGTAAAGATGCCCTGCTTTCAATGAGACACAAATCCACCATGTAATAATTTGGAGGTCATTTCAACAAAATCTTTGAACATAATGTGGCATTTTTTTCAACTGCAGGCCTACATATGTCACCTCTTAATACTCATTACATAGGGTGGGAGTTGAGGGTAATAAATAGACCAGAACATGCCTCATGCTTTAGAGCCCTGATCCACTTGTCTGACTTTGTTCTAATTTATTATAAATTGAATATAGAATGAACAATATTGTCCTTTATCATTATATTTCATTATAATAATTTAATTTTTATAAATTATTACTCTACCTATGTCATATGGCCAAATTTCCCCCTCTTGTTGAACTAGAGTTAGAGATGACTCACAATTCAGAGACACCACAACTTTGTTCAGTTAGAATTCTTATATAAAACAAATAAACCATTATTCATATTCAATTTTAGCTGTGAAGTTAATCAAAGTAAATACTAAAATAAATTGTTGCCTAACTGTGTACCTTATAACAATGAATCCTCTGAATTATAAAGATTTCCAGTGAAGTTGTATCCAACAAAATTGGCGTCATGAAAAATTATAACTAACTAGCTCATCTACTCATTTAAAATTCATAGCTTTGGGGTGTCTGGGTGGCTCAGTTGGTTAAGCGTCCGACTTTGGCTCAGGTCATGATCTCACCGTTCATGGGTTTGAGCCCCATGTCGGGCTCTGTGCTCACAGCTAGCTCAGAGCCTGGAGCCTGTTTCAGATTCTGTATCTCCCTCTCTCTCTGACCCTTCCCTGCTCATGCTGTCTCTCTCTCTCTCTCTCAGAAATAAATAATACATTAAAAATTTTAAAAATAAAAATTAATAGTTTTAAGTCAAATATACTTTGTTTTCTATATCCTTTGTAGAAGAAGTTTGGCAATTCTAAAGTTATCTGTCATCACAAAAGACAGATTATCCCAAAGTAATCATTGCATTTAGTTCAGAAACAGAATTGTCCTAACAAAATGTTTCATTACACAAGGTTTATTCTGCTGTATTTCTGAAATAGTATAGGTAACTGTAGCAGAATTTTTTAATATATTACTTTAGATGTGTACCTGATCTTTTGATACTGCGGCTTTAATGCAACCCTACTGAAACAAGGGTCTTTCTCTTTCTCTCTCTCTCTCTCTCTCTCTTTTTATTTTGGGAATACTCTAAGCAGTTTTTTTGCTAGAAACAATTTGATGTGGGAACACTTTTATACATTACACATTTTTTTATAAAAAAATTATTATTGTTAGCATTTCATTACTAAGTGCTAGTCAAAATAGGTATTTTTCCCTCTAACCTTGAAAATGGATACTTGGCACCAAATACTCTTTACTCATTGACCATGGAAATCAGGATTAAGGTGGTTTAGGGGTAGAGTAAGGCCTCAGAGGGCAGAACTGTAAACCACAGCAGATTATTCCCAGGCATTGGAACCTAATGGAGTTTATCCAGTTGGATTTGACATTGTTAGGACCAGTGATTCTTGTCTCCATTCCATTTTCTTCCTTTGGAATAGGAATGTCTACAACTACTATCCCCTTCTGCCTCACTATTGTATTTTGGGGACAGATCATTTATTCTCTAATTTCACAAATCTGCAGATAGAGAGGAGTTTTGCACCAGAAAGGTTTACACCTAGAATCTCATCCATACCTGATTTAGATTATTTAAATGAAGACATTTGAGCTGCTGGTATTAAGGTGAGATTTTTTACTTTGAGTTGATGTTGTAATTATTTAGACTCTGTGGGATATTGGCATGGGGTGAATGTATTTTGCATGTGGGATAGATGTGAATCTTTGGGGACAAGAGGATGGGCTATAGTAGGCTTAATAATGACACTTATGTCCATGTCCTAGTCCTGGAAACTTGTGATGATTACTTCATAAGCCAAAAGGAACCTTTGGAAGTAATCAAGTTAAACATTTTGAGACTGGGAGATTATTCTAGATTATCTGAGTGGCCTGATATACTCACAGGTATCCATATAACAGGGACACAGGAGGAGTCAGAGTTAGAGGGGAAAGTGTTACGATGGAGGCAGAGACTGGAATAATTTGTTTTGAAGATGGAGGAAATGGCTACAAGCCAAAGAATACAAGTGGCAGTAAGAATCTGGAAAAGACAAAGAAACCAATTCCTGCCTAGAGCCTCCAGAAAGAGTGCAGCCCTGTGGACAGCTTAACTTCAGCTCAATGAAACTGATTTCAGACCCTTGACCTCCAGAATTCAAAGATAATAAATTCATGTTGTTTTAAGCCACTAAGTGTGTGGGGTTTTCTTATAATAGCAGTAGGAGACTAATGCTGAGTGTCCATATGAAACTGCTTTATAAAGATGGATTCTGGTAGAAAACTGAAGATTCCTTGAATATTAAATTCATACTTCTTGAAAAAATTCAAACAAATATAAAAATAAAATTATGTAATGGGAGTGGGAGTTGGAGATGAAGTCAAAGTCAGGAATGTCTGCTGCACACATTACTGGGTAATAAAGAAGAGGAATTTTACAGTTTGGCAAGGATGCTTTAACTAGTGTCCAAAAAACTGCATTAAAAACATTTTTATTTTGGTTTCCCTAGATATTTTCTCTCCTTTGTCACCCACCCCCACTCCTCTAGAGCGTTTCAAGTTGGACCTGCAGAGACACTTTTGAAGGTTAAATGAAGTTCAAGGGCTTCAGTTCTTAGTTTCCCTGCTGAGACAAAAGATACACTAATTAATGGCTTTTATGAAGTCTTGGCTTTTACTGGAAATAAAACCAAATAATTCCTCTGAAGAGTTTATAACTAATTGCTATTTAGCATAATTTGATTTGAATTTCTCATGGAAAACAGTTGAATGGAAACAGAGTTGATTATTATGAATACAAAAGTTTCTTCATCTTAAGATTAGTCGTGCTAAAAGCCAGTATATCGTTATAAATTTTAGTCTGCAACACATTTTTTTTTGTTTTTGTTTTGCTGTACTCTATGTGTCAGAATGAAATGAGCTTTTGGAAGAACAAAGAATTTATTACATTAAGTGGTCTAAAACCTTTGCTACCTAAATATTTGAGAAAAATAAGTTGCTCCAAATTGAAACATTTTCTGGATAGAATCTTTTCTTTTAATCAAAAAGCAAATGTTGGGTTGGGGGGCATGTATTTTATATATTATATATGTATATAAGCTGTGTGCATGTGTGTGCTTGTGTGTGTGTGTGTGTATGTGTGTGTGTGTATCTGTATGTATATAAGCCATATGTATATTTTGCATGTTTTGACTTTTATTTTAAACATTGTGGAAGGAAATTCATATATAAATTATACTTAGTTGTGGTTTTTAAATCGTGTGTGATATAAATTAACTTTATCTTAGTGATATTGTATTTGCAATAAGACACTATTTCTTTGGGACAATGCCTAAGGACACAGAACAAGCTTGCTGAGATGTATAAAACCTGAGCATACGCAAGATCCCGGACATGCCCACAAAGAGTCACAGGTATGGCTGTGACCTTTCTAAAAAGTAGCATAAAAAAGGAATATCATTACTTGCATGTTTTAGTATATATGGGGGAAAAAAGATAAAGAACAACTTGTTACTGTGAACTGAAGAAATTTCTTAATAAGGCCCTGATAAAAATGACATGTTGTAATGCAATGAACAAAGTCCTCAACAACATCTTTAGGGCCATACTACAATGATTTTATAGGACTTTTTTGAATAAAGAGCCTTCTTATTTGCTAATGGTTTGAAGCCAAAGTAAAGTTCGAATAAAAACAATCAGAATCTGCCAAATCTTCAAATCCAAGACTTCCTAAAAGACTTTGAAATTGTACCCTTTTTAAATGCCAATATGATATTTAGAACAGGATTTGTATTTGTTACAATCTTATGTGAAATCTGGTTGTTGTATCATTAATCACCTTGTATTTAAATTGAAGTTCCTTCATTCATTCATCCATATATTTTTCTTTATTCTTGTTTTTTTTTTTCCTCCTGCTCTCCCTTTTTCCCTTCTTTTCCTTTCTACCTTGTCCTTCTATTCCTTGCTTTCCTCTTCTTATGTCTCTCATGTCCTTTTTGTCTTTCTTTAGCCTTCCTTCCTTTTACTGCCTAAGAGTACAAGTCAAAGTGAATCTAAAATGCTGAGCACATTTTCTGGGGGCAAATATGAAAAAAAAAAAAAAACTTTTAAAATGATTCTCAAGTTATTGAAGAGTTGAGGGCAAAACCTTCATCTCTAAATTCAGAAGACACTGTATTGAGATGTCATTAATGTATTTTGAAATCTCTTGAAACATCTTATTCTCACTGGCTCCCTAATTGTTTTGACCAGCCCTCAATGCAGACTCTTAGATGCTTAAGAAAGGGGATGGGAAAGAACAGTGATCATTTTCTACTCAACTGTTTCATGTAACAAGTGAGTTAGTAAGAAATGTTTTGCTGTCTTTTCTTGATATTTTAGATTTATCACCTAAAAATGCAAAGTTGTTTCCCCCTGCATGCTTCTGTGTTTTCATGTTCTAGATTTTGTTCCATGGGTGGAAATAACTTAGACTATATTCCAAGAACATTTTCATCAATTAAAGACAGGAATTCAGTGAGCAGAATGTCCTCTCCCCTATTTTCTAGGCAGTGTAATTGTAGTTTCTGCCTCAGTCTATGAAAGAACACAAGAAGATAATTGGACTTATTGTTAGTCTAGTTGTATGGCCTCATCCCTAGATTTGATTTGTACAAAAGCAAAGTAATATGCTATTTCTTGTACCTTGAATGTTGTGGGCTAATTAATCTTTATTGCCCATAGAAAATAATAATAATAATTGTACTTGAAATCCAGTTCACTGGTATATAACTATAAATAATGTGCTTTATTGAGTAACTTGAACAAAGTTTATGGTTCAGTCTTTGAGGAGACAATCAGAGTCAGTTCAAGTTAAAAGTTAGTACTTATGCAAACTTATGCAAACCGAATGAATTTGCTTCTAAGGAATGACCAAAAATTTTAGATCTTCACAGGCTTATTCCAGGCTTAGCAATTCTAAATTCTTAGGCAATGAGAACTATATTTGATTTGATTTTGCCTTTCCAGTCCCTTTCTTCTTTCTCCCTTTCTCCTTCCTCCCTTCCTCCTTCCCTATTGCTAGTGCTATACCTATCTCTATTTCAATCTTTATTTCTAGTCTCTAATTCTTTAAAAAATGATAATAGTTAACAGCTAATCTTTACTGAGTATTTAATATGTGCCAGGTATAAATCTTACATGTATTTTTTTTTTTAATGTAATGTTTTATTTATTTCTAGGAGAGAGAGAGAGAGACAGCGTGAGCAGGGGAGGGTCAGAGAGAGAGGAAGTGACAGACTGAAACAGGCTCCAGGCTCTGAGCTGGCAGTCAGCACAGAGCCTGACGTGGGGCTCAAATCCACAAACCGCGAGATCATGACCTAAGCGAAAGTCGGACGCTTAACCGACTAAGCCACCCAGGCGCCCCAAATCTTCCATGTATTTTATATAAATTTGGGAGAATGATAAAATGGAAGACAAAACAATTGTTGCATTTTAAAGTGTTATGAAAAATAAACTTCAGTATACATTTAAAGTGTTAAGCACTCATGTGAGGAATACCCACTAGCGATATTCATGAGAAAAATAGTCACTAAGTTTACAGATCTGACTAAAGTAACTGGTCAGAATACTATTCCCTCAATGACCTATTTAATTTATCCCTCACCCTCTTTGTTCAAGCATATCTTAGGTGCCTACTATATATAGGGAGTTATACCAATAATTGTGAATACAAAACAAAGAAAACTGAGTTTTCATCCACAACAACCTATGTCCTGTAGTAAGTGTTGCATTTCCCTGCTGGAGCTGTCTTCAGGGATCCTGTTGTGAAACCAGTACATCTAATGTCCAGGTAACATCTGCCAACCTAGACCTTCATAAAATAAGACTTTACTGACTGCAATCAATCAATAGGGTTCATAGCTCCCAGCAGTTTGAGCAACTCTAGATGTGGCAAACTTGCTATGGTCATAACTGCCAGAAGCATTTTTATAGCTATCACAGGGCAGACTTTTCATTTAACTGAGAGGTCCTGAATAGCAGTGTATAGTTGGTTTCATTAGGTGTAAAACAGAACACAATCAACCACAGCTTTCTGAGAGTCTAGAAACACATGGGCCAGCAGGAATAGGACATAGTGGTAATGGAGTCAAAAGCCCCTCATCAAGAAGTAACCGGTGTCTCTTAGAATGTATAAAATGTCTCATATTCCTTGGAAGTCAGAATAGTTGATTTATAAAATCTGTATAAATGAGTTAGATAAAACAAAGTTTAGACACTTTTTTCTTCTCTAAAGTATAAATGAAGCAAGGTAAGTCTAATGACACCTATTTCTCTTGAAAGTACATATTTCTAGCATCAAGTCTAGATGGTTCATATTCATTCTTTCTCTTTCTTCTATTACTTTCAATTGTTTAAAATTGTGATATAGTTATTTTGTATCTTAACATTCATCATTTTGCTTTTAGTTTTCCTGAGGGTTTTTTTTTATTGCCTTTGTTTTTACTGGTTCATAGAAGCAATATATTTTTTATTTTTCAATTTTATTTTTCCAATTATACTATATAGAGATTCTCATTTCTCCCAGTGAGATCCCTCCCATAGTCCTTGATCTTCTGCTCTACAATGAATTATTTATGTTCTAAGCATGCTTCACAGTTGTCATTATGAGACATTTCTTAGATATTCTCCTACGTTAGAGGCACTGTATCCTGGGATTTTATACCTTATTCTATCTTGTTTGGACCTCATTTTGCTAAAATATATACTCAAATGAGCTTCTTAAAAGCAGGAAGTGAAGAACAAAGAAATAAATATTTGAAAATTGTGTATCAGAACTTGTCTCTATGGTACCTTTATCCTTGATTAATAGCTTCACTAGACATAGGATTATTGATCCAAAATAATTTTCCCTTAAAATTTGCATGTTAATCCAATATTATCTAACACTTATTTGTGCTTATCAAAAAGTCAGACACCAAAATGATTCTTATACTATTATAGAAGATATAATTTTTAGTCTTTGTAAGTTTTAGTCTTTGTAAGTTCTCTTTCTCCTTGGAGTTGTGAAATTTCATAAATATGTATTAGAACAGGACTTGCCTCATTTGTGCTTGCTTCATATTGTGCTTGCCAATAGGTAAGCTATTTCAACCGACTTTCTTAAGTGCTGTGTAATTTTGGGGGGTCATATTTTGGATAATTTCTTACCCTCTGTTTCTTCTGTCTTTTTCTTCATATCTTTTTAGTGAGATATTTGGTCTCTTATATGAAGCCTTTATTTCTATATTTTGTTTGCATATCCTGTCTCCTTTTACATTTTGATACTAAATTTTACTATTATGTGGTATCTATCAGCAACATATCTATTCACATTAGACTTTTTAAGCTGGGATTGAGGGAAGGGGCACTATGGGTTCCTGTAACCTTACTAGACCCTGAAGATACACTATTTTCAGAAATTTGTTATAAACTCATTCACTAAAGATCTCTCTTTCAATTTTTTTTTTTTTTGCTGTTGTAGATTTATACTCTTCCTTACGCATCTTCACTGTCAGTTCAGTGGGATTTGGAAAGGCCTGGAGGGAAACTTGTGTAGCAATTTGGCCATCTTGAACTGAACAGGATGCACATTTTCAATAGCTTAATTGGACGAACAGCCTACTAGAAAATCTGGCTTTGTGTAGGAAATGTATCCCAAAAGATTGCCATCTCAGTCGGGAAACAGAAAGTGCAACCTAAACTTCCATAGACCTGAATTAAATAGGAAATTCTCATACTCAATCCAATAGCTAGGACTTCTAGCAGACTTGCCAATGACTAATATAGAGTGAGAATTTTATTTTGCCTCAGTCTATTTTTTAAGTGTTTTTTTTTTCATGCATACATATGTAATCAGTTTGAGTAGGCAACTCTCATGGGATATAGTTAGAAATCACCATTATTTTTGTCTTCCACTGTCCCCTTAAATCTGCTTGATGAGGGACAGTATGTTCCTGCCACTGAAAAAGCCCAGGCTAATCCAAGAGTCACTTTAAATTACCAAAGGTCTTGATTAAATAATTAACATTGTGTTGTCCAGATCATATAAAGGATTTTAAACTTTATTTAAAATTAGTCTTCCATTTTTTCTTTCTCTTTTTTCATCAGGATAACCTGTTTTCAGCCCAACTGGAGATAGAAGAAAGCAAGCAAAGGATTATGTTGTATTCTCTGATTTAACAAATGTGTAAAACTGACTCACTAGTGAGAACTTCTGTGAATCCTTGTCTCTGCAACTGCCTTGGGATGGGCATTACCCCCTCCTTTGCTAGGATTCTCCCAGCTTCAGTACAAGCTCTTACCATTGAAGTCCTCTTGCCCAACAGCCTGCCTTCATTAGCAGAATTCTTTCAACAATGACCCTCTCACTGTCCACTGCATCCATAACTTCAGGGCATGCATATAAAGTTCTCTGAGTGATTCCTTAGAATTCTCTGTTGCTTTTCCTTGAGGTTAGAAGACGACACCTCCTTGGCCTTTCTCCCTCAGGGGATGGACAGACTAGCCCAGTTGTTTTTAAATCAGTCCTCTCAAATTTCAGCGACAGCATGATCACTCTCAGAATTTCCCTTGCCAGCATCTCCTATGGCCTTCATACCTTAACCAAAACTGAGAAGGGAAAAGTCACATTTTAATAGTGTGTTATGCATGGGTTAATACTTCTTAGGACACAGTATTAAGGATAAATTTGAATGACTTTTGGAAAGCTCTGTGAACTAAGGAAAATTATTTAGGCTTGAATTTCCTAACTAGAGTAGAATCTCATTAAAAACAATAAATTAAATAGAAATGAATGAGTTGTTGCAATAAATGGCTTGAGAGAGCCACTAATTTGGAAGCAGAAAGTTCTGAGTGGAAGTTAAAAATATATTGACTTTTGAGAAATTCCAACAGCATAAATTTGAGTAAGAATTAGTTATGAGTTAAATAATAAAAATACATATAAGTAATTTCATTAGGGGAACTAAATGGAAGGAATTGTTAAAATGCCAACTAATTAATTTTATCATTAATATGGTAAAATAATTTTACTTTCTACAAAAAGTTCATAAGGAACCAGACTTGATTTTGATCTCTATGAATAATAGAAAATCACCAACTTAAAAGTTCAGAAGCGTAACAAAAAAATATTTCTCCCAATTGTCTTATGTGCCTATATGTCCTACTTTTAAAAAAATGCCAAAAGAACTAACAAATCAGATGGAACATGGAAATATGCCTTTAAGGAAGGTGACTCATAAGTATAATTATTTCTGAAAAACTACTGTCTGATAGAATACATGATACACTATTCTGGATGAGTCCCACAAATGGCTTGCAGTGGAAATGTGAATAAGGTAAGAGGGCCCAGTGTGACAACTGGCTCTGAACACAAACAGGCCCATAAGGTGACCCATCTCAAACTATCCATAAGCTCTAGCTGGCCAGTGGGCTACTTACAACAAATGGGTTACAAATTAGTAGGTGATCATCTACTAAGACTTGCTATGAACTAGAAGCTTTCTTAGTAACATTTTAATCAAATGAATCCTCACAAAAAACCTATGTGCCAGATATTATTATCATTTTCATTGTACAGATAAAGAAAGAGTATATTAGGTGTGTAACTCCTCACAACTTATAGGCAGCAGAATCTGAATTAAAAATGAGGCCATCTGGTAAAAGAGCTCTGCTTTTAGTATTATGCCACTGTAAGTGACCAGACCCTCGTGAAACGTGTAAATTATCATGGTGTTTAAGTTGACCAGCAGGCAGGGGTCATGAAGTCAGATTTCTGAAGTTCCAAATTTGGGGCGACCCGATCCCATGGAAGCTTGTGGCACAAGCAATGGAAGAGATCTCACAAGGCAGAAAAAGGCCATAGAAGTTCACTGACTACACTGCAAGGGAGCAGCAGGCCTGAGGGCAAAGGAAAGACTGTCCGCCAGAAGGTAGTAATAGGGGGCTGTAGTTAAGGGGGGAAGTGAGGAGGTATGGGAATGAATGGAATTTTCTGTTTTTGGTGCCTGTGCCTGGTTGTAAGTAGCCCATTGGTTAGCTAGGGTTTATGGATATTTTGAAGTGGGTCATCTAATGGGCCTGCTTGCATTCAGTCTGGTGGTCACTGTGGGCCCTTTTACCTTACTCAAGTTTCCATTGCTCAAGACTATTGCCTAAAAGTGGCCTCTACACCAAAGTTAGTCACATTCTTACGGCATGAGGTTTTGGAAGATAATTTGAAGGTACTGGGAAGCGCTTAGCAATGCAATTCTGATACTGTAATGAACATGAAAAATATTCTAACAAGCATATTATGGAATAATGGGAAGACCTTCCATCTATTACATTTGCCTTTGAATAATGAACACAATGTGGCTAAATAGAGCATGTTAAAGAAAAAAAAAAGTACTCAAATTGGCACAAATATGGCTTTGGTTGAGTTGGTAGGAGGCCATAGCGTGATGTGCTCAATATTATGTGTGACCAACATAATCTGATGATAGCTATATAAGAAGAGCTAGAGCTAGCACATAGAAACCTTGCTTAATCTGTACCAGAATGGCTTGACTGGAATATTCAACACCATTATGGACAAACTGGACATATTCATAAGGGATACATCTCAATGCAAAAAGAGCCTAAGACCAGGTTGATATGGAATAGTTGACTATTATCTTGGGAAGAGGAGAATGTAAGGGGAAGACATGATTTATTTTTTAAATATGTAAAGGTTAAGGTCTGTTCATGAAAAGCAACTAGTTTCTTTTTTTCTCATGGTCTCAAGAGGCAATGACAGATGGATATAATGAAAGGTTTCAGGGGAATATAACAAAGCACTTTGTCACAGAGTTGACAAAAAATAAAATAGACTAACTTTGAGATTAGTGATTATTCAAGTATTAAACTAGAGAAAATTTCAGTTAATTAACAGGTTCTGTTTTAGTGTTTTGTTTCTTCACAGTTTAATACAACTTGTTTGCCTCATAGTTTTTGGCTGATATGCCCAACTTTAGTAATTATTTTGAAATTGAGAAGATGCATCACAGTCCGAATGAATATTTTCACTATAATGTAAGTCTTTTTTTCACAGTGAAAATTGATGTTAGATGGCCCAGTCGTTCTTCACCCAGTGTAGTTTGCTCAAAGACATCTCCATTTACAAGAATGTCTTACCTTAGCATAGATTTCAAATGCTTTGGTGATTTGTACTATGCTTAAATAAAGCACATTCTGGCATGAAAATGAATGAATGCCTCCTGGCACTCTGTTCACGTATTCCTCAGAGTTTATGATAATTAGGATGCTTGTTTAATTGCTGTCCTTTTATTTCCACTGGGTTGTGGCAGCTAAAGAGCAGCTTTCAAACCATGTGTGTAACACACACAGGTAATTTATAAACTCACTTTAGCTGTTATAAGCAGAGGAGAAAAAACCCTGAATGTCAGTAAGTCAATGTTTTAATCATTTTGTGCCCAGTAATAGTAATGACACAGTTGTTCTCCTTACACAGGAAAGATGACCATTTGAGTGACTGTATTACATGACTGTGTCGTTTTAGTCATGATAAGTAAGCATCATATTAATACAATAATTTTTGTGGAATAAGAACTCTTGAAATTTCTTATGGGTGCAGTTTACAAATTCAGTTATTTAACTTTCAGTTGTTATCAGGAGCGAATATTCTATATCAGTGTTACTAAATAATTAGTATCACTTAAAATGACTACTAATCCTATATGTCCAATTTATTATGTTAGGAAAGCTTAAAGGATATTGAATTTCTGAGGGTTGTTAATTTTAACTACTACAGTGTAATAATTATTTTCTAAATATAACTCTTTTTATAGTAATCATTTTTTAAATAATGAGCCTAGTTTCCTGGGGTGTTATTGGGTCAGAATGGGTCATAAGCTGGGGAGGTATTATTCCTTATAAGGAAATTATCTTCAAGTTTATGTTAAAGGCAGGATGAAATCAAGATAAAGAGAATCTGACTGTTACATTATCAAAGGATTTTATTTCACATGTATGTGTATTTGAAGCTATAAAATTACTTAATCATTAGATTCTTCATGCGTTCCCTTTTTATATGAAAAGTAATATATTAAATATATTGTGTAGTTTGATTCAGTCCTTTTTTTTTGAACCTTATTTCACTTTTGGCTGTGATTTACATTGAACTTTCCCATAAAGATTGTGATGTAAACAAATATGAGTATTATCCAGAGAAGCTCAAGACAGCAATGGTGAATTATGCACTCTAAGGATTCAAGTAGTAGAGTTATATTAAAACAAAAAAACCCACAGACCTGTGACTGAATAAATGAAGTATGTAAACATGAATGGCAAAATAAGTAGAAAAAAGAAAAAAGGTAGAAAGAAACCTTGGGAAATAAAGCAGCTGTTATGTAAGGATGGGGTGGTATTTGGGGAAATATCTTTATTTTGTTAAGTTTTAACATAATTGAAATATTTCAAAATTATCAGTTAAAATGGGTAACCAGTGCAGTTTCTTGCCTTTGAGCAAGTAAGATGGCATAAAGGTGTTCAAAGAAGGGAAAGGCTTTCCAGTTGGAAGGAAAGATCTTGGGCAGGGACCTGGATCAAAAGCCACATGTGTGCCTGAGAAAAATGATTTGCTTCCATTTTGACAGCTGTGGTAGATGAAAGATCACCTGATTTTTAGTCCAATACACTTCACCATACCACTGTTCAAAGAAAACTGAATTCTGTGAGATCATTCCTAGGTTTAAGCTGCCTTTTAAAGTTGGGTTTTTTTTGTATTTTTTTTTGTATTTTTTTTTTTTTTTTTTTTTTACACTGGTGATACCATGCAGTATCTGCTTCAAAACTTAGGGTAATATTTAAGGTTATGACCCAACTTTAGAAAAGGTAAATTCTTAAAAAAAAAGGTATATTGACTATATCTTATGCATTATACAAAACAAAACAAAACAATTCCAGATGGATTGTAGAAATAAAAGTGAAAGGCAAAACAATAAGGCTTTTTAAAAAATCATAAGGGAATCTTTTCATGAAATGGTGCTAACAAAGATTACTTCAATAGCATATAAATAGCACTAACCATGTAGGAAAAAATGAAGAAAAATAAAGAGAAGTGAACAAAGTCACATTTTAATATCAAGTAGTAGAAAAACCCAGCCATGGAATTGTAGAATATATTTGCAATACTTTCATCTAGCAAAAGCCGTATATCCAGAATATACAAAGAATTTTTACAAATTAATAATCAAAACATAAAAAATTGAATATAGAAATGAGCAAAAGTCTTGCATGAGCACATTGTCAAAGAGGATATACAAATGATCAATAAAAATATGAAAACATGTTCAACTTCATTATAGAAACAACAGTTGAATTTGTAACATAATACCATACATACTCGCCAAATGGCTACCACAAAAAAGAAAAACCATACCAAGTGTTGGCAAGGATGCAAAGCAATTAAAACCCTCATAAGTATGTATTTTGGGAATAAGTATGTAAATTGATGCAAGCGCTTTGGAAAACTGTTTGCTGTTATTTACTAAAGTTTAACATATGTATACCTTATAACCTAGCAATTCTATAGCTAACATAGAACTGAAAAAAAAAAGGGTGTATGTTTCCTCACCAGACGACATGTACACATTTATTTTGTGGAAGCTCTAGAACTGAAATATCTTTAAGAACTCAAATGTCCATAAATATATTGCAATATATTTGAATACCTGAATTTATGACAAGAAAATAAAACACAAGAAATCTGCAAACTGGATGGAACTCAGCATAATGATGAACAAAAGACATTAAAGAAAAAAGAGTATATATTATATGATTCTATCTATTGTATTAGAAATCAGGATAACCCTGTAGAGGGATAACATCTGGAAGAGGATAAGAAAGGAGCTTTTTGGATTCTGGTAATACTGGTTATACTGATTTGTTCATTTTGTGAACATTAATTGAGTGTGCAGTTATGATGTGTGCACTTTTCTGTATGTAGATTGTATCACAGTGAATTTCACAGATAGTGTGAAGGACTGAGGGACAGACCCAGAGAGAGAGAGAGAGAGAGAGTGAAGGGGGAGGAGGTGGAGGGGGAGGGGGAGAGGGAGGGGGAGAGGGAGGGGAGAGGGAGGGGGAGGAATGGGACGAAGGGGAAGGGGAGGGGGGAAGAGAATATACGAGAATGGAATAAAATTGTAGAATATAGTCAGCATTATGTTGATCCTTTGAAATTTACTGAGACGTTCTTTTGACCTAATAAACGGCCAATTTTGTAAATGTTTATGTGTACTTAAACCGATTGTTTATTCTGATTTGAGAGACAGAATTTCATATATGACTGATGACTCAAACCTAATAGTGGTTACAAAGGTTTTTTGTTGTTGTTGAGGTTTGCTATTATAACTGTGTTTTTGTTTTTGTTTTTTCATGGTCTACATTTTCTTTTTCTTTTTTTTTTTTTAATGTTTTATTTATTTCTAGGAGAGAGAGAGAGACCGCGTGAGCAGGGGAGGGTCAGAGAGAGAGGGAGTCACAGACTGAAACAGGCTCCAGGCTCTGAGCTGGCAGCACAGAGCTCGACGCGGGGTTCGAACCCACAAACTGCGAGATCATGACCTAAGCGAAAGTCGGACGCTTAACCGACTAAGCCACCCAGGCGCCCCCATGGTCTACATTTTCTGAAAGGGACATGACAAAATATTTAATGCAAAATTTTTATCACTTCCTTCTTGTTTTGTCAGTTAATCCTTCATATATTTTGAAGATTTATTGTTGGATACATGTGTATTTATGATAAATGTATCTTGTCTATCCCTCAATTTTAAAGTATATAACATCTTCCTTTGTACTTCTTTTTTAAAAAAATTTTTAATGTTTTTATTTATTTCTGAGAGAGAGAGAGAGAGAGAGTGAGCGTGAGCAGGGGAGGGTCAGAGAGAGAGAGGGAGACACAAAATCTGAAACAGGCTCCAGGCTCTGAGCTGGCTGTCAGTACGAAGCCCAACGCAGGGCTCAAACCCACAAACGGTGAGATCATGACCTGAGCCAAAGTCAGACACTTAACCAACTGAGCCACCCAGGTGCCCCTGTAATTCTTTTTTTTTTTTTTTTTTTTTTTTTTTTTTAAGTTTGTGCTTCCAAATATTAGTATCACTGGAGATTTCTTTAAGTTCATATTTGCCTGATGTGTCTTTTTCTATAACAATTTCATCATTTTTATGTCTTTGTTTCATGTTATGTTAATATATTGTAATTGCTGTTTTATTAGTACTTAGCTTTTTGTTCTTGTCTATATTTTCAATTTTATATATCATTTTGTTTCAGTTTTATTCACATTTTCTTAGAGAAGCTGAAGTTGTTTTTTGTTTGTATGTTTGTTTGTTTCCTGATGGTTTAAAACTTATGCATTCTGTGCAAACTTATGCATTCTATGCAAACTGGTGCAGCTACTCTGGAAAACAGTATGGAGATTTGTCAAAAAATTAAAAATAGAACTACTCCTATGATCCAGAAATTACACTACTAGGCATTTAGCCAGAAGATACAAAAATGCTGATTTGAAGGAGCACATGCACCCCAATGTTTATAGCAGCACTAGAAAGAGCCCAAAAGTCCATCGACCTATGAATGGATAAAGAAGATGTGATATATGTATATATATATACACGTATATATATATATACACATGTGTATATATATATACACACACATATATCACACACACGCACACACACACACACACACACACACAATGGAATACTCCTTGGCAATGAAAAAAATGGAACTAGTAGGATTTATGCTAAGTGAAGTAAGTCAGAGAAAGACAGATATCATATGATTTCACTAATATGTGGAATTTGAGAAACACAACAGATAACATGAGGAAGGGAAGGGAAAATAAGATAAAAACAGAGAGGGAGGCAAACCATAAGAGACTCTTAAATATGGAAACCAAAATGAGAGTTGCTGGAGGGGAGGTGGGGGGAAGGATGGGCTAAATGGGTGATGGGCATTTAAGCAGGGCACTTGTTGGGATGAGTGCTCGGTGTCATATGTAAGAAATCAATCACTGGGTTCTACTGAAGCCAAGACTGCACTGGGTGTTAACTAACTTGAATTTAAATAAAAATAAATAAAGAAATAATAAAAATAAAAATTACTCATTCTGACTTTTTGTAGTTGCCATGAATTTAAGAACTATACTCAGCTTATTTACACCTGTTATTGTATTTAACATATCAATATCTTTCTTCTAACAAGACAAGCACTTTTGTAGTTGAGGGAAAGTAATGTTTGGTGATTTAATGCATGTGCATTTTGGATCCAGATGTGCGATGTATTTTTATTGTGGCTGATAATCAAAAATGTTAATGGTCACAAATATATCTTGTAGTCCTATTTTTTAAAAGGTTGACATATTTCTTCTAGGTCGTTAGTTTACTACTCTGTCCTAGTGCATTACCAAGATCATTTTTATTCAGGTATTTATTGCAGCACACTTCCAGCAGGGAGTGGTTCTTAGAATGATTGAAGAGCATTCATGTATAAAACTTACAATAGGAATGTCTCAACAATCAATCTTTTATATTTCTTTAACCAAGCTAGATTTTCCAAGCATAGTAAGTTATTTTAATCTTTGGAAATGGTTTCAAAAGAAACAAATCAAAACAGCAAAGAACAGAAAAATTACTAAAATTAAAATGGTTTTACTTTTTATGTTTCTTTTAATTTAAAAATTCTGTATGGATAATCTGATAGAGTAGGAAAGATACAGCCAACTTCTTCCTGTCTAATCAGTTATGGTTAATGGAAGCCATTCAGGTTAAGGAGTAGTTTTGATGAAGGAAGAATGAGAATGACTTACCCCTTATATCTGAGCATTATGCTTACACTGATTTCTCATTTTGCAACACTATTTTAAATCTTATCTTTATTTACATAATAGGTTATTACATTAAATAAAATTCATTGAATTTAGGAATTGGTAACACTAATTAAAAATTGGAATAAATAGGGTTACCTGGGTAGCTCAGTCAATTAAGCATCTGACTTCAGCTCAGGTAATGATTTCAAGGTTTGTGAGTTCAAGCCCCACATGGGACTTTGTGCTGACAGCTCAGAGCTTGGAGCCTGCTTCAGATTCTATCTCCCTCTGCCCCTCCCCTACTCATTCTCTCTCTCTCTCTCTCTCTCTCTCTCTCAAAAAATAAACTTTAAAATTTTTTAATTGGAATAGGTTTTTATTGATAGATAATAAAGTTGTTATTCATTCTGTTTTTATTGTATATTGCCAATATCTATTTTGATAGGTCAGTATTCCTGTTTTACATGTTTTAAAATATTTTTATTAACATGAATTTTTCAAATTGACTCTACAAATTAATTTCATAATACCCCATGATATAGGTTAAAGGTAAAACTTATTTACTAGGTAAGGGAACCAAAGATAATGGGAGAGATTCAGGTTTTCACAGAACAGCCTTGCCTTTCTTATAGCAAATACAGACAATAAAGACTATTTTTGCCGAATTTTGGTTCAATATGAGCACTAGCAATTTACATGAAAACCCTCACTACCACCCATTTCTTCTTACAAATTCTTTTTTTATGTTTATTTATTTTTGAGAGAGAGATAGAGTGCGAGCAGAGGAGAGGCAGAGAGAGAGGGAGACACAGAATCTGAAACAGGTTCCAGGCTCTGAGCTGTCAGCAAAGAGCTGGACGTGGGACTCGAACCCACAGACCATGAGATCATGACCTGAGGCGAAGTCGGGTGCTCAACTGACTGAGCCACCCAGGCGCCCCTCTCCTTACAGATTCTTAAGAGAATGCAATAAATAGAATGAATAGCAATTTTGAATCAAGAAGACTGCAGCTTAAACCTTGATGTGGTAGTTGACTGGCCGTGTAATTCTGGCCAAGCGACATAACCACTGTGAGATGAAAAAATATCTTTTTGCTAATTATCATTAATTTATAAGGTGAAAGTAATCAATTATGATATAATGCACACTTTATGAAAGTCATTTTTGTTCACTGTGTGTTACATTTCTCCTAAAGTGACACATAATTAACCATGTGTCCTCTTCTTGGTTCAGTGCTTTCTGTAAGATCCACAATAAATTAAAGATGCCAAATCTTAGATTTCAGTGCAGAAAAATAAAGTGGGCTTTCTCCATACAAGCCATTTATATGAACTGTGGAGTCTTAAAAACATAAGATATGTTAAAGATTCATTACATTTTAAATGAATGCATATTCATTCTCTTATGAACCTAGGGTAATGGCCACCATAATCACTGTTGAAAACAATCAATCAGCAACTTCTTTTAATTCTACTAATAAGTTGACCGTGCCATGGATTCATTCAGATATGCTTTCATCTTTCAGCAGACTTTCACAACTATTATATAACAATCTTGGCAGCCACAGATATTAGGAGTATGAGGTATATTCCCTCAGGTATATGCACAGTCCAAACTTTTGTTTTAATTCATGTTTTTGAGTGTTTATTGAGTCTTAATGTTTATTGAGTCTTATATGCATTATCTTATTTAATTTCCTAACAACTCGGTGAGAAAGATATGTCTTATCCCGTCTTATGTAAATTAGAAACTGCATCTCAGAGTTATATCACTTGGTCAAATTTACATGGTTGGTTAATTACCAAGTTGAGATCTATGCTCTCTGAAGAAGTAGTTAAAGGAAACTATGTAGTATTATTAGGATTATCCTGGAAATTTCGAAGACTCATTGGCCTACACTGAGGTGACCTCAGGAATAATGGTTAGTCTACAAGTGAATAGTTTCATGATTTTACTTAACACATTAGGGTTAATAAATCACCAACTATCATGGTTGTTGAAAGTATTAACTACTTAAACAAATGCTAATTTTTTGTTGTTGTTAAGAATGACAGTTTTCCTATTGCAGTGGTGACTTGGATGCTACAATAAACATTGTGCACATCTTGATCCAGTAATTGTATGATATGAATTTCATGGCATAATTAGTTCAATGTATTGCAACAGTAGTCTAACACCTTTATGATGTTAAGCACTATCTTTCATATTGCTGAAGTTCTATTGTGTTCTGCAATTTAAAAGAGTTTCTTAGTTCTTGAAAATGACAGATTAGGCCATAGTTTAACCTTCACTTAGAATTTGCATGTTACTTATTTCCATTTTGAACCTCCATCTTGTGGTCCACTTTATGCTGCTTTGATTGAAAGCAATTTTGGAGATCACTTACATTTATTTCCATTGTCCCACTGACTCCCAAAGTAGAACATAGCTCTCAGTCCCCATGACTTTAAAGCACTTCTGGAAAGTTCAGATCTCCAGGTAACTTTGAATTAACTTTCTGACTACTACTTTCTTTCACTTTCTCTCTTGGATGTGGGTTTAAAAAAAGTGACTTAGCTGGGGAAAACAGCTTGTTACAAAGTCTAATGTCCTCAATACACTGGGAGGAGCAAAGGTAAGGGTGTGAGATGTGAGTATGAGGAAAAGATGATGGAAAAGGAGAGGTAATTTTTTTTATATGGTGTTGAACGGAACTTACCAGAAGAGAAGCCATTGCCTCAATGACATAGAAAATTTTACATTATCTTCCAATACCTTAAAAATAATGTTCCAGAATTTCCCAATGATTCTAAAGGCAATGAAGGAATAGAGTTTGTAATTAATATTGGTTCCCTGACTTGGCCTCATAAACAGGACTACTAGTTTACCAAAGATCACAGCTGAAACCATTTTCCCAATTTCTTTTTTCCTTCCTCTTTCTTTTCTACCCATCTGAGTGAACAGTTGCAGAATGCTTGACTGAGGGGTGAAGTTGGTGTGGCGGTTCTTACTCCACTGGAGAGTAGTGTGTGTTTACTTTTGATAAGTACCACAGATACCACCTAACCTCTTGGTGCTATGTTCGCCTCTGGTTAGTTTTTCCCTGTAGGAATAAGATGGTTCTGCTTGTCAAACAGCTTTCTTTTCTAGGAAAAAAAACTAATTAGGAAAGAGACTCTGTGTTTTCTGGCTTAGGGATACTACAAAGAAGTGGAAAAAAAATCTTAAATACAGCTTTGAAAAACATATTTAAAAGAAAAGGAAATCCATAGTTCTATCAAATAAAGTACTAATAAATAAGTCCCAGAAATTAACCTTTTGGGAGCTACTGTGCTTTCAAATATGATCACACGAAAAGACAATTGCAAATTTTTGTAAGGCGCAGAGCACCTTACCTGAGTAATTGAGGTGTTAGTGCTTAATCACTGCTGGTAAAATACAGCAATTTTTAAATATAGAGCCTCCTTCCCCCAAATGGTTGGCATTATACTTAGTACAAATAAACATTGATTAGATGCCTTCTATTCTTAGCATCATACTGGGTGCTATGCAAAATACAGACAATGTTTAAGGTATTTCCTCTGTTCATAAACACAGTATATATATGAGACGTGGATACTAGAAGGCATTAAATTGCCAAATCAGGTAATAACAAGAAGTACCGTAGGATTTTGGAAAATGTAAAAGACTGATACGTGATAAAGCTACTAGGATGGTCTTTGGGGCGGGAGGTGGGGGGAGTAGGGATAGAATGCTCTTATTCATATTATCATTCAAAGTCAAAGAATGAAGAATATAACTTGTTTCTGAGTATTAGTGCTTTAATGCACCAAGATGTATCTTATAGTCTCTTCAACTATGAAATTACACATTGATAATGGTGTTTACTATTCTTAGTGACTTGGCTTTATTCACCACCTTTAGTTTGAAATTATCCCAGGGACCTGATTGTTTCAAAACCAATGTGTCTGATAATGTTATTTCCCAATAGATACCAGTAATACTACACTATATGAAATTACAAGTGTGGACTAAAACCACTATTATAATCAGAATATTTGGTGTCAAGCAAACATATTTATTCTTTAGGATTTGTTCTGAAAAGTTTAAAGCCTATTAAATATCAGCTTGATGGGTTATCTTCTCTAAGATTAGTACGAGAAGATTGATATCTGGTTTACCTTCATCCTTTAGAACATAACTCCAAAATGAAGTTCTAGAACAAGTGGAAGGTTTTTGCAGTAGTTTAAAAGGGCTGTTAGAGATTTAGAAATGATTCAGAATTCACATATGACTTCTATGCATTGGCATCAGTATTACTTCTGTGCCACTGATTGTTTCAAAGGACAAAGTTAGTAACCAGAAATATCTTGGAGTTGTGCTTATGGCATACTCACTGAAGCTCAAAGTCAATGACATTCTATTTAAACTAGTGAACAATGGATAGAAATTGGGTGTTTTGGCAGACTAACAAATGGTAACTTCCAAAAATAAGCAAAAAAACTGTAAATTTGCTGGGTTCACTAAAAGTAATGTGGGGTTCCTAGTAAATCTCAGGAGTAGCTGGTTCAATATAAAGTACAGTTATCAAAGGTGGTCTGGTTTTATCTGTATGAAGATATTGTATATTTCAAGAAAGTAAGCACAGATCCATAAACCAGAAAAATTCACTGCATGATATGACTTAGGTATGACATATTTTAGAGTGTTTTGAAATAGATGTAAATTACCTGATGCCGGATGTGGCCATTGCAATCTGTCTTTTCCATAATGATTAGCCTTAGAAACCATATAAACCATTGTTCTGGTGGCACTAAGTCTCAGAACATATAGAGTATTTGCTCTAAAGGTGCTTCCTTGAAGACTTAGAATGCACACTGTTAAGTTGTACCTTCCAAAATCACTTTATTGCATGAAACAGAGAAAGCATAGACATTGTTATGGTAGCAAATAGAAAGGGACATCATTTGGCATTGGGATGTTATTGAAAGGAAGTGACTTTTTCTAATATCACCAACTAGACTTATTTAAGTGCTAATTTTGGCTAATGTGAAGTGATGAAATAACAGAGTCATTCAGTATTTACTGAGTAGAATAATAGAATGTACTATAGGTAGGATATCATTCTGGGTACTGCTATATAAGTGAAAAGAAGTAGGGATCAAAATTTTAGTCATTTGGTACTATACTATCTGATATGGTAGATCCTAAATGTATGTGGCTACTTAAGTTTAAAGTTAATTAACTTTCTAGTTTAATTCAATTTAAATGAAAATTTAAATTAAAAAAAATTAGAAATTCCAATCTTTAATTGCATTAGTCATATTGCATATACTCAATAGTCAAAGATGGATATTGGCTACCATATTGGATAGAGCAGAATTTTCCATCATCACAAAAAGTTCTATTGGACAGGTCATTTACTCTAGAACTAAATGATTTTTATATGTGTGAAAAATACAGGGAATATAAAACAATAAATCAAATGCAAACATGAGACAAATATTAGTATTTAAAAGAAAAGACAAAAGTCTATAAATGAAATAAAAGGTTAGTCTTTCAAGCATTCATATATTTAAAAGGTTGCTCAAATATTCTTCCTGTCTCAGCATGTCAGAGGAATTCACAAAACTGATATAAATGAGTTTAAATACCTCACCCACAAATAGAGTTTCTAAATTTTACATGCAGTTCTTCAAAAGGGGTGACCAAAAGATGGTTTGATGAGTTTTGGCACATCAACCTTTGATAGGGACTGAATTGTGTTTCCCAAAAATTCATACACTGAAGCCCTAGCCTCAGTGATGGTATTTGGGTATCAAACTTTGGGGCAATAATTAGATTATAAAGGTGGAGCCTTTGTCATGGGATTAGTGATACAAGAGACACAAGAAAGTAGCATGTTCTTTCTTTTTCTTCCTTCCTTTTTCTCTCCCCCCAACGTCACCTTTCTTCATGTGAGGACACAGCAAGAGGGCCGCCATCTGCAAGTCAGGAAGAAGGCTCTCACTAAGAACCAAATCTGGGGGCACCTGGCTGGCTCAGTCAGTAGAGCATATGACCCTTAACCTTAGGATCTTGAATTTAAGCCCCACAGTGGATGTGGAAACTATTTAAAAAATAAATAAATAAAATGAGCCATATCTGTTGGTACCTTGATCTCACACTTCCCAGCCTCTAGATTTGTGAGATGCGAATGCTTGTTGTTTAAAACACTTCATCTGTGGTATTGTATTATGGCAGTCTTAGCCAACCAAACAACCTCTATTTGGTGTACAGGTTGATTAAGTGTGGTAGTCAGGATTTCTTCTGAGACAAGCTAGATGTGATGCTGTAGCATTTCCTATCTTCAGTGCAGAGGAAAAGGGTTCTTTCTCCTTCATTTGATGCCAAATAAGGGAGAATTCCAAAGAAACCTTGGGTATGCTTCACTCGAGTCTCCTGGAGATTGGGAGATGAGATATGGGTATCTGATTCATGCCTATAAAAGGGTAAAAGTCATTGGCTGCCATGTGGGCATGGCAGCCTCAGCTCTCAGAGCAGAGCTAGAGCAGCACTCTAGGATTGGCCTCTCCTTCCAGAGGTTGGCAGGACAAAAGCACATTTTCCCCATGAACCTGATGTGGATTCTACAGAAGAGAGTCAGGCTTAGGTCATCTTGCAGTAGACAAAGGACAAAACAGGACAGAGGAAAAACACAGAATCATCAGCCAGAAAAGACTTGCCCATGTCAGAGGATTACAGCTGGAAGACCTCCAGCAACAAGAGTCTGAAATCCCTCAGAAGCATTCCAGAAGAAAACAAAACAAAACAAAACAAAACAAAACAAAACAAAACAGCATTTGGATAACCAAATCCAGAGGGACCCAATATTAGGTTATACCTAAACCAGTCAATTGAGACCTGTCTTCTTTTTGCTTCTCCTTTGTCTCCCCACTCCAACCTGAGGAATCAAAGAGGCAGCATTGTGAATGGAAGAAAAGCCTAAAAGAGCCAGAGGTGGGGAGAGTAAAGAAGTTGACTGTAGCCCTGGTTCATATTGGGGTATTGAGTCCAGGCTTCAGCTAGGAGAAAGAGAAATTTTCCACTGGATGAGCAATTACATTAAAGTGGGTTAATCTTTGAAATACCAGAAACAACTATAAAAAGGAAGAAAGGAGGAAAGATATTATAGTGATTATGTGAAGAGAACTAGTGAGAAAGAATTTGTTTTCTGCTCACAACTTACCAGAACCAGTTTATGTAATAAATCTGATACATATAACAAAAATATTTCTCCCTAGTATAACTAATTTTTTTTTTAAAGAGTCTCTTAAAAGTTCACATGCTACATTGTCAAATACAAGCTGAGGATCTCCATTCAGACTAACAAACCGAGTATTTCCATTCAGAGTTTGTCATCTTCATTTTTTTTTTTTGCAGCAATTAGCACCAATCCGAAGAAGTGTTATGAATAACCTGGGAATGATTATTTTACTACATGTTAACTTTTAATTTTTGAATTTATGTTTCCAAATTTATAGATTGGGAATGATAGCCTCTAGAACAATATCCCCCTTCCTTAAAACAGAGAAGTGTCATTTATTTATTTTGCTATCCCTAGTGCCTACAACAGTGCCTGGCACATAAGAGATATCCAATAAACATTGAATGAATGTGTTTCCTTCCTAGTTTATAAAAATACTGTGAAGATCAGATGAGGTCATAGACATGACATGTTTTAAACACTACACCAAAGCCAAAGGCATATACAGAGTGTCTTTATGCAGGGTGGAAGTGATTTGAAATGTCCAGATGACATATTTCCCAGACACATTTGATATCTGATCATTCAATTGCAATTTATTAAGTGCCTGATACCTTAAGTCTTTTGTGACATGTCTATTCCAGTGTGTCTTGAGTACTACACATGCCATAAGTGTAAGGATCTTAAAAAATGCCAAAGAGGTAAAGAAAACAAATTTTGGAACAAAAATGTTTTCTTAAAAATAAACTATAAGGGAATTTGGGATAATTCTTATGCTAAAAAATGAGGAAAGGTGCCAGAAGACCTGGTTTTTATAGGCATCTAAAAATGATGGTGACAATAATGTAATTCCAGATCAGTGGACTGGCAGACTAGCGTAATATACAAGGAAGCGCAGATGCCAGAGCTTCATTGATCACTGAAATGCCACCTGCTAAAATGCCAGAAGGAAGACATAATTAAAATTATGTAACCCAAGGAAGAGCATTTTTTTTAACTTGAAACTTTCAGAAGTGTTCTCTACAGTAATGTGTGTGTGTGTGTTTGTGTGTGTGTAATGATTTCCAAAATGATAGAGCAAAAATAGTTTGCAAGCCATATTTAGACAGAGACAAGTCTATGAGTCCTAGGGCTCTCATCTTCTGCCATTTTTCTGTAGCTGACAATGAAAATACACACTTTTGTAACAGCCTTTCCCTTTTATAGCCAAGGGGGTTGTTATGAAGGATTGCAGAGTTATAGCAATAATAGAAGACTTACATATACTACCCCTGATTTCCAGCAGTAGGCAGACAATGAAATTTCAAAGTATCCTGTTTAGATTCTGTGCCTTGAGGTGAGCATAGGAGAAGGAAGAGAATTCTTTTCCCATCATTTTGAAGTCAACATTGCATTTTAACCAACTGCACACACATATGCCTGCACTTCTTTCCCCAGCTGCTCCTTCTGGTTAATTTGTTTACTTCTACAAGCTACATCTTGCCAGTGGTTTTATCAGCCTTTCCTGCTACTATAAATCTACCCTATTACTTAATATGCTGCAGTAAATAATTTGTATTTGTGACTGTAAACAGTACTGGCAACTGCTCTCAATGATACACACTTGACAGAATCTGCACTCTATTTGTCCATGGCAGACGGAACCCTACTGTTTGTGTCCTGTATTGAGTGCAAATCCCAAACCGTGAGCTTTACACATTCTGTTGGCAGTTGCCACTTACACGTTAAACTATATGGGAAGACTACGACTGCTTTGGTTATTTTGTATGTGATTCATATTTTTTTATATATTTTGAAGTAATGCAATGACAAGTTACATAAAATAATCAAGAGATTCTGCAGAGGTTTAAATGTCCACCAAAGATTATTAAAAAATGAATCCCACCAAAGGAAAAGAGAAACACCTATTTAAAAGAAGCATTTACTTCCAAATAATATGAGTTTAAAGGATTAGGAATAGTGTAAAGTAATATAGTTGGGAAAAATTACTTTTTCATACTTCTACAGATGACATATAATTCTCCAGTTGCATGCTGTGTGGACCACTGCCAGACATGGGTCATCAGAATTAACTCCTCTGGCAAATTAGTGTGGGAATAAGAGAATTGCTATGCTGCATAGTCTTTTACTTGATATTCAATGCCAGATTTTCTCAGTTTCTTTTTTTCCTTTCATTCTACATTTATGCACACAAATGTACATTTGTATCTGAGTACCAAAGCTGTAATGATTCAGTGACTTTGTACATGATTTAAATGCACTAATTTTGAAATTATGAGCATAGTAAATGCATGTGCAAAAACAAAGGCACTCAGAAAACTGTGTCCATTGAATTTAAATGAAATAAGAGTTCCTATTTAAAAACTGAACTGATTAAATATTATTCTGACATGAAGCATAAGATACCATTTGTTGCTGCTTTGAGGCACCTTTTCTTCATTCCATCAGTAGTTTGTCAAGCTTAGACATGTAACCTATAACCTCAAAGCAACAATACAGGAATAATTTCTTGAGACGTGCAAGAACAGTAGTCCTCAAATAAGACGCACGTATCAAACCATTAGAATAGAAGTGAAGCAATTGAACTGTGGTTGGATATGATTTCTAATCATTACCAGGATGATATGCACTAGATTCTTTACCTCTGAATTAGGATATTTCCTGAAAAATCATGTTCATAGTTTGTTGACCCGCTGGAGTGCTGATGGAAGTCTGAATCCTGAGGGGCACTCAGGATTTGTTTATCATCATTTCAGGATAGAATGGACACAGTGACATAATGTCTGTTGTAGTCATCTTCACATTCCCAGTGCCTAGCACACTAACTGGGACATAGAAAATCTTAAAAATTATTGAATGAAGGATGGGTGGATGAGTGAATAAGCATAATAATTTAGACTGATTTACACAGTTAGTGACCAAACTATCAGGATCCTCATGCACTGCTGGTAATTATGTAAATAGGGAAGACAACTTTGCAAAAATGATATAACATTATCCAGTTAAAGTGAAGATATGCATATCCTGCATTCCACTCTTATCTATATCTATATCTATCTCCAAGAGAAATATATGGTTATATGCAGCACAATATATATGCATTATGTTCTTAGGAGTATTCTTTAATATTATCCCCAAAGAGGATTCACCTAAATGTTCTTCACTAGTAAAATGGATAAAAAGTATGGTATGGTTATATAGTAGAATATTATACATCAATTAAAATAAAAGATACTCTATAGCTCAAATTTCTTTTTTTTTTTTTTTGCTTTTTTATTTTTTATTTATTTTTTTTTTTACAAATAGTTTACTGTCAAATTAGTTTCCACATAACACCCAGTGCTCATCCCTACAAGTGCCCTCCTCCATGCCCATCCCTACCCCCCCCACATCCATCAGTCCTCAGTTTTTGTCAGCATTCAAGAGTCTCTCATGGTTTGCCTCTCTCCCTTTCCCCCACCATTTCTCCCCTTCTTCTCCCCCTTGTTCCTCCGTCAGGTTCCTCCTAATCCTCCTATACGTGCAAACATATGATATTTGTCCTTCTCTGCCTGACTTATTTCGCTCAGCATAACACCCTCAAGGTCCATCCATGTGGCTACACATGGCCAGATGTCATTGTTTCTCATTGCCATGTAGTATTCCATGGTATAGATAAACCACATCTTCTTGATCCATTCATCTGTTGATGGACACTTAGGCTCTTTCCATGTTTTAGCTATTGTGGAGAGTGCTGCTATGAACATTGGGGTACATGTGCTCCTATGCATCGGCATTTCTGTATCCCTTGGGTAAATTCCTAGCAGTGCTATTGCTGGGTACTAGGGGAGTTCTATTGTTAGTTTCCTGAGGAACCTCCACACTGTTTTCCAGAGGGGCTGTACCAGTTTACATTCCCACCAATAGTGTAGGAGGGTGCCCGTTTCTCCACATCCTCGCCTGCATCTAGAGTTCTCTGATTTGCTCATTTTAGCCACTCTGACTGGCATGAGGTGGTATCTCAGTGTGGTTTTGATTTGTATTTCCCTGATGAGGAGGGATGCTGAGCATCGTTTCATGTGTCTGTTGGCCATCTGGATGTCCTCTTTGGAGAAGTGTCTGTTCATATCTTCTGCCCATTTCTTCACTGGGTTGTTTGTTTTTCGGGCGTGGAGTTTGGTGAGTTCCTTATAGATTCTGGATATTAACCCTTTATCTGATATGTCATTTGCAACTATCTTTTCCCATTCCGTTGGTTGCCTGTTAGTTTTGTGGGTTGTTTCCTTGTCTGTGCAGAAGCTTTTAATCTTGATGAGGTCCCAGTCGTTTATTTTTGCTCTTGATTCCCTTGCTTTTGGGGATGTGTCAAGTAAGAAGTTGCTGCAGTGGAGGTCAAGGAGGTTGTTTCCTGCTTTCTCCTCTAGGGTGTTGATAGCTTCCTGTCTCACGTTCAGGTCCTTGATCCATTTTGAGTTTATTTTTGTGCATGGTGTGAGAAAATGATCTAGTTTCTTTCTTCTGCATGTTGTATAGCTCAAATTTCTAAACATTATATTGATTAAAACTGAAAATGGCAAAGGAGCGCAAAATACATTTCCATTTGTACAAAGCTCAAAGATAGGCAAAACTAAACTATGTTGTTTAGGTAAAGTAAATAGGGGTGACATAATTATGATAAGGAAATTAATGCTATAAAGTCAGGAGAGTGGTTTTGTCTATGAGAAAGAAAGAGCTGTGGTTAGAAAAATTTGCATGACTTGGGGAGGGGATCTGGGTGTAATGATGTTCTACTTGACCTGATTGATTGTTATAATAATATTGATTAAACTATCTATGAAGGTTTTGTGTACTCTGCTATAAATATATTTCACAATAAAAAGTAGAAAGTTCAATTTATATCTACCATTTAAACGGTTGGGCAGTATATTGATCATGAACTTCTTGTGCAAGGAGCTACTAGCAAAAAGTAGCATTTTTCCTCAACCTCATCTAGCTGCAGTAGAGTGACTAAGATGGGGCCATGACTTAATAGTATTAACTGACCCTGATATGAGGTAAATTGTGTACAGAAAAAACCATTAGTGTTTTATGCAGAGGGGTTTCAGGTGAAGATTTTGATGAAAGATTGAGATAGATGCAGAAGTTCTTAATGTTTTATTTATTTCTAGGAGAGAGAGAGACAGCATGAGCAGGGGAGGGTCAGAGAGAGAGGGAGTCACAGACTGAAACAGGCTCCAGGCTCCGAGCTGGCAGTCAGCACAGAGCCCGACGCGGGGCTCGAACCCACGAACCGCGAGATCATGACCTAAGCGAAAGTCGGACGCTCAACCGACTAAGCCACCCAGGCGCCCCGATAGATGCAGAAGTTCTTGAAAGCCAGTTAAACTAAGAACACAAGATTAGATTAGAGATTAGACCCCACCATCTTCCTTCTTCCTTCTTAACACCTTCTCAAAAGTGAAAATCTTATCAAAAAATTTTGAGGCTACAGATTGACCTTAACCTGAAGAATTTAGCCTTTTCTTTTTTTAGTGTGAGTTTTTACTTTTTTTGAATCTCAAAAAATATATGACATTATAAATGTTAACATTTATAAAAGGCACATACCATGGAAACTATAAACAAAAATGTCATTTTCCACTCCAGTAGCTTCCCTAGAGTTTCTATAAATAAATAAGAGAATTTAGGCCTAAAACTTTAAGCACTTTGGAAGTTTTTATAAAAGCCTTTACATAACATTAATGAATCTTTAAATTCAGCTATTCTAAAGAAAACTAAATTTTAAAATCACACTATAAGCTTCCTGAGACCCTATTTATTCCAGTATTTTTTTGCAAACTGGAAATCATGCATTTTGGAATTAAGATCCAGTGTATTAAACAGTGGATTTTCTTGAAGGGGATATAGTGTCACAGATAAAATATGCTCTTTTTATGGAAATCAATTTGACAATAAACTATTTGTAAAAAAAAATAAATAAAATATGCTCTTTCTGCTTAATAGAAGTGGTCCAGATTTCAGACATAACACCCCAGAATTATTCTGGAAGTAGAGCTGGAAAGACACGAGAAAGGTTATAATGAGTTTGCAAGATGTGTGTGTGTTCTACACATATAAGCCACCAATATTTTCTTGACTACTTTAATAGTAAAATGCACATTATCTGAGAACATGATGTGATCATTATTATTCAGTTCTCCATGTGCTGTAACCACTTTTTAAAATTAAAAAAAAAACAACAAAGGGGAAATAAGGCCTGAAAATCATGTTTCAAAATTCAGAGTACAGAACTGAAAATGCATAATTAATAATAGTAACAACCATTTACCAAGGACTTAGACTAATAAAGTACTTCACATTAAATTATTGGTTGTTCCTCACAACTATATTAAGATATATAAAGTATCTTGCAAGAAAGAAATTTGATAGAACAGATTTTAATTCAGCCTTCAGGATATTCAATAGAAAGATCATTTGAATATAATTTAAAGATTATACTTCAAACTTGATTATAATATCATCTAACTCTGAATTCTTTATCTTTCATTCATATCACTTTATTTGCATGTTTTCTTCTTGGTTTCCGTATTGAATTTTTGTTGAGTTGATTGGTTAGTTTGGATTATGACTGGTTCCAAAAGGAGCCTGAAGGTACTTATATACATATAGGTCCACAGACTCAGGGTTGCAAAAATGTCAAGGGCAGGACACATCTCTGTTCTTGGTTTCATTGGCCATCCTCTGGTTTCCCTATTTCCCACCTCCTTCAATCACAAATTCTTCTTCCTTCTCTTTCCCTCTTCTACAAACCCCTTTGTAATTTTTTTAAGGGTATAGGCATCTGGAAAACAGAAGCAAGAAATACTTGCATGCTATTTTTGTTTCACAGCTGCTCCTTTTAGTCTCACCTACAATACAAAGCTCGTACAATGCAAAGCTGAAAACATAGCACTGTATGACAACTAAAGAATAGGCAGTTGTAGAAGATGTCAAAGCAATTTGGTGCAATAACATAATTCTTTGATTTAATTTCTAAATATATGTATTTATCTCCATGTCATCTCATTCCAAAGCGCATTTGGGGAGTTTATACAAATACTATATACTATAAAAGATAAAGTACATAATAACGGAAATTGGAATGTGAGAATGGGGATTTTAGAAAATAGTATAAGGCCAAGCTTAAGATTAGCACCCAACATTGCATGCTAAAACTTAGCTCAGAATTTATCTCTGAGTTTCCTAGTCAAGAACCCAGATGGAAACACAAACATTTAGCTACCTCATAGTGTCCAAAAGATGAAGAATGGACCAAATGTCTAGCAAAACGTAACTTGCCTGTCCTTGACACCTGAGATCCGTGGATCTACATAACAGAGAAACTCCCAAATAGTGAACAGTGCCTTCTACTTAAAACACACACACACACACACACACTCAAATGTCATATGCATTTCTGATGAAAGTAAGTCCAATGTTGTGTGGTTAAGAAAGTGGAGACTTAGGGGAAGAAGAGACTAGGTTTGGATTTCAGCTCTGCCACTTCCATCTGTGTGACCTCATTTAAGTATTTCCTATGGAAGGCTTCAGTTTCCTCTGATGTAGAACAAAAGCATCCAGTTTATAAGACTGTGAGCATAAATAATTTCTGTAAAGATGTTGCCAGGCCAGTACAAAGAGGCAACTTATGTTAGCTTTTAATATTGTCATTATTCCTTATAATCACTTATTCCACCCATATTTATTGAATGCTTACTATGTGCAAGGCACCATTCTAGTCACTGGGGATACAACAGTGAACAAAACAAATCAAAATCCCTGCCTGCTGAAAGTTTGAATTAAACTAGGAGGAGGCAGACAACAATCAAAATATTAAAGTAAAATGCATAGCATGATAGGAAACCACAAATACAGGGGAAAATATAGGTATGAGGGCAAATAATGTCAAAGGTAAGTGTGGATGGTCTACGTTTTAAATAAAGTCGCTGGTAGAGGCCTCCCCTAATGGGTTAGCAAGAAGGCATGAGTATATGTGAAAGAAGGCATGCTGGGCAGAGGGAGCCGAATGGCTCTTCATAAGTGTTTGAGGAATAACAAAGGGACTAGTTTGTCTGAAGCAAAGGAATGAGGAAGAGAGTGACAGAACATGAGGTCAGGAAGCTAATGAGGGGCCAGACCCAGTAGGACCTTGTTAATGCCGTCTTGCTTCTGCATGTGATGGGGCTACTAGAGAATTGGAGCTGAGGAGTGATGTGATCTCACTTACATTTTAATGAGGCAATATGATTCTTCTTGTCAGGAAGGTTTTTGGGTTTATCCAGGTGAATAGTAATCATAGCTTCAACATGATGGTAGCAGTGGAGGTGGTGAAAACTGGTCATCTTCTGGATTTTTTTTTTTTTTTTTGAGATTAGAGGCAACAGAATGTGATGAAGGATTACATGTGGGACATCAAAGGAAAAGAGGAAGCAGTGATGGCCCCAGAGTTTTTGATCTGAGCAAATGGGAGGATTGAGGTGATGCCAACTAGACAAAGACAGAGAGGTGCTAGGGGAAGACTGTGGGAATACCAGTCTCAGGGAGATTAATATCAGCATCAACATTATCACTGTTGTGGTTAATACTGCTTTCCTGGGAGCAAAGTGATGGCATATCCCCAAAATGTAACTCAGAGGAAGCACTTCAATGAAGATCTGAGAGAATGTAGTATGTGTGCAGCATTTTGAGGGTCTAACTAATGCAGGGGTAAATTTTATGATATTAGGAGGAATTAATGAACTGCTTATCCTTTAGGCAACCTTCCAAGTCATTTCTTACAACAGCAATGTTGATAATATTTGGACAACAGAGAATTCTTTGGCATGAAACTGTCATGTTCTTTACACTACTGCCTAGGGAAAACCCATGTGCTTTGATAGTCAGTTGAGTGGATGGTGTAATTAATGATTTAAAAGGAAAATGAAAAAAGAGTTGCAATTGAAGAGATAATCATCCCACCTTCACAAAGAGGAAGGTGACGGAGTAAATGGTTGGGGTAAACATTTTCCTCAGAAAACAACACAAATAGAAAAATAAAGGCCCTCAAATTCTTTTCCATGGAACATTGCTCTAATAACTTTGACCTGGCAAAATTTCAAAGCAGTATTACCCATCACCTAACATAGAAAATTTTCATTAACAGACCCATGAGAGTTTTAATTTTAAAGTAATATAAATTCCTGATGATTTCAGCAAGAGTAATTAATTTGCAAAAATGCATTCTGAGTACCTGAGTGGGTTAACCTTCTATAAGGTGTTTACTAGACAATTAAGTGTTATAGGACATCTCCCTTAAATATAGGTGTTTTTTTTTGTTTTGTTTTGTTTTTTGGTTTTTTTTTTGCTTTTAGAATACTAGTCCTTAAGTCATTTTTCCTGACAATAATTGAATATCATGTTTGGTTCTCTATTGAGACTTTCTTACTCTGAGATAATAAAAACACATCAGTGGCAACTTACTGTTTGTTGTGGTAGAGGTGTTTGTATTGAAATCAGTCAAAAGCAGTTTCAAGCACATCTGTTAAGAAAAGATGGGTAAAGAACACTGCTTTTTCAGAGCACCTAAAATTATTTTCTAAAATGTGGCCATTCTTTCTGGAAAAGGTGATTGCTTGAGAATTTGGCGGGGGGGGGCGGAGTATCTACTTATATCTATGAAAAATATCTAGGAAATGTAAAAATAGAGGGAAATATGGAACAATACTGGAAACTAAGGGACAAATCCATAAAACTGCCACTAACTTAAAATACTTTCTGCTACAATGAGTGTGAGTGGGGCATGAATAAAGAAGAATCTATTTGTAAATCACTGGGTCCAAAGAGAATGATTTTCTCCTAGGAATTATGCAGTTGATATCCTGGAGAACATAACCCTCACTGGATTCGGAGAAGTAAAGGGAGAAACTGACCAGACAAACCCCAAGTAGGGCCCTCTTGAGTTACATGGATCCCATATGTCATATGTCGTAATGGCACTGGGGCTGGAAACTCAGAAAGATCAAAGGAACAGAAAAACTACAGTAATAATGACTGCAGCGAGTTGGGGGAACATTCCAGTCACTTCCAAGATGAAATTGAATTGGGTCTTTAGGAGCTGTTGACCTGGAATAGTGGTATCCTGATACCGAGTGGGAGGCTTTGTTGGCTGGAAAGTTAGTAAGATTGGTCCAAAGAAATAAGACTATTGGTGCACCTGAAAGAAGGCTGGATCTCACCAAATCTAGCTACTAACCCAGAGTCTTCATATATATAAATTTTTAATGTTTTATTTATTTCTGAGAGAGAGAGAGACAGCATGAGCCGGGGGGGCCAGAGAGAGAGGGAGACACAGAATCCGAAACAGGCTCCAGACTCTGAGCTGGCTGTCAGCACAGAGCCCGACGCGGGGTTCGAACCCACAAACTGTGAGATCATGACCTGAGCTGGAGTTGGATGCTTAACCGACTGAGCCACCCAGGTGCCCCCAGAATCTTCTTTAAAAGCAGGAGAGGTGCCTGGGTGGCTCAGTCCATTAAGCACCAGACTCGGTTTTGGCTCAAGTCATGATTACACAGTTAGTGTGTTGAAGCCCCACATCAGGCTCCACACTGACAGCATGGAGTCCTCGTGGGATTTTCTCTCACTCTCTCTCTGCCTCTCCCGTGTTTGTGATCTCTTTCAAAATAAATAATTAAACTTCAAAAAAAATTTTTAATTAAAAAAAAAAAGAAAAACCAGAGGAGAAAGCATGCAGAGATGAAGTTAGCCTGCTGAGACGACTCGCAGCCTTAGTGGTCCCAGTCCTCTTACACGCTATGTCAGCCCATTATCACATGCCCTCCAGTTTGAGCTTTAAAAGAATTCCTCTAACAGCAGGCAAGTGGAAAATGAGGAGGCTTAAGAAGAATCTCTTGCTCTGTTTTCATGGGAAATAATAGACATAGATGGGCTTGCCATCTTTGAAAAATAAAAAAATTCAGAGAGGCCTGTGAAAAGATTTTATAATAAAATTGAACACAAAGCATTCAAGATGCAGAGGGGAAAATTTTAAGAAATAAACTTTATTTTTTAGAGCAGCAAAATTGAGCAGAAAGTATAGAAATTTCCCATATACTTCATACTTCCACACATGCATTCCTCCCCCCCCCCCATCAACACTCCCTACCAGTTTGGTACATTTGCAACATTCAATGAACTTAACAATGACACATCATTATCACCCAAGGACCATAGTTTGCATTACAATTTACTCTTAGTGTTGTACATTCTGTGGGTTTGGAGAAATGCATAACAAATAACATGTATCCATCATTATGGTATCACAGAGTATTTCCACTGCCTTTAAAGTTCTCTGTGCTCTGCCTATTTATGCCTCCCCACACCCCTGCATTTCCTGACAACCAATGATCTTTTTTACTGTCTCCATAGTTTTGCCTTTTCTAAAATGTCATAAAGTTGGAACCATATAGTTTGTAGCCTTTTCAGATTGGCTTCCTTCAATTACTAATACGCATTTAAACTGTCTCCATGTATTTTCACGGTTTGATAGCTCAGTTATTTTTAGAGCTGGATAATACTTTATTGTCTGGTTGTATCACAGTTTATTTATCCATTCACCTATGGAAAGGCATTCTTGGTTGCTTCCAGGTTTGGGCAGTTATGAATAAAGATTCTATAAGCATCAAGAAGCATCTTGTTGAAAAAGATTTTATATATACAGCAAGAAATTTCAGATTCTATTTGCTTTGTCCTTTTGACAAAGGAAGAAAACAGACTCTACAAGGCAAGAGATAAAATGTGAAAGAAGAGAGAGGCAAGCAGATGTTTGAAGAGATATCATTAACATAAGGAAGTAAGGTTATGAAGTTATAGAAGAATTTTTAAATGTGTTAAAAACCAATTAAGAGTAGGAACTATATAACAGGCAGCTGAGTGAGTGCTATAGATCTCAGAACGTGGATGATAATAATGAAAACAAGCATTTAACTGAACAGAAAAAAGATGAATGATGTGGAAAAAAGCATAGAATTGCTGAAGAAATCAGAACATATTAAATATGACACTTGGATGCTTGGGTGGCTCAGTTGGTTAAGCATCCATTTCTTGATTTCACCTTAGGTCATGATCTCACAGTTCGTGGAATAGAGCCCTGAATTGGGCTTGGTACTGATGGTCTGGAGCCTGCTTGGGATTCTTTCTCCCCCTCTCTCTCTGCTGCTCCTCCATACTCTCTGTCTCTTTCTCTCAAATAAATAAATAAATTAAAAAAAATTAAATGATACTGAAACACAGAGTAAGAAATATTCCATAGGTAAGGATAAAATTTGATAGTTAACAAAATTTGTAGAATTTGTTTTAAAAGACTAAGACATGGTTATAGTAAAGCTATTGAAATTTAAGCAAAAGGAATCCAACAAGCATTCCGGCAAGAAATAGTGAATAAATAACACTTTTCTTGCCAAGGCAACAGTATCCTCAAATCTGTCTGCTCCAGTTGTAGAAAAGAGTAAACAATAGCTAGGCTTTTTTCCCCCTTCTTGTTCCATTATGGATATTTTCTAATACATATAAAGATGGGAAAACTTGTATAATAAACAGGTGTGTACTCTCCCCCGAGCTCCACATTTATCAACTTATGCCAACCTGCTTTCATCTGTATCTCCACACATTCCCCCATATTCCACTCTTGGAAGCAATTCTAAGACATTGTATCACTTTGTTCATAAATACATCATTACATATCTCTAAATTATAAGTATTCTTTTTTAAAAACTAAATAATTATAAATCATTATCATATCTAAAAAATACCTTCATAATATCATTTAATAACCAGTGTATAAATCTTCCCCAATTTTATAGATTTACTTTTGGTTTGTTCAGATAAGGATCCCAAATATATTCACAGATTTTTGGTTTAGTCTCTAAAGTGTAATTTAATCTATAATGTCCCCCTCCCATTATTTTTTCCCTATAATGTATTTTTTGAGACAATCGTTATTTCTCCATCCTATAGAGTTGAGGGAAAACACCATGATTTAAAAAGTCTAAATTTAGCTAAATTATTTGTCCAAGAGAAAAGAAAATGTATCATCTATACACCTTTTCTGAAATGCAAACAAACAACAAGATCTGTGAAAATAAGAATCTCAAACTGGAAATGTTGTGATATAGAACTGGCAATGAAAACGGATTAAGTCTTAAAATTACAAATGTACCTTACTGAGTAGAGTGAAAATGTCATAGCTGGATTTTAAAATCAAACATACGTAATGTCTGAGTCTGTAATCCAAGGTGGTTTCAATAAAACCATTATTAAACTTATCTTTTCTGCTGTAGTCGATAGTCACCACATTTCTCCTTCATGCTTTAAGCGAATAATTAGAAACAAAGTTTAAGAAACTGAAAGCAATGTTAAGAGATATATACTTTTTAAAAAGTTTTTTTAAAAAGACTTTTGCTTAATGTTAATCACAGGTATAAATATACTGAAGAGGATTTATTTTAATTGTTTACTATTTTACTAAATTCTGGACCCAACATTTCCAAGAATACCTATCTTGATCCTATGTTTTTTTCAATAATAAATCATTTGGCAAAAGTATGAGTGTTTGTTTTGGCTGGTTCCAGTAGTTATTTTTCCTTACTTTCCCTTGCCTTGAGGAGACATGTTCATAAATACGTTACTCAGGCTGATGTTCAAGGGATTACCACCTATGTTTTCTTTTAGGAGTTCACATCTCACATTTAAGTATTTAATCCATTTTGAGTTTATTTTTGCTTCTGGTGTAAGAAAATGTTTCAGTTTTATTCTTTCACATATACATGTCCCGTGTTTATAGCATCATTTGTTGAAGAAACTATCTTTTTCTTATTGTGTATTTTTGCCATCTTTGTCAAAGATTACTTGACCATATAAGTGTGGGTTCATTTCTGGGCTTTCTATCCTTTCTGTTGATTTATGTGCCTGTTTTTGTGCCTGTACCATACGGTTTGATTACTTTGGCTCTCTAGTATAGTTTGAAATCTGGGATTGTGATAATTCCAGCTATGTTTTTCTTTCTGTCGATTGCTTTGGCTATTAGGGGTCTTTTGTGGTTCCCTACAGATTTTAAGATTATTTGTTCTACTTCTGTGAAAAATGCCATTGGTATTTTGATAGGGATTGCTTTGGGTAGTATGGAGATTTTAGGAGTTTTAATTATTCCAACCTATGAGCGTAGTATGCTTTTTGATTTATTCGTGTTATCTTCAGTTTCTCTCATCAGTGTCTTATAGTTTTCAGAGTATAGGCCTTTCATCTCCTTGGTTAAATTCATTCCTAAATATTTTATTCTTTTTGATATAATTATAAATTTAATTTTTTTCTTAATTTCTCATTCTGCTGCTCTGCTATTAGTTTAAGAACAACAGATTTTATATATTAATTTTGCATCCTACAACTTTACCAAATTCATTTATTCTATTAATTTTGGTGGAGTCTTTAGGGTTTTCTATATATCGTATCATGTCTTCTGCAAGTACTAAAATTTTTATTTTTTCCTTACCAATTTGGATGCCTTCTATTTCTTGTTTTATTGATGTAGCTAACTCTTCCAATGCTATGTTGAATATAAGTAGTGAGAGTGGATACCCTTGTCTTGTTCCTGATTTTAGGGGAAAAGCTTTCAGTTTTTCACCATTAAGTATGATGTTAGCTGTGGGTCTAACATATATGGCCTTTATTATACTGAAGTATGTTCCCTCCAACCTCATTTTGTTAAGAGTTTTTATCATAAATAGATGTATTTTGTCAAATGCTTTTTCTGCATCTGTTGAGATGATCGTATTTTTTTCATCTTTCCTCTTGTTCAGTTTCCTCCATTGATTTGTGAACATTGAACCATCCTTATATCCCTGGAATAAATTGCACTCAATTGTGGTGATGATCCTTTTAATTTATTATTGAATTTGACTTGCTGATGTTATGTTGCATATTTTTGCATCTGTTTATTGGGGACATTGGCCTATAGTTTTCTTTTTAGTAGTGCCTTTGTCTGGTTTTACTATCAAGGTAATGCTGGCCTCATAGAATGGATTTATAAATTTTCCTTCCTCTTCTATTTTTTGGAATAGTTTAAACAGAATATATTTTAACTCTTTTTTTTAAATGTTTGGTAGAATTTATGGTGAAGCCATCTGGTCTTGGACTTTTGTTTGTTGGGATGTTTTTGATTACTGATTCAATTTCATTCCTAGTAATTGGTCTCTTCAGATTTTCTATTTCCTCCTGATTCAGTTTGGAAGATTGTGTATTCTAGGAATTTATCAGGTTTTTTCTAAGTTGTCCAAATCATTGGTATATAATTTTTTGTAACATCCTCCTAAAGTTCTTTCTGTATCTGTGATGTCAGTTGTCATTTCTACTCCTTTATTCCTGATTTTGAGTCTTCTCTCTCTTTCTCTCTCTCTCTCTCAAATGAGTCTAGCTAGAGATTTTTCCATTTTGTTTATCTTTTCAAATAATCACCTCATGGCTTCATTATTTTTTTCTATTTTTTAAGTCTCTCTTTTATATATTTTTACTCTAATCTTTATTATTTTTTCTTCTACTAACTCTGGGTTTTGTTTGTTCTTGTTTTCTAGTTAATTTTAGGTATATGGTTAGATTATGTATTTGAGATTTTTCTTATTTCTTTAGGTAGACTTGTATCTTTATAAACTTCCATCTTAGAACTGCTTTTGCTACATCCCAGACATTTTGGACTATTGTGTTTCCATTTTCATTTGTCTCCATTTTGTTCTGATTTCCTCTTTGTTGACCATTGGTTACTTAGTAGCATGTTGTTTAGGCTCTCATTCTAAAATAAAATTTTAAAAATTAAAAAAAAATCTAAAAAATAATATAAAATTTGTCTGATATAAGTATTTCTATCCTGGATTTTTTTTTCTATCTATACTGTTTCTTTTTTCTTTCTTTCATTTGCATGGAATATCTTTTTTTCATCCCTTCATTTTCAGTCTATATGTGTCTTTAGGTCTGAAGTGAGTCTCTTATAGGGAGCATATATTTATATGAGTGATCATTAAAGATATCCCTTCATTTGTGCTACTCTTTTATGTAGTATGAAACCTCACATGCTCTGCAAGTGATGCTCTATGAGCAATAGATTTCCAATATTAACTTCACTAAATTGCTTCTCGAGCATGAAATGCATTGTCTCCCCCAGTAAGATTCCTTCCCCTGGGAAAAGAACTCACATGGGAGAAAAAAGCCTATGTCTGTAATCAATGTGAGAGAGCCTCAGTGGTCATTCATTCTTCAAGTGACATAAGTGAATTCATATTCCTGGAGGGAAACCGTCTCTATAGGAAGGCCTTCAATGTATACTGTATCCTTAGACAATATCAGAAATGTTATACTGGAGAGAAACCATGTAAATGAATGTGGAAGAACCTTCTTCCAGAGTGTGCATGTACATAGACATCAGAGAATTAACACAGGGTGATAAACTATATAAATAGAATGAATGCGGGGAAGATGTCAGCTAAAGAACTCAGCTTTATTCACACCAAGGAACACATGGTAGAAAAACTCTGTCGGAAATCCTTGTGGAATGGCCTCCATTGATAATTTGTCCTTTAAAAAACATGAGCAGATTCACAAGGGAGAGCAGCCCCCTTTCTCTAATCACTGTGGAGGGACCTTCAGTTGAGGTCTAGCCTTGGTGTTGAGGTCTAGCCTTGGTGTGTGCAAGAAAACTCGGATCCTGTAATAACATGTAAAATAAGAAAGAATATAGAAAAGACTTCACTGTGAGGCAATTTAAAGATATATATTTATCAAAAATATATATAAAGATATATATTTATCAAAAGAGAGAGACAGAAAGAGAGAGAGAGAGATTTATAATTTTTTAAATACTGAAAAACAGGGTATGGGGAGAAATCATAAGAAGCCCTGGACTCAGGGAGGATAAATAATAAAACATGTATCTTAGAAATGTAAGCCTACTAGTTTTATATTCTTATTCTATGCCTGGGCAAGAAAAAAAAAAAAAGGACTGGCCACATGGATTCTAGTTTATTTTTTGTTAAATTTTTTTAATGTTTATTTATTTTTGAAAGAGAGAGAGACAGAGTGTGAGCAGGGGAGGGGGAGAGAAAGAGGGAGACACAGAGTCTGAAGCAGGCTCCAGGCTCCGAGCTGTCAGCACAGAGCCTGACCCGGGGCTCAAACTCATGAACCACGAGATCATGAGATTATGACCTGAGCTGAAGTTGGACACAACCAACTCAGCCACCCAAGTGTCCCATGGATTCTAGTTTAATAAAGACTGTTAGGTAATAAACTAAAAGTTATACAGAGACTTTAAAATATTTCTGGCGGGTTAGATTTGTTGTCTAGTCTGTCACAGTTAATATTTAGTTTAATTTCATTGTGATTAAAAAATGTTGCCTGTTTCCATTCTACTTTTTAGAATTGAGTTTGAATTGATATCTTACTAAATGATTTATTTTTATAAATGTCTCATAGTTACTTGGAAAAGAACAGGTTGTCTTTGTTGGATGGGTATGTATTGCTCTGTTTTTCTATTTTTGTCTTTCTCCATCTCTTCCTCACACACACACATATATTATTATACACAGAGTCCCTTAGTCCAAGCCACTGTTACATCTCATCTTGACTCCTACAATAGCACTTAACTAATCTCCCTGCCCAGCATTTGACCCTCTGTATTCTACATGGTCAGAAGAGTCCTTTTGAAAATAACTTATGTCGTGTCACTTCTCTGCTCAAAACCTTCTCACTCAAAATAAAATTCAAAATGCCTGACGAGGCCTATAATGACTTACACCGTCTGGCCCCTGCTGGCTCCTCTGACTTCTCCTATTTCTTTTTCCTTTTGCTAACTGCTCTACTCGCATTGGCCCCCTTGCCCTTCCTTCAGCCTGCCGAGAATAGTCTCGCTCCAGGTGTTTTCCTGTACCACTCCCTCTCTGCTACACTCTTTCCCAGACATGTTGTAGGACATGCTCTCAGGTCCCTACTATTGCGTTCCTTATTTAGGAGCCCTTCCTTTGCCAACCAAATAAAAATAACACCTACCCATCCCTCTACCCTGATTTAATTGTATTCATTGGTGTTAATCATCATACAGAACACTATATGTTTATATGTTACCTACATATTTGTTGTTTATTTAATATATTTGTGTATTGTCTGTCTTCTTTTACTGATACAAACTACACTGTTGTATCTCCAGGCCCTAGAACAGTGCATTTACTCAATAAATATTTGGTTAATGAATGTAACCCACTCTCATCTTTCTCTTTTCATACAGGTAAAATCTGTAACACCCTAATATGAGATACAGGGGGGCTTCTAATCATCATCCATTTTTCTTTGACCTTACAGTTTCTAATTCAGGAGCATACACTCTGCTTCAGCACTGTTGGCTAAGTAGGCTAACTACTACATTGATATTTGGAAGTATTTTTCTTGAAATGTGTCCCTGAGGTTAGTAGCACACTGGTTTCTGGATATATAGTCTTCATCACTCATACTATACAGAAATAAAAGGCAGCTGAAATATGTTCCCCAATATTAAAGATGGAGGGAAACAGTGACATGGTCTTGTGGCATTATGGAGGAACACTGTATATGTTCTTTTCTCTTGGGGAATGTATCTCCAGGATATTTAGTAGATTTTCACGTAATCTCTTATTGAGGGTCTCTCGTAATTGAGAGATGGAAGGTTCTGGATATCTGAACTCCCACTAGGTAGGGTACTTTTCACATCAAGGGGTTCTGGAAACCCTCCCTGGAGTCACTAGCTCATATAGTGATAAGTGAGCATTCATTCATGCCTTCTGATTTTGAACAGGATAAATTTGGCCTGAAAGGTAAAGTGGTCAGCCATTGCAAGTATATTGCCTACTTAAGCACAAAAGTCTGTGAATACTAATTCCAATGCATCCTGTTTGAATTGTCCTTAAGTTAAGCTGCCTGTGTGGGTAGGGCATTCTGCTAGAAGCAGTGGGCACAAATTTTCCATTTTGGATCTGATAACTTCTGTAATTGTAGGGGAAAAAAAAATCACTGTCTAGATTAGTTTTAAAATTTATGTCCCCATTCAGATATCCAAAGTCATCATATGCTGTTCTCAAAATCAGGGAGATACTCACAGACTAAGGCCAATGTTATCTTCTGATCTTGAACCGAGAGAACCACACGTTACTTATGAACTCACTACCCAAGTAACTTTTTAATGTTTGGAAGTAGGCCTATTCCATCTGTTCAACCTTTTTTTTTTACCTTTCTTCTTTATCACGTCAGATGATGGAGGTAAAGGAGATTTTCCTAGTGTCACACAATCCTCAGCCACAGCTGAATCCCCAAATGCTTAGCCATTTCTTCTTCAAGAGTATTGATGCCACCATTGGGTCCCAGATTACCTTGACTCTCAATGGGAAATGATTTCAATGACCTGAACTAGAGAAATTCACAGCTTTATTGCTGATGTCTGATTCTTAATAGACATTGGAAAATTATAGTCTGCAAGGGTAGACCTGTTGTCCCTAATCCCAGTTCACTGTGAAACAGGTTGTTTAATGGGATATTAGTAGTAGTTTCTAGTGGAGCCAAAATGGCAAGGTGGAAAACAATAGGTGATAATTTCTCCCATGTTTTCAAGTAAGTTATTAGACTACCTATATATGCCTTGCATACGAAGTTTTTAACTCTTGGCTGACTAATCACCTGTAAAAGAGGATAGAGAAGATGAAGGAAATTGGAGATTGGAGAGAAAATGTCTTTGTAAAAAATTGTTGAAATGCTATGGCATATTCCCACATTCAACATGACAGGGGAAGGGAGATGTTTTTTCTCTAACCTTAACCTCAAAGAGATTGAGAAAAGTGTCGAAGAGATCATTCAGATGCCTGAAAGAACCAAAGGACAAGAAATGGAAGTTCCTTACAGCAGCCCAGTAGAAGGCTGTGATTTTGAGAATAATCGCTTTCTCAAAGACATAAAAGTACATGTTTCCTGTGGAAATATGCACAGAGAGTTGTGTGGGATTCTCTTATTGGTATTAGTCCTGAGAGTACAACCTGGAGTTTTGGTAAAATTCCAAAAGAGATCTTCTCAGATGGGCTCAGACTGTTGAGAACCAAAATGTGCAATGGTGGTGAAGGGGCTGGGAGTGTCATCAGCAGCAGCCCCCTAGAAACATCAAAGAATTTCACCAAGAGATTCCAGTGAATGGGTATCCTTCATAGAACCCACAAAGCACACTGAAAAGTGTAAGTCAGCATATAACATATATCAAGCTAAGAGAGAACTGAATTCAGCTTAAAACTCTTTGTTTAAGGATCTATTCTCTGCTCCTGATTAGTCTCTACAACCTTTCAAACTTCAAAGAGTATTGGCAGTCCAGTGAATTGGTGTGAAGAGGAGAGAGTAGCTTCAAGCAGGGCAACAGAGTAGAAGTAACTATGCCCCTCTTTCTCTTTGAAATGTTTCCATCTATAGCACACAGAAGGACTTTGTATTATCTAACATTGAACAAATGAAAATGGGATTTGAATGAGATTTTATCCAAGAACAAAGAAAGACTTAGCCCTCAAGAGTGAATATTCAGAAGCAGTCATGAAAAAAGTTGCCTTATTTTGCCCTTTGATTCTGCCCTTTGAATATACCACATACATTTTATATATTTACATAGATGAATGTATATAAATATACATATATGTTACAATACATATTATATATTATATATACATTATACATTGTATATAATATGTATGCACATTATATATATATTACATGTATATGTATATACATATATATATGTATATCAACATTGTTCATTTTCTTATTCAAATCCTTTACATTCTAAATAGGTTTTGCTTTTATATTCTGATACCTGAGATAGTAGTATGAAATTCAGGGTGATTGCTGTTTTGGCAATATTTTTCTACACTAATAAGCTTTTCTTTCTATACTTTAAAGCTATATTGTTTGATCCAGAAGGCTTGTGTTATACATTTTATCTTAGACCACTTTAATTTCTTTCAATCCTAATTTTATATCAATATTATAAACTCTGCTTGTTTTCTATTAATATTTTCCCAATATGTTATTTTACATTTCTGTATTTTCAAATTTATGATATTTTGTTTTAGGTTGTTGGATTTGGATATACACACTTTCCCCAATATTGAGAATTAGTATTTAAAGCTATAGATATAATTTAGTCTTATTATTGCCATCTTGTTCTAGTTTATTTCTCTAGTAGTACAAACTACCCTTAAGTTTTTAAATTAAAAAAATTATTTGAGAGAGAGAGAAAGGGCATGCAAATGGGGGAGATGGGGAGAAGGAAAGAGAGAAAGAATATTAAGCAGACTCCATGCTCATTGCAGAGCCTGACATAGGGCTTTCCTTAAATTTTTCATAGACATATTTAAAAATATATTTTGTTATCAAAGAACACATCTAATCAATAACCTCTCCTGTGAATGAGAAAAGATTCAGTAAATTTTTTAGGTATTTAATTTTCCTCTGTATTTACCTTTCAGATTTTGTAGCAATTGTTCACAATTTTAGTCGCAATATGTTATAACATGTCTTTACAATATGAATCCTTATGTAATAAAAGTATTATGTTTCACAACTGCAATATAAACAATTATTTGGAATTAAATAAACATTTTCCTTATATCTTAGGTTACCTTTCATCTCTTGTAACTTTGTTTTCTTTTGTTATTTTGCCAGATATCAGCAAGAAAAACTGTTAAATGCCTATGAGTCATAATATTTTGAGGTTTCATTGTGAACATGAATATGAATTCAAAATAGTGGTCAGAAGATTTGAAGTTTGCATTCCTCAACCTCATACCTTAGAGATACTGCACTGTTTTTTCTAAAATTTCATGTTTTAGGTTAAAAACATAGGGGTGCCTGGGTGGTTCAGTTGGTTAAGCAGCTAACTTCAGTCCAGGTCATGATCTCATAGTTTGTGAGCTCAAGCCCTTTGTGGGGCTCTGATTTCAGTTTTTTCTGATTTCAGTTTTTAGAGTCTGATTTCAGAATCTGAAAAGCCTGTTTCAGATTCTGTGTCTCTCTCCTCCTCTCTCTCTCTGTGCCCCTCCTCTGCTTGTGCTCTCACTCTCTCCTCTCTCTCTCTGTCTCTCTCTCTCTCTCAAAAATAAATAAATAAAAATTTTTAAAAGTGTAAGAAACTTTTCCTTATGGAAAGAACATCTTTCTATATGGTTTTAATGATTTTTTTTCTTTATTCAGTTCTTAAGTTTGTTGGTGTAGGTGTTTTCTTTTTAAATGTCCTTTATTTTTTCTCTGATTATTTCTTCTCAGTTTTCTCTGTTATCTCCCTCTAGAATGGCCATTCCACTAGTTACTGAATATCTTAAATCAGTTCTCCATATCTCATAGCTTTTCTTTCATAATATCCTTTTTTCCTTTGCGTTGAGTTCTGACAGAATTTCTTATTTCACCTTTCCTGGTACCTAACTTAATGTTTTCATTTGCTTTTTTTCTTTATTCCCTTCCAGCCATAGCCATTATTTTATTCAATCTTCTTATTGATTCTTTAAAAACAATGATCACAATTAATTTTTGAGAATTCTAATTGGATAATGTTTGGTCATTGATATCACAAAAGATGGAGTCTAGACTGACCTTTAGTAGTTGCTAGTTTGGATTTATTTATCTCTAGTGGTCTAGGATAGTGCATATAGACTATGATTATAGAATCCCTGGCTGTCATGCTTTGGATTGGGATGTATTTGGTCAAACGGATTCTAGTATGGAATGCTCTCTGTAGTTGAATTTCACCGTTCATGAAGACATCCAAAAGTTGCCTGGAGCATGACTCCATTTTTTACTTAGTTCCTAGCTCCCCGAGTATGAATCTCTGGTGGCAGATTGTTCTATTGTTTAAACAGTGCTGGCTGTTCTTTCATTTTTAGCTGGATTGAACTCTGAAGCCAGCAATTCTGAGAGCAGGGGAGTTAAACAGATTTGTACACCCTTTTTATTAATGGGTCCACTGATTGTTCCCCAGTTCCTGTCCCCAGTTCCCATTGCTTCATCTTCTATTTGTAACAAGGGTCTTATTAAAACACTCACTTTTTGGCAGTTCTGTTTTTAAACTATTGTGATTTCTTATATTTTGCATGGCTTTTCCACAAGTCTTATATATATGTTATTTTTCAGAAATTCTTCAAAATTTGATTTGGTGGCACTCTCACTCATTAATCATTAGTATACTGGGTTTGTTTTTACTTTCATTTATATTTTAACATTTTAGTGGAATTTGTAAAGAACAAATATACAGATGCCCTTCTGGTTTTAATAACTCAGAATATTGGATTTGGATATCTGATTATTAAACAACAGGTACATTTTATATTAATGTAAGATGTCTTGTAATATTTACGGAATAATCATTTGAAACAGTTGTGATTCTGATATTCAGTTCTCTAAACTATTTTACTTGCAGATAGTTAAAGTAGGATGTTTTGTTATTTAGGACTTCTCATTCTCACATTTGTTAACTTTTACTGAGGAGATACATTGAAAATCTGCCAAGATAACACATTCAGAAGCAGAAATACTCAGGAAGAATATCAGCTGCATTGCCTTTGCTTCCTGAATTCCAGATCAAAATATTCAGTCAGATGCTTTCCTCCTACTCAAACAAAGGAGGTTGCCATGGTATAGAAGGGGAAAGAATCAATGTTCTTTTGCCACTACTAGCAAATAATGGCAATGACTGCTTCACATATCTGAATCTTATAACATATTAAAACAAATAAACATTAAAGAATAATTTAAGGTGGGAATTCTACTGGAAAATGGTCCTAGCATAGCATGTTACTCACAGTTAATCTGTTATCAAGCAGTTGTGTTTGGGAGCAATCATATCTGCAAAACTTGTTTTAAAATCATTCTCAAGTGGTAGCTCTTTCTTTCTGAGGTACTTAATGGGTCAGGATCATGGACTCTTATCGATAACCAGGTATTTTCCACCTTAACCTTTTCCATTAAATAATAGAAGGGACTTTTATTCCCTTGCTCTACAAAAACATGACCATTTCAGACTTGTTTTCTATTAAAGAAGAAAGAAAAACAAATGTGCACTGGGTAATTTCTAAAATATGTCATCCTTTTCCTGGGAGAGACTCCCAGCCATGCAACCTTCAGAATATAAACAAAAATGAATGAATGATTTAGCAGTAATATTGCTTTCAATTTTGGTGTGAGTTAAAAAGTGAAAGTTACTCAGAATATTCTTTCATTCAAATTAATCTTCCTTGGATCCTTCATACATTATTCAGAATGCTGTGGTAGAATGACCAATTCCACATGAATGCTGGATGGTTTATTTTCTTCTAAATAGAGCCTCTGCCAGCTGCATGAATAACCATAACTCAATGACAATTTTTTTAAATGTAAAGTATTTTTAAAAAATATTTTTCCTATTCCTTTTTAGTAACTACTTTTATTGCCATGCTGGTTTCTAAGTGACTGAGTAACAGCATAGATTTATCAAAGAGAGAATTGCCACTCTTCTAGTATTTTTGACTAGGCGATTAATTTTAAAATAGTTCATATTTTGTAAACAATGCATAATCATGGTTATCTGTGTCTCTCAGGAGACTTTGAAATATTAATTGATGATGGAAGAGAACGAGGTGACAAAGTAGTCCCAGGGGAAAGCTGCCTAGCTGCAGAGTCAGGGGCTCATTGTGTTCAGTCTGGGTGGGACTCAGAAATGCACACTGTAGTATTATTTAGAAATACAGGTGTAAGAATTGTACTTTGAGAAACATTAAAGCACAGTGTTTTCAAACTTAAATGGTAAAAAGAATCAACTAGGTTCAGATTCTGTAGGTTCTGGGTTTTCCCTGAGATTCTCAATTTCTTGAAGAGCCCCAAGATAATGCCAATGCTGCTGATTCAGAAAAACACCCTGAGTAGCAAAAGGTGTCAAGACTAGGCCTCAACATCACAAATCCAAAATCTCAATTTTGCCAATTCACAGAATTTGATCATGAAAAGACAACACACAACAATCAAAGAGACAAGAGGCTGATGTATAAGCCAAATTACCAGTTTAATGATTGCCCTGGTTCTTAACCTTAGTATTGTGAGATTCACATATAGAATGTCAATATATATGGAATTGACCCCAATTCCAGGGAATTCTGATTTAATTCGTCTGCAGTGGTACTGACTTCCATAGTTAAACTATCTCGGGTGATTCTAATATTCCGCTACATTGAGAACCACTGATTTACATTGCAAATTATAATGCAAAATAGATCAAATGCCAATGTTAGTTGATCAGCACACGCCTTCCTGAAGAGATGTCTACATAGAGAGCTCGTATAAAGTTGGTAGCTCACCTGAGGAATGTAGAAATCACAAAGGAAGGGTTAAATAACTGAGCAGCTAATATCAAATCTGTTAGGCATCCTCTCATGAGAAGATAAACCTGAGAGAGGGGAATGTACAGGTAGACCCCTTCAGTGCCCTTCTTCAATTCCTATATTCTTGCATTCTGAGCTCCCACTATATCTGTACACTAAGGCAGACTGTCCCACTTCTGTTACTCTTCTTCATTCTTGCAAACATATTTTTAACATTACCTCACACAAGACTTGTACTTTATTTGCTTATTTCTGTTTAGTTAATCATATATTTCCAGCTCCCCAAAACTCTTAGTCCTCTTGATTGAAAGTGGACATTCCAACATCACCTCTCTGGTTCACTTCATGATTCCTGCCTTACAGTAGATTTTCTTTGTATATGACTGGTATTTCTGTTATATTTCCTGCTTTTTGGGTTTCTTCTTTGAAACACTCCTGCTGACTTTGTATTTCCTAAATCGTTTGTTCAAAATTGATTAGATGAATACATGAAATGCAGAGTATATATTCTGCTAATTTTCACCAAGTTGATGCAATAGCTGGAATATTTGAAGACAAAGCTGAAATGAGATTGTATACAATGTATTTTGGTTTAGGGTAATAGAACAGTACTACATTTTTCTGTCATTTAGGAAAAGTGCTTAACATAAAACTGAAATTATACGTACAAAGGCACTTTCTTACAAAGGCACTTCAACCTGAGCACTGGACAAGTGCCAGTGGAGCATTTGACTTTCTATTTTAAATGGGGAAATGGCTGATCAAGAATTATTCTTTTTGGGAGGGGGTAAACTTTTACTACCATTAAACTCAATGGAAGTTTTAACAATGTATCATTTTGAAGACATATAAAAGGAAAGAGGTAGTAATCAGAATTTCTTTGTGAAGTTCTGTCATACTAATTGAATTTTCCTCTCAGAATGATAGGACTGATATATCAGTTGAAGTAACAGCTGTAATTTACCTTGACTTAAATGAGCTTCAGCTTCTACTTGTTTGGCATACAAATTACAGATTTTTTAAAAATAAAAATAGTCTAGACTAGAATTTTGCATGGTTGGAGTTTTACTTATCCACACCAGATACTTATTAATTACCTAAGACTTTTTATCTATGTGATATATTTGTATATATTTGACACACAGTTGTAGATGAACTGCTATTATATGGTAATAACAGGAATATTAAATGTGGGTGTGTATGTGTGTAAATCACAGACAAAGCCAAGAATCTGCTAGTGGAATGTTAGTTTGGCTTGGGATACCTTTCTGGAGAAGCCATAACATATGGCAGTATAGCTCAGGATGGATAGTGTATTAATCGGGTTTCTCCAGAGAACAGAACAAATAGTGCACACGTATGATGGAGTGATGGCATTGTTATATTGCTTCCCTATCTTGAAGCCCATCAAAATCAACAAACATATAGATCCTCAGAAAGTGGGGCGAAGCCTGAATGTGGCTTGGAAAGTGGCAGGTATTCTATATATGGATGTTACATTGGTTGTTTTTTACATTGTATGTTGTTTAGTAATGTTTAGCCAAATATCTGGGCTTCCCATGACCCAGATGAGTTGACACATCAAATTAACCATCACATATAGCCACTTCCATCCCAGCCCTCCCCAGTGTCCTTCCATTACCTGCTAAGCTGTGGAAGACCTAAAATCAACATCATTTCAAAAAGAAAAAAAAAACGAAAAAGGAAGTTAGGGAACTATATGGTTGGAAAAACACCTTAAAAGTTCAGAAACCAAACCAGTTTCTCAAATATAATTCATATATCAGAGAGACATCTTAGACTCTTAAGTTCAGACTTAGGTATCATGTAAATATCATCTGCTTACTTAAGTTAATATCATCTGCTTGTTCTCCTGGAAAACTGAATATGCTAAGAGAGGAAAACAATGTTAGAAATAATAACCCCTTTGAATAGGATTTTATAGTCATAAACAAAAGTCCTGTTATCTCATTTGCTACTCCAAACATCTCTTTAAAGGTAGATGGAAGTTGCAGGACACCAGGATGGCTCACTCAGTTGAGTGTCTGATTTCAGTTCAGGTCATGATCTCCCGATTCATGAGTTTGGGCCCTGTGTCAGGCTCTGTGCTGACAGCTCAAGACCAGAGCCTGCTTCAGATTCTGTGTATCCCTGTCTCTTTGCCTTGCCCCTGTTCATACGCTCTCTCTCCTGCAAAAGTAAACATTAAAAATAAAAAAAATAAAATAAAATAAAATGAGACAGCAGTTAGTACTGTAACGCCAGATTTTCATATAAGAAAATCAGGGTTAATAAATGTTAGTTTTGAGCATCCACCCCCAAGGATCTGGAAGCACATACAGAAACCTGCAGTTTGTACTTTCCTGAAAGCAAACAAAGAACAGCAACAAGTCAGGGAAATCTCCCTTTGTAGAACATGTTTCAAAATACCAACCCTTTATTTCAACTTATTAACATCATTTGCAAAAAATTTTGTGTATCTAAGTACAACATTTGCAAGTTGAAACATCCCCACATGGGTTTCCATGCATGATACATTCCATAGTTTTTCTATACCCTATGAATACCCTAGCCTGAGAACATCTAAAAATTATGCTCAGACATGGGACCTCTCAGAATGATAACATTAACCTTTAGGGAAAATTCTAACTGAATTAAGGTTAGCTTTCAGTATTTTCCCAGATTTAAATGCAGGTTTTACTAGATTTAGAAAAATATACATAATATCATTTGGAGGATGAGGCAAGTTCCTTATTTTATTTGTATACAATATATATATTTGTTCATTTTGGTGGGCCTTAGGATAAGAAAGCCATTAAATGCCAAGACAAAATGCTTAAGATAAAAATGCCCTTACTCCTATCATCTTAAAGCAGAATTCAGTCCTTTATTCTTAATGGATCACTCTGAATGGTATACTCTTGATAAGTATCTGTAGAATCACAAAATACAGCATGTCACAATCCCTTCAAAGTGTGGTCCAACCAAACATATATGGTCACCTGATTTATGACAAAGAGACCATACAGTATAATGGAGAAAAATTGGTCTTTTCAATAAATTGTGAATTGGATATAAGAGAAATGAATCTCACCCCTAATTCATACCATGCACACAAATCAACCGTAGATAATTTCAGATTATATCTGGTGTAAATTCAGTTATATCTGGTAAGTAAAACAATAAAACTTGTAGAAGCAAACATTAAAACAACTTCCTAACCGTGGAATAGGCAAGGATTTCTTAAATAGGAAACAAAAAGTACTAATTATTAAAGAATAACAAAAGATAAATAGAGCCATATTAAGATGGTTCATCAAAATGCACCACAAGGAAAGTGAAAAGGCAAGGTATAGACTGGGAGAAGACTCTGTATTTGAGCTGTGGTCTGTAGTTTGCTAACCCCTGGTCTAGAAAATGGAAGTAAATGAAAGGAAGGCTAAGGACAAAAACGTTTTTGTCAAAGAAAGAAGACCTTTCCATACTAAACCATTGGAAGTGAATCAGACTTCAGGACTGAGTCATCAAATGTTAAGTCCAATGGAAAAAAAACTCACAAAATTTCTTAGGTTACCAGTTTTATGCCCTGTTTATGGCCAGAAAGTAGCATTTTCCCCCCTCAAATGAGCATCATATCTGTAAAAGACAGGAAATATCTTAAGAAATCAGCATTGCCAAATTCAGATTTGGTTGTTTTATTAGACTACGTAATGCTTAGGTTTTCATTTATTTGAGGAACTTCAGTTATTCAGCTGGCCTTTTTTTTTCTCTTGGAATGCAAAATGCACATTCCTAATGGAATGTGTAGTGCACACTTTTAATGTCAACAAGACAAAATGTCAGTTTTACTTCTACTTACGAAGGTGTTCTCCACAGCAATATCTCAGTTCATAGAGATTATTATAAAAGGCATAATGACTTTAGGTATATTTCTAGGGATTTTTAAATACTTCGCTTCATCAAGGATATAAATATAATAGGAAGGTTTTCACTACAAAGAAAAGAAAATTCAACTCAAATCAGCTTAAATATTGAGAGTTCTCGAGGGGTCTCTAATAACTGAATAAATTCAGAGGTGGTTCACGAAGCAAGTTCATTTCTCTGCTCTTCTGTGGCTCTGCCTCCTCTGTGTGTTGGTTTCATCATCAGTCTCTTTACAAGATGCCCACTGTACTCCTTGTTTCACATTTATAAACAGATCAAAGGCAGAAAGAGTGACTTCCAAAATTTGACCCGTAATTGAAATTGCTATCCCAGGAGCCACCATCAAACCTGCCCTTCCATGTCTTTGGTCTGAAATCAATTATTCACCTATTTCTTGAACAAATCCTTATCACCAAGGGAATGACCCTAATGTCAGCTGCCCATCTTGAATGAATCATTGAGCACTGGGGTTATCTTGAGGAACTTAGTCCTCTGCCTCTCAAAGTGTGGTCCCTGAACAAGCAGGGTCAGTATCACCAGAGGATTTAGTAGAAATGTAATTTTTAGGGACTCATTCTAGACCAACTGTATTAGAAGCTCTGAGGGAATACCTAACAATCTATATTTTATTGAGCCTTCCAGAAGACTCTCTACATACTAAAACTCGAGAACCACTATTTTTGACTGATCAGGGGCTTGTCTAGAGCTGGAGTCAAGCTGTCATACTACCAAGCTACTAATCAATTGAATAGATGTGAAATGCATCATAGTTATAGCCATGAAGTCAACCACATACAAAGCATATAAAGTATACTTATTTGATGGGGAACAATTTAAAAAGCATTATGTGTTGCCAGTTATTAAAGTTGTAAAATGTCATTTCTTGGAGTGTATTTTTTTAAAATTTTTTTTTTAATGTTTTATTTATTTCTAGGAGAGAGAGAGAGACAGCCTGAGCAGGGGAGGGTCAGAGAGAGGGAGTCACAGACTGAAACAGGCTCCAGGCTCTGAGCTGGCTGTCAGCACAGGGCCCGACGTGGGGCTCGAACCCACGAACCGCAAGATCATGACCTAAGCGAAAGTCGGACGCTTAACCGACTAAGCCACCCAGGCGCCCCACTTGGAGTGTATTTTAAATGAGATAAATTTTTACCTATTTGGTTGATTTTTCTTCATAGTTTGGATTGTGATCCTTAAAGGTGATTATAGAAGTTGCTTTATTTAATCATGGCCAGTTTTTAAAAAAAAATGTATTAGATTTAATAGAATAAAATAGAAGATAGAGTGCAGCAGTGTGAAATTTTTATTCAAATGGATATCTACATGTATAAATATATATGTGATACTAGGTCGAAATATAAGATATTTAGCAATGAGGTATCTGGGGGCAAATTGCTCTGGTATATAGGTTGCCAGTTTGAATAGTGTAAATATTATACCTCCCCGCTGCCCCATAGCAGATTTCAAGGTACGGGTGTGGCTCCACTGAAGGTAGAATTGGACAAGATGCACAGTGCACGCCATTATAATGTATTTCAACCATAAAAATAAGTATAAATAGCCTCAAGCATATAGTAAAATGTAGTAATTAGAAATTAAGTTTTGAGATTTATTACCTTTATTTTTAAGCATTTGATTTTAAATTATATAACTTAATGTTTAATAATGGCCATCTTTAACAACTGTTCACAGCATTCCCAAAAAGCTAATAATCAGCTCTCACAAGCTGGTAGAAGTCAGCTCAAATACAGTTAGACTGCTCCAGAAAGTTTGAGAGCTAGTGGCTTAGGCCATTCCCCGTGTTTTCTGCTGACTCAAATGTTGAGGGAAAATGGCAAATGTAATAAGGCATTTCAAAACCTTTATCCTGTCTCTGGACTATCTAAACTTCTCTGTTATAAGGAAATCTGATTTCCATCCACTCTTCTTTTCCATAATCATATTATTTTCTCCCTAAAAATTGGCTGTATCCATCTTCCAACTAATATACCTAATGAATTGGATTTGGGCACTGAAGGGAAGAGAGGAGTTGAAAACCATCTCATATCCAAAGATTGGTATAATTTTGTGTCATTGACTTCAATGGGGAGACAGGAATAATAATAATTTAAGTGCAGCAGGCTGGATCATGTTCGCCATTCTAAGGATTCCTTCAATATAAGCTTGTCTCACAATAAGCTTTAGCTGACATGGTATGTTAAGAAAAACAAACAGGGACACCTGGGTAACTCAGTCAGTTAAGTGTCTGACATTGGCTCAGGTCATGATCTCATGGTTCATGAGTTCAAGCCCTGCATTGGGCTCACTGCTGATAGTGCAGAGCCTGCTTGGGATTCTCTCTCTCAATCTCTCTCTCTCTCTCTCTCTCTCTCTCTCTCTCTCTCTGCCCCTCTCCTGCTCATGTGCTTGCTGTCTCTCAAAAATAAATAAACATTAAAAAAAAGAAAAATAGGTAACTAATGAAGTCCATTCTGCCTACATATTGTTTCTAGTATTTCATGGAAAGGTATTGAAGGAAATACCTTATGCAGGGAACAAAATTTCAAATATAACAACAGGATAATTGCCATATAACTTTTTTCTCTGGCACTTTTCCTCAGAGTTTTTGAGCATGTTAATAATAAAATGAATGCAAATTTATTTATGAATGATGTTTAATTTCCACTTAAGCTGCTGGAAAACATCATAAGCCTTTCCCTCAAGGCACAACTTAAGTCCTATCTTCTTTGCAAAATCATTCCTAATGACTTGTTCTAGTTTATTTACTTTTTGTTTTTCTGATATCTATTATACATATTTTCTTTGTGGCAAAATTAGAAAGCTATTGTTCCCTCAGTAACATCTTACCTTTATTAAATTTTAAGATCCATAAGAACAGAATATTTTGCTTTATTTTTGTCCTCTGTAACCTCTGCCAGCATCAAGAACATAGTAGTTAGGATTCACTGCCTTTTAAAGTCTATTAGAAAGAAGTGTAAGGTTCTGTACATGGGCCTCTACAGTCTGCTTCCTCTAATAATATTAATAATATATTAGTGTAATTATTTAGAGTTTAATAATGCTAGCACTGTTCCAAATAATTTACATGGATTATTCATGTAATTCTTACCACAAACTTTAGGTAATAGAAAGAAAATTGTCCCCTGATCATATAGTTTAAGGACCAGCATCCAGGAAGTTTGGGTCTAAAATCTGCACCCATAATCATTCACTCTACCATCTAACATATAGATATGATTAAGCAGTAGCAGCATGTTTCAAAAGTCTACCAACAAAAATTCCAACACTGATGGAGTTCAGTGCTTTTAAAATTCTATAAAAATGAAATTTAAAGTTTTAGAAGTTCTTTAAGTGAAACCCAGTAAATGATATGAAAATGCCAAGTGTGAGACCAAATACATGAGAAAATATGATAGTAAACTCAATTTGATTTGAGCTCCTTAGAAAGTAAAAACAAAATAAGAGATTTATGGTCATTCATTGAAAATTTACTGGGAAGACAGGAAGCAGGAAGATTAGGTGTGACATTTTAGAGCCACAGATCGTGTCTTTTGTAAGGCTTAACCCAGAGGACCTGAGCAAGAGCTAAGACAAGCTGAGTTTTGGGTTGGGCCAACCTTTCAAGGCTCTGCCTTACCCAGGTCCAAGTATTCCATCTTTAATCTAATTTCTAAGAAAATTTCAACTTTCTGGCTTTCTGAAACATAGTTAGATTAAATGATTTACATGAGGAATTCAGTACTAGAAACTAAAACCAAGAGTCCTGTGTGATTTTTAAAGGATATCTTTTTATTTAAAATAATGATTTGATGGGGCATCTTGGTGGCTCAGTCAGTTAAGTGTCTGACTTTGGCTCAGGTCATTATCTCATGGTTTGTGAGTTCGAGCCCCGGTCAGGCTCTGTGCTGACAGCTAGCTCAGAACCTGAAGCCTGTCTTCGGATTCTGTGTCTTCCTCTCTCTCTGATCCTCCTCTGCTCATGCTGTCTATCTCGCAAAAGTAAATAAAACATTAAAAAATTAAATAAAATAAAATGATGATTTGAAAAACCTAAAGGATCAGGGCGATAATAATATAATTCACTATTCCACTGCTTCAGCCATTTTTCTTAAAGGAGATAACCTGAAAATAAAGACAATAGAAATGGAAGTTTTTGGCCTCAATGAAGTCATCTTTCTTTTTTATGTTATATAGAATGGACTCTTTTTACGTGTAAGAACTTAAAAATATTGTTTCTGCCAAAGGTTTTATTTGGTCATCTTATTCTACAAATAAGAAGAAAAATATAATCCAGTCTTTTTCTGGATAAAATATATTTTGAGTGCTAATAGTGTCCAGTACTTATTTGTTCAGCAGAATCAGAATTCGTCCAATATAAAATAGAGTAAGGCAACACTGCCTGGGAGCAGTAGGGGCTGAAGTCAGATCATCTTAAATTAGAAGCTCAGTTTTTCTTAGAAGTTGAGTGATCTTAAGTTACCTAATTTTTCCTAAGCCCCACTTCCAAATCTCTGACATGGATATGAATAGAAAGATTGACTCAGGGGATCCTTGTAGGAAATAGATGATCTAATAGACATGAGGTGCTGAGTGAAATAAATGGAAGTTAACAATGGTATAACATAAAGTCAACATTCTGCTTTTCATTCATGTATTATTTACAGCATAATTGATCGCAAGAACATTTCTAAAATTTGTATTGGCATTGTGGTCCATTTTGCTAAATTCTTTATATGTTGACATAAATAAGATACTGTTTCAAAGTATTGCCATTTTTCAAAGGGAGGGTCTTAAGCATAGATAAATAGATAGATAGTAGGCAAGTAGATAAGTAGATATATACTTTGTAATTCCCAGACAATGTATTGCCACAGTTAGTTAGGAGGTACCTGCTAACTACTCTATTTTAGTTCTTTGTATGAATCTAAGATTTTCTTTCCATCCTGGAATGTGAAAAGAAAAGTATTTAAGAAACTTTTAAGTATTAAAGGTGGGGCGCCTGGGTGGCTCAGTTGGTTGTGTCCGACTTCGGCTCAGGTCATGATCTCACGGTCAGTGAGTTTGAACCCCACGTTGCACTCTGTGCTGACAGCTCAGAGTCTGGAGCCTGCTTTGGATTCTGTCTCCCTCTCTCTCTCTCTGACCCTCCCCTGCTAGCACTCTGTCTCTCAAAAATGAATAAACATTAAAAAAAAATTTTAAAAAGAAAGAGGAAAGTACTTAAGAGAAGAAATCAGTCCATTGAACTTGGTGTTTGTGTATGTTTTTGATGTGATATAAAGTGTTCATAAGAAGATCAAAGGTCTGTCTATTCAAATGTACTTCAAAAAGAACTCCAAAGAGCAAATATACATTATTTTTAATTATCTAAAACATTGCCCTGTAATTGAGATTACAGTGTAAAACAGAATATCAGCAAGTGATAAAAATAACTTCCTATTACCTAAAGGGAAAATGAACAATTCAATGAAGATGTTGATTGGATTTTTTCTCCCTCCTTTCACTGTGGTTATTTCTTTCCATCTCCAAGGGCCTTTCTCACAATAACCTTTGGTTAACAACAACAACAACAACAACAACAACAACAACAAAAAAGCTCAGTGACATTGCCTGCAGAAATCATCTGCTGAGTCTAAAGTCAGTCATAGGTTTTGCTTCAAGGCAAGAAAACAGTTGCTCTCAATCACACCTCAGTGTGTCATCTTCAGAAAGCCTCATGTTCGTATAAATGCAACCCCGTCTCTTATAGTAAGGCTGAGATACAGACGGTCCCCAACTTAATATAGTTTGACACAGTTTTTTGACATTATGATGTTGCAAAAATAATACACATTCAGTAGAAACTGTACTTTGAATTTTGAATTGTGATCTTTTCCCTGGCTAACGATACATATTTTGATGTGGGATATTTTCTTTTTTAAAAAATGTTTGTTTTTTGACAAAGAGCAAGACAGAGAGAGAGAGAAAAAGAGAGAGAGATTGAGCACCTGTGAGCAGAGAGAGATGGAGAGAGAAATTCCAAGCAGACTCCACATTGTCAGCACAGAGCCCAACATGGGGCTCAAACTCTCAAACCCTTGAGATAATGACCTAGGCCAAAATCAAAAGGGACCCAGGTACCCTGATTTAGGATACTTTCTACTTAGAGTGGGTGTTTTGGGATATAACCCCATCGTAAGTCAAATTTATATTTCAGGAAAATTTGAATTCTTCAAAAGCAAATGCTACTTATGGCTCTAGTTTTGTTGACGTGTTCAAGGAACTGTGGATTTGGTTTTTTCTAAGAAAAGAAATGAGATGCTAAGATATCAAAAAAGGAAATAATAAACTTGATAATCATATATGGACATATGCAGCATGTATTAAATATATGCATGTTATTTTTAAATACCTTAAGTAAGATGGGTTTAAAAAAAGTTTTAGAGAAAGAGCACACATGCATGAGCCAGGGAAGGGCAGAGAGAGAGATAAAGAGAGACTCCCAAGCAGGTTCAATGCTGTCAGCACATAGCCTGACAAAGGGCTCAAACTTATGAACTATGGAATCCTGACCTGTGCCAAAACCAAGAGTCAGATGTTTAAATGACTGAACTACCCAGGTACCCCTAAAAACTAAAAAAAGAAAAACCAAACAAACCTATTAACTTGGTCTCAGTAAGCTGTGTATACCTTTTAAATATAATTATTAACTACTATTATGTTCCTTTATATTAGAAAATGACACTAAGCTGTGGCAATAGGTCTCTGGATGGATGTAAATTCATCTATAGTTCCCTTTAGTCACTCTAATGACCAATCTAATGACCAATAGAGATTGGGAATACTCACATTATGCAGATGAAAAGGCAGAATTGAAAGGGAGGCATGCTTAGCAAGGAAAGGAGTATGAATCCCACTGACCCACGCAAGTCCTTGTTAATATTGCGTATCTTTATCTGAGTGAATCTACAACTATTCTTTGTTCTCCTGGGAAAAAAATAAAAAGTACGGAAGCCCTGTTACTCTCTTGGCTTACTATTTAATGTAGGGCCTCTCCCAAACGTTGCTTTTGATAACTCCTAAATAGTCCTCAGCAACCATGTTGAGTTATAATATTATCTAACAGAGCAAATAGTAAAAAACAAAAATGTCACAAGTTTCTCAAAGAATGGGACACCTGGGTAGCTCAGTTGGTTAAGCGTCCAACTTCGGCTCAGGTCATGATCTCCAGTTCATGTGTTCGAGCCCCTCATCAGGCTCTGTGTTGACAGCTCAGAGCCTGGAATCTGCTTCAGATTCTGTGTATCCCTCTCTCTCTGTGCTTACCTCACTTGCATGTGTGTACACGCACAATCTCTCTCTCTAAAAAATAAACATTAAAAATTTTTAAAAAGTTTCCCTAAGGAAGACTGCTTTATTTCTTTGAGTTATTATTCCTGCATGTTCATAAACCCTGTATTTATTATAAAATGTTGGCTAGTGAGTCTTTGTTTTGTCCTGTCAGCCAGAATTTTGACATGGTGACATATGACTGGCAGGGTTGTGTTTCTTGTAAAGGATGGGGGCAGAAGGCCATTCAAAGATAAAGATAATGACGAGACTAATAAATTGTCTTTTAACTCAAAATGCCATTTTCTGTAGCATTTGTATTTTGTCAAAACTGTTTTCCACAACTAGCAAAAAAGCAATTAAACAATTAAGCAAGTTAATTCAGCATACACTGTATAAACTTGATACAATATAAATATGTATAGACCATCTAGAGTATATAGTATGATGTATTAATTCATTCCACAAGTACACATTAAGTGTTTAGCTTGTGATAGACACTTATTAGGGTATAACATGTACCCTTATTAAGGGGAAGCAAAAGACCCTACTTCATGCATTTTATAGTCCAGTGGAGGAAAATAAACATTTAATAAACATCTAAACAAATATACATGTAATGCATTAATTGATGATTAAGTACTTGGAAGATACATAAAATATTAGTAAGGGGGTTGATGGGTCAGTGATGCCATTTATTATTCAGTGAGGGATTCAAAGGCCATGAGATTGTGAAAGAGCTTAGCTTTTTGGAGTGATGCCCTATCTGGGAAGATTCTGTAGACTACTGGTTTTCACAAGTTGAAGGACTGTAATGTTATAGAAAAAAGATTTTATGACATTAGGTCTATGACAAACAATTTTCAATATAAATTGTTTTTGAGTGTAGACTATAAGGTGATTTTGTAATCAAATCTAATCAAAATCTGACAGGGACCTTACAAGAAAAGATAATTACAGACTACTCTTTCTTATAACATAAATTCAAGAACTCTTATCCAAAATATTAGCAAACCAAATTCCATAATATATAAGAAGGATAACACAAATGATCAAGTTGGGCTTATTCCAATGATGCAAGATTTAAAAATTAATTCTATATAACTTAGAAAATAAAACAAGAAAAGACACATTTTTCTCAACTAATGCAGAAAAGGAATTTGATAAAAATCATCATTTCTTCACAATTAAAGAAGTAAAACTGTTAAACTAGTAATAAGATTTTCCCCATCTGACAAAATATTTCTGACATATTTAATCATGAGATGCTTAATATTTACCTCGCTTAATATAGTGGCAAGGATACACTATAGCCACTTGTATCCAATATTGTACTACAGAAACTGTCCAGTGAATAAAGTGAGAAGAAATGAATGTGAAGAAATTAGGAAAAAGAAGACATGGTTGTATATGAAAATAAGATAAAGGACTCACAGAAAAATTATTAGAGTAGAAAGTAAATTTAGCAAGATCTTTGCACCTGAAGCCAACATTAGAAACAAAAAAAAAAGTATTTCTTTATAACATTGTGGTGGATTTGAAAAAACGGTCGCCAAATACATATATTTTGACATATATGTCAAAAGATATGTGATCAGGGCACCTGTCAAGCATCTAGCTCTTGACTTTGGCTCAAGTCATGATCTCACAGTTTATGGATTGGAGCCCAGTGTCAGGCTCTGTGCTGCTTGGGATTCTCTCTCCCTCCCCCCCTCCTTTTTATAAATAAATAAACCTAAAAAAATAAAAAGACATACGGTATTTTCAAAAGTTTTGTGATGAGTCCAAAAAGAAATATTGAATTCTTAACCCCTAGTACCTCTGAATGTGACTTTATTTGGAAGTAGAATTTTTGCATGGGTAATCAAATGAAAGTGAGGTCAATAGGGTGGATTCAATCCAGTATGGCTAGTGTTCTTATGAAGAGGAAATTCGGGCAAAGAGACAGATACGTACAGGAGAAACACAATGTAAATACACACAAGAAGACAGCTAGGTGACCAGAGTGATGCATCAGCCAAGGAACACTGAAGATTGCCTGCAAACCACTAGAAGCTAGGAGGAAGCAACAAAGGATTCCCTCACAGGTTTCGGAAGGAGTGTTGCCCTACTGATTGCCTGCAAAACTGTGTGATAATAAATTTCTGTTTTATGCCCCCCAGTTTTGTTCATTTTGTTACAGTAGCCCTAAGAAACTAGGACAGTTCATATTCATATTATTTGTTACATCTAAATTATTTGGGAATGACCCAAATATCTATCAATAGTAGCATGTTTTTTTGTTTTGTTTTTTTTAATGTGTGGTCACATATTGGAATAGATGTATTCATGCTTTGGAATAGGTATAACAATGAAGAGAACACTGCAGCAACCAGAGATAGATGATAGGTACATAGATAAGATAAATGCATACATAAAATTAAGGATCAGCTAAACTACTCACTGATGTTATAGAATGATGATCTGTTTGGAAGAAAGAGCTAAGGAGTGATGTGCGGAGATAGGATCGTCTTAGTTGTAGAATGAGTATGGTGCTGCTTGCTATTCCTAAAATAGCCTGAAACACTCATTCTACAACTAAAAGAATTGTAGAAGCCAAATCTGCAAGACAAGCTATTTAGTGGTTTCTGAGAAGCAGCCTGGTGTCCTTGTTAAAATTGTGGATGGTGGAGCCAGTCTTCCAAAGTATAAAAGCCCAAACCTACCACTTGCTGGCCAAGTTAACTTTGCGTAACTTACTTTTCTATGCTTCTATTCCTCATCTGTGAAATGGGAATAATATCTCTCTTAGGGGATTACTTTGAGGAGTATATAAATTAATGCTTCTAAGATATTTATAATAATGCCTAAACATTAAACATTTAATATGTATTTAGTATATCTTTATTAAACATTAATATATATTTATATTTAGTATATATTACATACGTTTATTGCATATTTAGTAGGTATTTATTAAAATCGTGGAGAAACAAACAAAATTTGAACTATAGAAATCTGACATTTCATGTTTAGAATTAAAATGGTTTTCTCCTTTTGCACTAATCTGTATAAAACAGTACACAGGTATACTTAGCATTAAGTAGTACATGCAAACAAATATGTCCAGGATGAGAACACATTCTAAGTCTTAATAAAATGTATCTTCAATAGCTATAGATACAATCATGATAAAATAAAACCGTTAAAAACATTATCTATATAAAGCAAATCACAGATAACATATTGTCAAATTGTACTTGTCTTCCTAGAAACATCAAAGTATACTGGAAAGCAGTTTATAATTATTGTTCATGTTTTTAGGTATCAACATATGATATTAATGTGTATGATCATTAAAAGTTCATAGCAGGTAAGAAAAAACTATCGTTAACATTAAAGGTGACTAACCTTTTATATTCCAAAACTTAGGCAAATTGTCAAGTATTCTCTATTTCCTTATTAATAGCAAATTATATAAAATGATTTCTCTGGAGTTTGCAACAAAAGACTGTCTTCCCACAGTTGATTCTCAAGAAATAAATCATTATTTTTTCTGAACATTCATTTTGTCAACTTTCAAAAATAAACTCCCATCACAGTGGCTTTCCTCTGAACCATAATCCTGATGTATATTCATGAGTTCCAGAACGAAGGGCTCAGCAGTTCATCTTCCAACTTGAAACCCCACGTTTCTCTATTTGACTCCTTGCTCTATCCTAAAGGGAGTTTATTTGATACCATTAGTTTCATAATACCAAGAAGGTCCACTAAGTTGACCCACACAGTCATCCTTAAGATGGACCCACTGATCATTTTCTGCTGTCAGGTCAATCCAAGAAATAGTAAAAATTGGTTGACTCAATTTTCTGGATTCTAGCCATTAAAAATTAAGTAGAAATAGAATATGTTCTCTCTTCCTTTTGTTTTATTGAAAAATAGATTTTAGCCTTAACGTCCTCATTTTATTTATTTATTTACTTGTATTTGTCTTTTGTTTATTTTGGGGGAGAGAGAGAGAGAATGAGAATGAATCATGAGCAGGTTCTGTGCTGTCAGGGCAGAGCCTAATGCAGAGCTTGAACTCATAAACCATGAAATCATGACCTGAGCCGAAATCAACAGTCTGACGCTTAACCAACAGGGCCATCTAGGTGCCCCTTGGGATCTTCATTTTAATCTGTAAATAATATGTAGATATATTTGTAATCCATTGCAGTTTATTGGAAGTTATGAAGGTTTGGCTTTTAAATAATACTTCATTGAGTATTAATTATTAAGCTATTAAGTATTCCATTTTATTTTTTTAATGTTTTCTAAATTGCTGTTGGAAACAGAAGGAGCTGGAGAGAGATTGTAACTCACTTTATGCGCTCCGGCTGCCCTGCCTCCATGTCTATAGTCCACTCCCATACTACTGACTACACAGTACCATGTTCCATTCAGCCCATGTTGAAGTCTTTACTGTATTACATAAGATTATATTCACCTGTCTTTTGTTTTGCTTTGTGTGATATAGTAGACCAGTTTCTAGGGCCTTATTTCTATTTAAAGAACTTTGAAAAGCATTGAGAAAATGTAAAATTAAGACTAAAATATGTACCTGTTTTTCCATATAACATGATCAATTTCATTTAGCTATTGTACTTGAGCATTCAGAGTCTGTGTCCTAAGGATTCATTATTCTACATAGAAAATAGGCTTTGTGGCTTTTGGCAGCTTGATATTCTGTTATCCTTTATATAGGTAGGAAAGAGCAGACTGATTGAAGAGATTCATTATAATGTAGTTTCAGTTCCTTGATCCTGTCCAATGGGGAAAACTGAAGACAAATCTGCTAAAAATAGATAAGCAGAATGTTGAATAAACAAAATGAAGAGACCCTTTCTTGTTCAGGTTTCTTTCCTGAAAAAGCCTGTGGGAACTGTTATTTATGAACAGGATCTGCTATTTAATTAGCACATATTAAATATCTGCATTTTGAAAATAAAAATCAACATTTGGTTCGTTTACGCCGCATGAATAGAACTAAGACTTGGTGGGAAGACATATTCCAATATAGAAATTATTCTTTCATAAATGGAATAGTTTCATCCCTTCAAAGTTAGCTGAGAAGGAAAAAAATATCAAACTTCATCTTTAAATTACTACCATTGAAAATGAAAGATGGCTTTTGGAGTTGAAGATTTAAAAGAGCAGATGTAGAAACTGAGATTTTGGCAGCCCTGTCAAGAACTAATGAGCTTTGGGGAAATCCAGCTGATACAGAGTTTGGATAGATTACCATCAAAACTATAGAGGGTCTAACACCTACAGTGAGCTGGCTTCAAGGTGGAACATGGAAACTGACCAGAGGTAGTCTTTCCCAATCACTTATAGAATTATTCAGTATTATAAAAGACTATCCACGGTAGTATTACTCAATGTATTTAGAAATAATGTTACTGTTAGTATTTGCATACCTACTCTATTTGAAGCAGGAGTAAAAGTTCACAGTACTTTAAACTCTTGGTGGGTGCTTTACATGGTTCATTAGTCACCATAAAGCTATGGATGATCTTTGTTTCATGGAGGCTATCTAGGACAACCCTGTGGGTGATCTCCAGTCTGACTCCTAGAGAGAGGCCCAGAGCCTTCAGTCAGACGGTAGAAAGGTAGAGGGATAGTACAAGTTGTAGATAGAGAAAGTATAAGGAGACAGTGAAAGCTCAGGGTTCCTGTACTCCATAGGGATATCCATGGTAGGGATCTCCTTTTTGTAACTGTTTTCTCCTAGAGGTTTTGCTGTTTGTTTCCTTGCTACAATTGGCTATATACGAACTACCTAATTTCAATGTGTTTAGTGTTTCAATGTGTGTTTCAGTATGTTTTCAGTGTATAAATATAATTAGTGCATATTTGACTCTGCTATTCCTGCACATCTGGCTGTAGATTTTCAGGATATACAAATTAGGCAATCTTTATATATTGATGCTGATAAGATGCTGCCATGGGACTTCCAGTCGGAATTCATACATACACATTTTCCAGTTACTCAGTCCTGCTATATCAACGTGTGCATTTGAAAGAGTGCAGAGTGAAAGTGGAGGTGGGAGACATTGACATGAGTGAACAGGAATCTGTCTTAAAGACTGTTACCCCAAGTACGTTGGAGCTTTCCAACCTGTCTCATTGCTTCTCCAACTCATGGGTCTAATCCAGTGTTTCCCATGAAATCAAATCTCACTGTAGCCTCTACCCCTTGGTTTCAGTGGATCCAGCTTGATGACTCACACCCTACTAAACCTTCAGTGACTTCCCATTAAACTTTAGTATAAAGTTCAAACCTCTTATCATAGTCTGTATGATCCTATACAAATTTATCCCTGTCCACCAAACCTTGTCTATATTCTAGGAAGCAGTCATGTATCCTTACTCTTCTCTAAATTTTCAAAGCACCTCCTATTTCAAAGCCTTTGCCTTTTTCTTCCCTCTGCCCCATGGTTGCTCTTCCTCACTCTTCGTTTTTGTAACTGAAGTATAGTCTTTATCTGGCAGCATCAAAGCAACACAGTCTTCAAATGTCAAGGGAAACATGGTGAAAAATGGCAACCACCTGCAGTGATGTCAATATTTCCATTTGTTTCATTTTTTTTGGTGACAAATTTCTATATATATGTGAAGGAGGTCTAAATGTCCTTCCTAATTTTTGTAAAAAAAAATAAAATTAAAAGGATAGTGAAGCCATTTTCTATTAAGAAGTCTATGTTAGGCACATTTTGTGTTTAGAAATCTGCAACGAGTTCTACTTCGGTCCAGAAAGTCTATTTGCAGAGGTTAATTATTCACAAACCCAAATGTTATAAATTCATTCTTTTAGCCAATAAGCATTTATTGGGTAACTGCTATATGTGAGTCACTCTAAAAGATAGCATTCAACATTTCCAGTTATCCTGTTGTAAAGAAACATGATCCCAAGGAAAAGATACATTGGGAATAAACTCTAAAGATTTTTTTTTTTACTTTCCTACAAACATTACCTGAGAATGTATTATGTGCCTATCACTGTGCTAAGCACTGAGAACATTAGAGCCCCTGATTTCAGAAGTTTACACTCTTTGGCAGAAATAGACAAAAAAAATTTTCAACATATTATCCAAGGTACAATATATTACAGAGGTTTTTAAAAAAAAGGAAGGGGGAATAATGACTTAATAGTGAGAAAGAAGTCAAGGGGTCAGTAGGGAGATCTTTCCTGGAGTCTCTGAGAGTATTTAAGTTTTGAAGAGAGAAGGAACATGTATTATCAACCAACATAGAATGTTCCCCATCTTTCCCTTCCACCTGGAGATAAAGGTGGTTTGTTTGTTTAATTTTGTCTCTCCCCACTGTTCTTCTAGAAAGGTTCTGCCTTTGGCTAAAAAGTTACAGTATTTGATTATACAAGTCAATAGAAGGAAGAAAGAAGTAGTCCTGAGTGAACCATAACTGGAGGAAAAGTTTGGAGATAACTTAGTAGGAATAGGAATATGAATAGAGGTTGCTATTGTAAATAAACAGGACAGAAAGCAGATACTTTTAAAAGTATGGCTTTTCTAAGACTATATATCACATGTATGGGTTCAAGAACATAACTATCCAGAAGTAATTGAGAGTAATGTAAGGAAATGGATGCTCAAGCTATTATTTTAAGGTCTAAAGCTAAACGACATCAGATGCAGAAAGGTAAGAAGACATTTACTGAGAAGACAGCAAGGATATGGACAGGGGCATAAACATATACCACAGCATAGGTTCTTGAGATGATTGTAGAAAGCTTGGTACTGAATATTGTGTAGAGGGAAAGGGAATGTAACAGAATGGAGATGTAACTATATGAAGCTGTGTATATGAGATATACCACTGGAGTATGGAAAATTTCTAATCAGCCACTTGGTTCATACTTCAGTAGCTGTTTTGAGTTATTGTTAGCATTAAACTGCCAAAGTGGCCAGCTAATTGGTCTGACTTCTCTTGACACAGTCTTATTCATTGTCTATACAGTGAAGTTGCTTGTAGAGAAAGGCTGGCATAAATTTAGACTGGATTCTTCTGTCCAGGACATTTGTAGTATCTCTCAGCATTATCTGTCCTTCCCCTGTGTTTCTACTTCTGTTTCACAGTTTTAGGCTAGCAAAATTCTGTTGATATCACTTCATGCCTGTAAAACTGGTTGTATTGTTTCTGGGCTCTGTTGTCATTTTTTTATTGCCAGAGGTGGATTTCAGGTGAAGTTAATCAAGATTCAGCTTCAGGGTGTATCACTTACATGGGCTCATTCCATATGAATCTAACTTTTAACTTGTAATCTTATTTTCTTTCTTTCTTTCTTTCTTTCTTTCTTTCTTTCTTTCTTTCTTTCTTTCTTTCTTTCTTTTTTAATGTTTTATTTATTTCTGAGAGAGAGAGAGAGAGAGAGAGAGAGAGAGAGAGAGAGCATGAGCAGGGGAAGGTCAGAGAGAGAGGGAGATACAGAATCTGAAACAGGCTCCAGGCACAGAGCCTGACTGGGGCTCGAACTCCCAAACTGTGAGATCATGACCTGAGCCAAAGTCGGATGCTCAACCAACTGAGCCACCCACGCGCCCCTTGTCTTATTTTCTTAAATAGGGATCTCAAAGTTGTATACCATGCAGGCCACCCAACACCTGGATCTATCCCTGCAGTAATCTCAGCTATAAATACAGGCCCAAGTTGAAATAGCCGTCAACAGTACTTCAGTCAGTTCTCGAAGCCACATTGTAGTTTTCTTATTTTCAGTGTTTGGTAGACTCCTAAAATTTGATGTGATTTTTGACCCAGCTGTTAAAATATAAATTATTCATTATGAGGTTTCCTCTCCAAAGGGAGTACATAAATGTGATTCTGAAGTGATTCTAAAAGTTTTGAATTGCCAGTTCAGATATAATTACTGGATGATGGAAAATTTTATCTCCTCGTAATCACAAATAAATATACATGCAATGTTTTGTAAATATCATATCAGATATTATATATCTTCTTATTTAACAACTGTATTCAATTGGTCGGGCTGCAATAACAAGGTGTTTGAGCCACAAATGAGGTGGAGGGTAGAAGGCTGATATCAAGCTGTTGGCTGGGCCTGTTGCTTTGGGAGGCTGTGACGAAGAACCTGTTCTATGCCTCCCTTTTAGCTTTTCCAGGTTTGCTAGCAATCTCTCTTATTTCTTGGCTTCTGCTTCATCACACTGGTCTCTGTTTCATCTTCACATGGTGTTCTCCCTGTGTGTGTGCATCTGTGTTCAAATTTTCCTGTTTTACAAGGACACCAATCCCAATGGATTCAGGGCCCACCTTACCCCAGGGTGATCTCATTTTAACTAATTACATGGGCAACAATCCTATTTCTCGGTAAGATAAGATTCTGAAATACTGGGAGGTAGGACTTCAACGTATGAATTCTCAAGACACAGAATTTAACCCCTACCAATTCATGATAGTAAATAAATCAAGAGGAATATTGACATGTATGCAGTTAGCTTGCTTCCATTGTGGGGAGTGCTTAGAATTCAAGTTAGTAGCTCTAGGGATCTGTCTTGAGTAGGCACAGCCAGAGTCAGAACAGCTAAAAGTATTGAGCATGTTTCTAATGACAGTGGGCATAGTTCTAAGTATGTATTATGTTTATGGTCTGGAGTTCAGAAAATATCATATCTTGCCGAGAGGTTGTGGCCTCAAATAACATTTCAATTCTAGGGCCTGCAGCTTTAAAAAAGTAACAGATGCTAAAACATACACAACCCAATCCTTCTCGTCCTATTAAACCTTGACAGCTTTTGGGGTTTTTCCTTTAAGGGGGAAATAGTATGGACAATTTTGAAGTTCTGTGAACTGTTTTAGGGTTGTAGTGTGTTAAAAAACATTCTACACAAAAATTGACTCCCTCGTATAAAAATATATGTATGCCATTCAAAATAAAAATTTGAAATTCCAACTTCTATACTCTCACAGAGACAATGGTCTCCTTATTTTTTTGACCAAAGTTGCCTATAATCCATATTTAATGTTAATGAGATGGAATTATTAAAAAAAAAGAAGGAAATTAAGAGAGAAGGCAAAGAACAAAGAAAAAGAAGGAGAGATGACCAAAAGTGAAGAAAAGAAAAAGAGAGAAAAGACTTTATTCTGAATCTTCAGAAAGCCTCTCTTAAGTAGGTATTATAGTTCCGTAAATAATTCTGACTGCATAAGATAAAAGGAGCAGATTGTCCAATTACTTTCAGACTGTTTGATCAGATCCATGTTTTCATTAATTATTCAAGCTTTAGGACTCATCAAAGAATCCTAATGCATAACTCAAAAGGAGGAGTAAAGCTAAGGCACTGGAAATGCTTTTTATGTTTAAGATTTCTCCCACTTATGAGCATATGTGCTTTTGAATGTTGGGCTGATTTAAACCCTATCCATGGTAAGGAGGTTGACAGTTTAGCCTTTTGGAAGAAGGGAAAGAAGAACATAAATTAAAGGTGCTTAAAAAGTCGTGTCAGCAAGTAGAGCTAGAGGCACAGGACAAAATGACATCCTTGGCGTTATGTGGCCTACACGTAGGTTGTCCCTATTGTGCCCGCCTCCTTGGCCTGGCTGTACATTTGTTGCTGCAGGCCAGGCAATGATTGAGCATATATAATAATGGTACCTGAGTCTTTACATGAAAAATAGTTGCAAGAACAGTTTAAGGATCATACAAATAAATGAAATGAGATGATTAGACCCAAAAAGGAAGGATGATGCAGTGAGATCCTACAATAATGTGAGAGTAAGTTCCAAATAAACATTTTTATGAAGTCTGTAATGTATTACTTTAGTTTTATCCTGATTGTAAGTTATCAGACCATTTTATGGGCACTATAATGTCAGTAGAAGTGCATGTCTAACAAAATAATAGAGTCCATTACCAATTCTTCTATGATGACCACTGCAGAGAAACTATTAGTCCCATTCGTCAATGTACTTTGGTGTCTAGTAATTTTAAAGAATGGATACTTGTGAACACTATTCAGCATTTTAAAGGTATTGTTTCTCCTCATGTACAGCCTATTTAATCATTATTTTTGAGTTCCTCTATTTGTCCACCCATGCCTTTTCAGTAAGCTGATTGAAAAGTAAGCAACAAAAACACATTTTGAATGACAGAGTAGAAAATACTAACACTGCGTGAATGGCATTTGGAAGGCATATTTGTTATTTCAAATACAATTGATATTTTTTTACATTTTGGGTATTATGCAAGTTGGCCTAGATATTAAAATAAAATATATACAAAATCTTCAGAATAGTAAAAATCTGCTTTGCAAGAAAATAGCTTAGAAGTCCAAAATAGTAGGGTTGATGACATTATAAGGAATTCCTTTACAACGGATAGATGTAGCAAGCTTTTTAAAAGCATAGTTTCAGATATTATTTATAGTACTATATTTATGTAAAGGGTTTGCTTTACCAATTCTAGCTTCAATCTTCATTGACTGATCTCTTGTTGCCAGTCCTTTATAATCCTAAATACCACTACCCTTTTCCTTTCTAACTCTTTTAACAATTATTAAAATGGGTGAGGAGGGGCGCCTGGGTGGCTTAGTCGGTTAAGCGTCTGACTTTCGCTTAGGTCATGATCTCGCGGTCCGTGGGTTCGAGCCCCGCGTCGGGCTCTGTGCTGACTGCCAGCTCGGAGCCTGGAGCCTGTTTCAGTCTGTGACTCCCTCTCTCTCTGACCCTCCCCTGCTCACGCTCTCTCTCTCTCTCTCCTAGAAATAAAAATAAATAAATAAATAAATAAATAAATAAAATAAAATGGGTGAGAAAAAAAAAAAAAAAAAACAAGGGAAAAGAAGAGCACAAGAGGAGTTTTTCCTAAGGGAAGAGCTACTGGTTTGCTCTGTTCCTTGGAGTCAGTTCCATCAATTGTTAAATATGGGACTAAACAACGTGATCTATAACGTGTCCCTGCTCCAGATCTATAGTGCTATGATGCCAAGTGGGGCCATGGAAATAAAAACTAGAAACAACAAATAAAAGCAAAGGGTAGTGTGGAATCGGCTTTCTAAAATTGCCTCAAATACTCAAGAACAACTTTTTAAATTAAGATTCAGCGTTGCAGTATTTTGTATTGCATACCTTTAAATCCTGGATATGCTATTTACTAGCTCTGAGATGTTGGGTAGATCATTTAATTCCTTATACACCACAATGTCCTACTTTATACTCTGTTAAATAAGAATAATGCTACTACTGTATAGGTGAGGATTAAATGTGGTATAGGCTAAAGGGTAGTACCAACTAAGTGTTTAATAGTGTAATAATGTTAGCATTTATTATTATTATCCGGATGTGTATTGACAATGATTAATTTATTCTTCGGTTACTTATTAAAAAATATTCATGTGTATTTTATGTCAAAAATTATGCCAAATAGGGGGCATCCAGTAGTTGCAGAACAATCTATTCTCCTTACCCTTGGTTACTATTAAATTATTTAACTGTGGACTGCCATGCATTTGTAGGGGAGCATATATTTTATATATATTAGCTTTTGTTTTAAAAATATATATGACTGAGAAGATTTAACAAGTCACATATTCAAGTGTGTAGAAGAAAACGACTTTTGTTTATCTACTACTAAGTGTAAGTCGCCTCTCTGGTCCATTTTTGATTGTTTGCAGAAAATCTGATCTTGCCAGTGGAAGGTAACTTGCTCCTCTTGTCTCAAATTCATTCACTTTTGGTTCAGTTCAAGATTTCTGTCACCATCTTTTGGTAGCCCCTGCCTTCTTCCCATTGAGTTCTTTTGTCTTCTTCCCATTGAGTTCTTTTGTCTTGTCCTAGAATCAGTATATCTGATCTGTGGTTGCCTCTATTTTCTGTAGCCTTGGTTATCATTTGACTTCTGTCCTGTAGGCATTGAAAACATGCAGGTTGTTCTGTGGGACCATAGAGTTCTGCCACTGAATACTTAGACTCTGTTTGGCTTTTGCTGACTTTGTGGTCCTCTATGATTTAGCAGAGTTCTCCATCTGGCCCCTAGCTAGAGCTGTCCATCCTGCAAATTTTGTTTAGCTATGGAATCTCTTCACATAAAGGGACAGTAACATTCTAGGCTCACTGATTCCCAACTTTTAACTCTCATTTTGTTTCTCAGTCATGGTCTTGAAAGTTTCTCTTATTTCCTCCCTCCCTTATGAGAGCTGAAAAAAGCTTGGGTAGGGTTGGGGTCTAACTCAGACCTCCTCTTTATGTAGATCTGCCTGGCTGACATTTCTTCCTGCTGCAGCAAACTGGTTTGGTGAAGGTTAACTGCAAAGGTTATTTTCTTCTCAAGTTCCAGAGTAGATGTGGGGTAGTTACCATGCAAGAGTTACTAAATATTTGGGGGACTTTCTGTCGCCCAACCCTAGAATTTCTATCCCAACACAGGTTCAGAAAATAGAACCACATATATTCTTTTTATTCTCCTTTCCCTATCTGCACTTCTCTAGTCCAAGAAGGATTTTTATTTTTATCACCTCTCTGTTTAATAGGAAAACTGCACCAATGGCATCACTTCTTTTTCTTCCACTTTCTCCAAGACATAAACCCTTGCTCCAAGTCCTCCAGGATTTGGCTCTTGATATTTAAATTCACTATTTTTTTTTTTTTTGCCTTTAAAGCTGCTGGTACTTGCAATTCAAATTGAAGCCTTGGTTTTAAAGACTATTGTCTGCACTGTTGACTTACAAAGGTCAAATTAATTGCTCAAAGGCCAAAAATGTGTTTCTTTGTTCTCTCTGAATCAACCATACCCTAAGGCATAGAGAAAGTACTCTTTGCTACTTAAATATAGTAGAAAAATAGAACTAAAAGAAATTGAAAAAAATCAACAATTTAATAGCAAAATACCCTACACAGAAAGAAATCCACAATGAAATAAAGTTATAAGTATACTATCTTTTTATCTATGTCTGTCCAGCTCCATAGGTAAAACAAAATCAAAACAAACTTGTCATATATGTGTGTGTTTTATGTATGTGTATATGTATATGTATGTGCATGTATGTGTATATATAATGTTTTTGAGTTGCACATGTTATCGCCGACTCTGTTTTTTTTTAATGTTTTTATTTATTTCTAGGAGAGAGAGAGACAGCATGAGCAGGGGAGGGTCAGAGAGAGAGGGAGTCACAGACTCTGAAACAGGCTCCAGGCTCTGAGCTGGCAGTCAGCACAGAGCCCGACGCGGGGCTCGAACCCACGAACCGCGAGATCATGACCCAAGCGAAAGTCGGACGCTTAACCGACTAAGCCTCCCAGGTGCCCCATCGCTGACTCTGTTTTTAAAAATCTTTTAGAGGTATCACAGTGGCTCAGTTGGTTAAGCATCAGACTCTTGTTTGGCTCAGGTCATATCTCACAGTTTGGGAGATCAAGCCCCACATCAGGCTCTGTACTGACAGCATGGAGCCTGCTTGGGATTCTCTCTCTGCCTGTCTCTCTTGCCTCTTCCCCATGTTCCCTCTCTCTTTCTCTCTCAAAATAAATAAATAAACATTTTAGAAAATCTTGTAACATGAGCATACTATCCTGGTTTAATATTCTAGCTATAAACATAATTAATTTATATATTGAATGCCTACTATATGCCTGGAAATAGAGGTAAGTGAAAAAGAACAATGGACATGTCCCTGATCCACTAAATGCTTAGGGATTTCTCAGCCAACAAGTAGACATCAAAAGTCCTCAAGCTTACATCCCACACTGTGTAACCTCCCAAACCTTACCTTTCCAAGATGTTCAAAGCCACAACTGGAATCTTCACTTGTTCTGTCTGGTGGTAAAGTAAACTGTATTTGGCATTTCCTTCTCCATTACCACAGAGAGTACTGTTAGATCCCCAAAAGAGTTAACTCGAGGAACACAATTTTAAAGCTAATTTCTGAAAAAGAAGAATCTTGTAAATGAGTATTATCAGAAAGAAATGTTTTTTTTTTAATAATTAAAACTTACTTTCCTCTCCCCATAGCTATCATTTCTCAAGATGCAACTGCTTTTTAGAAGACTAGAAAATGACCCCATCAGTTTATACAACAGAAATTTGGTATATTTCATTTCGTCTTGGATTTAAAATTGGATACATATAAATTCATCTCTCCTTATTGTCCTTTACTAGTAAAATAATCTCATAGTCATATTCCAGTATTGCTCAATTGAAATTAATAGTATATCAAAAATCTGAGGAGTTGAATGGTATTTTACAGCTATACAAGGGAGATTTCAAAGTTCCACTGGGACTGTTTTGTTTTGTTTTTTAACAATGACGTTTATTTTAAACCTTCTTTATTTTTTTAGTACATGATCTGGTGGGAAGTCAGGATGAATTAAGGATGATCATGAGATTTAAATAAATTAACTCTTTCAGGACACCGGAGCTTTATCTCTTAGACACTAAATTTCCACAAATGAGAAATTTGAAATACACATTTTCCACAATCTTGAAGGTAGGTCAGTTCTTTTTAAACTTGAATAATATTTAAAGTCTTTTTAAGGGAAAAGCAGAAACAAGGAAAAAATTCTTCTCTTTGAGTCCCAGTATTAAATCATGTTTATTACATTGTTACTTAAAAATATACAAATATAAAACCAGGCATAAACACCTTATGCTTATATCTCTTACAAAACATAACAACAAATAAAATACAAACAAATCTACAAATGTGAGCAATTCAATTTCACAATATTGGTTTTTAATGTAGCAGGAAATGTTTTGTTAAAATGAAATATTTGTTTACTATGTGAATATAGCATTGACTTGCTACATACAAGATTCTTATATAGTATGACAGTAAGGTGTGCAGTATAATGACCATCCTTCTCATGTTTTGTTTGTAGAAACTCTCTTCATACAGTGTCATCACTGTCTTTTTTTCTAGCTCTGTTTTTATTGCATCTTCCTGGTGCCGTTGTATTTACAAACATGAACGCTAGGTTCATTGGAGAATATGTAGGTATAAAATAGTGGTCTAGAAGACCCAGAAACCACTTGGATTATTTTTTTTATATACTGTAGGAAATTAAAACACAAACATAAAAAAATATGAAAGGATAACTTTTTGAAGGGCAAACTCAAAATTATTATACACGTATGAAAAAAATAAAAAAATATATTTCACTTAGTTGTTAATGAGAAAACTATTAAATTTTATCAACTGGCTCAATAGGATATTCAGAATACCACACATACATGATTGAGTCAGGAATGTTGAAATGAATCTACAAATAGGTATAAAACTGGCCTTTCCCCTAGGGTTGGAATAAAGAGAGAAATCAATTTTTCCTCCACTAAAAGGAATTTGTAGGTCTTTGGGTAAGTATTACTTTAATTGTTATCAGTAATCTATAACTTACAGCTCTGTAAAATAGCTCAAATTGCCCTCTAAAAGAATCAGATAGCCAAGAAATATGGGCTAGATAATGTCTCCTTTCCACTAACGATAGTCTTCTTTTGGTCCATTCCAGTCTTTCACAATTTCTCCATCCAGTATATTTAAGAGGAATATACAGACCCTACAAAAGAGCTGCTCAGCTCAGCTCAGCTATTCCTCCTGAGAAATGACTTTTGCTATGAACAAAAGCCCCATATGAGCCCTTAGTCTTAAAGGAGTTTGTAGCTCTCCCTTCAAATATAAACACTAGGCAACCTGTTTGGATGAATTTAGTGACTTCTAAGGAAAGAAGAATTATGATCACTCATCCCTAATCCTTTACATGTGAAAACTGTACCCAAAGGTGGAGTTATAACTATAAGCCAAATCTTTAATAGGAATGATTGAGCTCTCTCTTTTCCCCTCCCTCCCTCCCTCCCTCCCTCCCTCCCTCCCTTCCTTCCTTCCTTCCTTCCTTCCTTCCTTCCTTCCTTCCTTCCTTCCTTCCTTCCTTCCCTCCCTCCCTCCCTCCCTTTTTCTTTCCTTCTAGTGCAACTGGCCAATTATGAAATACCAGGTACTACATTAAGTATTTTTTATGTATTATTTCATTAAATATCACAGTAAACCTATAGATATATGTATTTTATAAGTAAAAAAAATTATGCCTGAATTAACCACATGTTAAATATTAAAGAAAAGATTATTAGATGAGAACAAGGCAAAGCCAAAAGTTTATTTAATGAGATCTGCATTAATAATTAGGACAATATCTTAAGGACTTAGATGACACATGTCTCAAAGTTAGCTCAGTCGATATTTATGGAACACATGCTAGTCCTTCCTACCTCATCTGGGAAACTGAGTGTCCAATTTACATTCTTCTTTTTTTCATAGCCCTCTGTATGCGTTTATCATAGCACTTGCCAAATGAGATTAAATTATCTTTTTATGTGTTTATGTCTTCTTACCATCAATGGCTTACTTTGAAGGAAAAGCCATGTTTTATTCATTTATGTGTAGTGACTTGCATAGTGACTTGCATATACTAGGCGCTAATATATACCTTTTAACTTACCTAAGAAATGCATATGCAATAAAGCCATATCCCAAAATTGAACTTCTAGAAAAATTGACTCCTAATCACTAATTCTAAATGTTTCAGTGCTGTTATATATATTTTAGTAATAAATCTATTAAATCTGGAGCTGCTTAAATTTGCTCTAAGGGCACATGGCAGTCTTGTCTTATGATGGGATGCAAAGCCTACAAACTGAATGTGATGATGTGACATCTCTTTGAGTGTTAGTGGGGAAGAAAGCTGTGACAATGCAAAAAACCTTTAGAAATTATCTAGAACTTTGCACCACAATTATGATTCAAATGGATTGAGATTGAGAAAGCTTTAAGTGCCAGTATTTATAAGGTTCTTCAAATATCACAAACTCAACACCACATTTTTTCCTTAAGGTATTTCTTAAAATACCTTAAAAGTGACTATCAAAGAATGACTAAAGAACTGGGAACCCAGGGAGCTGATATTTACATTAGCAGGAAGAAAGGATAGGAACCAAACTAAATTCAGATTGATAGAGTAAAAATTAGAAAAGTAGAAGGAAAAATTACAAGAAAATGTTCCACTGTGTTAATTATTATAATCATCAGCTATTTGGTTGGGGAGTAAGAAACAAAACATGAGATTTAACAAAATGTATTATTTGGTCAATGTATGTACATTTCTTAAATATTAAATGTGTTGAGCCTACACAAACAGGAACCATAATTTCTAATTAGTAATAGAGGATTTCTTTTGAATTTGTCACTGACCAGAGTTAGAAAGTAGTAAAAGTGTCATTCCACAGTTTGAACTATACAACCTGACTATTTTCTGTGGATACATGTACTGGTTCTCATGTTTGAGAGAGTTAGAGTTCCAGTTACTTTCAAGTTTTAGGGGCCATTTTTGGTCCTGCCAGTAGAATGCAACCCAAATCCTAAATTGCCTGGTCAGAGACTGGGAAGGACAGTAGAAATCAGTGAGAGGCAATGTTGTAGATATATGAAAATTAAATAGAAAACCTTCATTATCCATCATAGCCTTGGTTTAAAGTACCTTTCTCATTCCAAGGCCAATTTTTGAATGACTCACTATTTCTAGCATGTTGTCTCATAGAGCAATCTTTAAAAACTCATGTGGTTTCCTTGTAGACAGTTTCACCAAATAAACAACAGCATAGTCCTCACTAACAAGCTTGGAAATGCAATAATTATGTGGTTCACGTGTTATTTGTTTGTTTTTAATTATATTCTTTCATCCTTCTGATCTTATAAATGACTCCTCCCATTTTGGAAAGAACTTTGTACACATAGGTTAGAAAGCCATGAAAAAAGAAAGATGATTTTTTTATATCAGTTAGACAAACGAAGATTTTCACGTGCTTTAAAAATCAGGTTGCCCAGAGAAAGACTTCATTTAAAAGTGTGTTGGGGTGACGGTGAGAGAGATGTATTTACTTAAAAGTACTTTATATTGGAATGCGGCCCATTCATGGTTATACTTTGTTTGTATATTAAATACTGTACCTATCACAAGCTTGGATTTATTGTTAGTATGCATAATTCTTGTTGTTGGGAAAGCCTGCAAATCCCTCGTTGGCAGCCATCACCAGAAGTAGATGCACCTGTCTTCCCAGCTGGGATTTGCTTATGGGAAAGAGGGTCACTTAACACCATGTTATCCTCATGGACAGCTGTATATATAAGTTGCCCTAGGGTGCGGAAGACCTAAATTCTGTTTTACAAAAAGATTTCAATGTCCAAATGACATTTGACACGAAAAGTATTTTGAGGTTTTGATTTAGAGTAGATTTAGAATATTTAGGGTTGGTTTAATAGAAAAACATTATTTAGTTTGCTTTGGCCTGATCACTCTAACAGCTTTTAATGACTCAGTGAACACCAATATTTTCAGCTCAGCTTAGCTTGGGGTTTAGCATAAAGTAGTTCATTCTGTTTTGATGCAAGCCCTTAGTTAAAATATGGGCCTTCTCTCAAAGCTACAACCATAGCTCTGTTTTTGTCCATTTTAATTGTCTATTTTCCCCCGACAGGCCCTAAGCTTCATAATAGAGGCTGTGTCTCTTTTGCTAACCATTATTTTTTCTAGCACACTGCCACTGTGTTAACTCTGGATATATTTGTGTTTAATAAATCTTTGTTAAGTGGATACCTAAATGGAAGAGTGAAGAATTGTTTTTCCCTGGACTGGAAGGCAGTAAAGACTCCTTCATAAAGACTAGGTGATTAAAAATCATTCCAAAACTGAGAGGTCTCTTGGAGTCCCTTTGTTTTTCATTTTTTATTAAGGTATTTACTTACAAAGAAATGTAGGTTTTATGGGCACAGAGCCATCGAAGTTTTTCAAGTGTGTCTACTTACATAATCACTGTCCCCATCATGACAGAGGAGTCTCCCGTTATCCCAGAAAGTTCCCTCATGCCATTTTCCATTTAATCTCTCACAACCAGTTTTCCTATTATCGCCAGAGCCTCTTGTGCATGCATGCATGTATGTATGTGTGTTCTAGAGCCTGTTCTAGAGCTTCATAGAAGTATAATCATAACCAAATAAAGTATGCACTTTTTTGTCTGTCATAATAAGATTAATAAGAGAGAGCTATGTTACTTTAAAAAATGGCCGTATTCCTCTTTGGAAGATTTATTGTCCTACCTTCCCCACTCTCTAATCATTTGCTCTTAATAATTTCAAAGATATACAGAATAGGATTCCCAGAAGTAGAGTTCAGAAGTATCATGAAACTAGTATCATTGTAGTATGTTCCTCCATAGGCAGATCATTTGACAAATCAAGCCAATCAACGGGGGCGTATTTTAGAACTGGGAACACAGCCCGCCTTCCTGACTTCTCTGAGCCTTACATAGCACTACACCATTGGTTTCACTTATCCTCGAGACAGTTCTATGGGTAAACAATGTATGTGTAATAAGTTGGAGAGGTTAAGAAAGAGTTCCAAAATTAGATATTTCCACTAAAAGTCTCTTTTAGAACATATTTTCAGTAACATATAACTCTTTGTGGTACAGAGGGTGGTGTTTGGGGTAGAGTTGCAAAGGAGGTTTGCAAAGAACTGCAGTCAGTTTGCAGGCAGTGGAAAGAGGCTTGCCAAGTAAAGCCTGCAGAAAATGGATTCATCGAATTAAAGCAGTCTATGATCATCTGCCAGAGCCGGCTTATTTTCTTTGCTAGTTCCAAAAAAGAATGCCTGAAACTTTGTGGTGATGGAAGGCTATCTTCTAGAACATGCTGGAAGAGCATACTTTTTCACTGGCTCAGGTCAGTATTATTATAGACTTGATGGGGTACTTAGGACTCTGGTAGAGATTTTTAAGTCAGAAAAAAAATTAGGCATAGGAGATTAGGGACCAAATGTGTTAGTTTCATAGCAGAGTAGAGCAATAAAACAGTCTTAGCAAAGCCACAGACAGGACTGGCTAAGCCTAACAATTTTTAACTTCTCTTGCAGAAACATTTGCTGTTATTAATGAGACCAAAGAATCAAATTGAGATCTAGGGAAAGGAAATAAATAATCATGAAAAACAGTTAATATGACGTTATAACAGAGAAAGACGCCATTCAAAGGTGGATTTGGGGAAGATTATAAATGACTGAAAGCAAGAGACTTCTTCTGCAAGTTAGACATTCTGCAAATGCTGATTATTTTGTACAAGATGGTTGGATGAAAGATATATGGCAATTTCATGAAATGGCAAAAGAGAATCTGAACTTGAGAAAGAATGTTAATGTTAGCTGAAGTGCACCAAGGTTATTTATATGTTTCTCTTGCCCCTCAGAGCTGGTAGAGACGCTTCAAGAACTGCTCAGTCCCAGAGTGGAGGGTTTATGTGAAGACCCCGACGCTTTACCCTGAGACCAAGTGCAGAGGTTTTCATTATAGGGTAAGATCCGCTTCCTATTTTTGGTTTTGTAGTGTTTGAAAATTAATGAAACTGTGATGTAAAATTGGGCAGTATTATCAGAAGTATGAGGATGCTCTGAATTTGTTTTTAGCTTTGTAGTATAGCTCAAGCCTTATACCTTTCATGTGAAGTATGTTCAGAAATAATTCCTTGGCAGGTATTATCCTTATGTTTGAAACAGGGCAATATGTAGAAACAATGGGAATTGCAAAGCACCAATCTGGCCATTTTAGATGAAAACCTCTTTAGCAAAGATTCTCTTGTGAGCTGCTTCTCAGCCTTTTTCTTATCATGCCCATGTAGAAAAGGAAAATATTCTTGTGATATGTCACAGAGGCTGCTTACTACCAGACAACTCACACCAGTAATCAGATCCAGCATAGCTCCATGGCTGAAGAGTTTGAATCTTAGGACATCTATAAACCATTATTTGGGGGAGCACTTCTGAGGAGCAACAGAAGTTTTCTTTTTTGAAAACACTAAATATCCCCTGCTTTGTAGGCATCTCGGTGCTTGGAGTCTGGGTTTAGGGGACTTTTTCTTAGAGGAAAAAAAATATGATACTTTGGATCCTAAATTTTCACATGAAGTTAATTTGACCTAAAACTTGACCAGTATCCTTGATTTTGTGTCCAAAAAAAAAATTGAACCTAAAATATTTTCTTCTCCTTTCTGTTAATACAATGATAAAGAAACTCTATCCTAGAGAATCCACAGGTACATTCCAATTCTGGCAAGGCATCTTGTTGTCCTAGGGCTCTGGGGAGGTTTACATAAGACAAAATCTACCCTAAGAGTCACAAGGGCCACCATAGTCTGAGGTGTGTACAGCTTATGCCTTACTTCGATATGCAGTCTAGTCTGGGTAAGTCCTATTAGTTGTCTTAACAGTCATTTAGAAAATGATTAAGTGTTCAACAGATTTGGGGCCTGATTCAAACCCAGACTGAATATTGCAGAATTATAGGTTGCAGGCTAATGGGACCTGAATATTCTCTGGTATTTCTTCTGTGACTTATTCCAATATCATCATAGATATCATAACATAATTATGACCTCAAGAATAAATGATAACAACAGGGTTGTCCAGTGGTATCACTGTGAAAGACTGGCATAAAATACCCTTTGGTCACAATTCTGGAAGTTGTCTTATCTTACCACAATTTTTGTCTTGTTTTGATTTGGTTTTGTGTGGTATAACCTCGGTGTCTTAGGTTTTGCCTTGAAAAACATTTTCGATAAATAACTTTGTTTTAGAGTTTCAGGTTTACAGCAAAATTAATTGAAAACTACAGAGAGTTCCTATATACCCTCCACCCCAAACACACATAATTCTTAACATCTTGTGTTAGAGTTGTATACTTGTTACAATTAATGAACCAGTGTTGGTAAGTACATTATTACTAACTAAAGTCCATTACATATGAGTCCTCTCTTTGTAGTGTACATTTTTTGGGTTTGAAAAATGTATAATGACATATTTTCATTGTTACTGTGTCATATATTATACAGTACTGTATGCTGCATTATACAGAAAATACAGAATATTTTGACCACCCTAAAACATTCATGTCTGTTCCCTATTTACCCTTCCCTCCCCTCACTAACACCCTGGCAACCTTTGATCCTTTTGCTACCTCCAGAATATTGCCTTTTCAAGAATGTCATATAATTATAATCATATAGAAGATAGCCTTTTCAGACTGGCTTTTTTCATTTAGGAAATATCTCACTTAGCTTTTAAGTTTCCTCCATTTTTTTTGTGGCTAGATAGTTCATTTTTTTATTGCTGAATAATATTCCATGTATGAAATATACCATAGTTTATTTATTCATTTGCTTATTGAAGAAACTTTATGCTTCTTCTAAGTTTGACAGTTATGAAAAAAAGCTGCTCTTAACATTTCTCTCCAGACATTTGCATGAACCTAAGTTTTCAATTCATTTGTCTATGTCAAGGAGTGTGATTACTGGACCATGTGGTATGAGTATCTTGGGTTCTGTAAGAGACCTGCACACTGCCTTCCAAAATGGGTATATCATTTTGCCTTCCCGATGATGAGAATTTCTGTTGCTTTACATCTTTACCAGAATTTGGTGTTGTCAAAGTTTTGAATTTTAGCTATTCTAATAAGTAGGTAGTGTTTTCTCATTGTCTAAGATTTTTAATACAATTAATTACACAGGAGATCATAACTGCCCAGAATACTGTGGACACTTAGCCACTAGAAATTTCTTTGGTATTTACTTGGTGATTAAAATGGTTAAGAATATGGGTTCTACCCTCGTAACATCCACTGTGATAATACATTTTTATGAGAGAAGTGTGTGTGTATACCTAAGTGTATATTTATGTGTGTCTCTGTGTATGCCTACTATTGTCTATTATAAAAACAAGTCAAAATAAGCAAAGACTTTTCTAATAATACACCCTTAAAATGAAAATATACAGAATAAATCAAAGATATTTTTGTTTTTAAAAATGAAATATGAGTATTCTGTAGATCCTGATACTATAATAGACCATGCTTGATGTTATTTAAAGCTAGCTCTCTGGCAATGGTAAGCTATTTCAAATTAGGCGTACTCATTTTTATATTTGGTTAAATTCAGTCATGTAGATACATCTGTAGGAAGGAATTCTTTATTGCCCTTTCAAGTTATAGTAATTTTTCTGTATGCTTGGTGCATGTTTCTGCTTTAGATTTGATTATATTGCTTTGTAAATATGTTTGATGAGATCAACTTGCATTTTAGAGATCTACTTTCTCAATTGTAAGGACTACTCCTCTCATAATTCTTTCTTTAAAGCATAGCACAATTCCTGTGTTAAAGAAAAAATTTCCACAACACTTATTAAAAACCATAAGGAAGATTTCATTCAAGAGGGACCATGGCAGTGAAGTTTTGCAGAAGGGGAGAGAGATGGGACTCAATTCCAAGAATAAGTTCTTGGGTTCAAGGATACTTCCAAGGATAAGTAGAAATTTATAGCCAAGGATTAGGGTGGAGACCAGGAGATGGAAAAGTACTGGAACTAGGGGAATTCTCCTTAGACTGACTCAACAGGATTCTTACTGAAGGCAGGCCAGAATGATAAGATATGAGGGGTAGAGAGTGAGATATTGGATCTAATATCAATGATAATCAGATGCCAAGGGAAGAGGATCTTCATTGAACTGATAGCAGAATTTTTGCTAAAATTCAACTAAGTAGGCCAAAGAGAGAACCCAAGATCAGAGCTCAGCTGAGAAGAGGATTCAGAGGACCCTGACACAGATTTGGTCCAGGAGAGAGTCTTTTGTCGCCTGACACATAGTAGAATTTTAGTGAACATGTATTATGTTCTTATATGGATGGCTGTCAATCAAATACTATAGAAATCTATTAACAAAGTCCTAAAGACACAAGGCGAGCATTATAATTTAAAGAAAAAAAGAGGGAAATCACTTAAATGATGTATATAATTTTTTGTGATGTTCAAGACTAAGCTATTAAACAGAGCATGGATTTGGTTAAAAACTTAAACAGCTAATATACATGAGCAATTTGTATGTGCAGAGTAGAATCTCAATGGTGACACAAATGCAAAGATAAAGTAGACATGTTCTTACTTTCTAAAAATGATGCATTCTAGTGGAGGAGAGATGGAGAAAGGAAGGGGAATTGTGTTGTATTTGTGATCATAGATTAGTATACACACACACACACACACATATATATATTCACACACACATTTTATAGAGAAATAGAATAAAATGTATCTTAAACTAGTATGTACCTTAAATTGAACTCCACTTTAATTCTAGATTGCAAATTCATTGATCTCATAGTATATGGAATCCTGGGTTTCTAAATATTAATATACATAAAAATTACCTTGAGTCTTAAATTTCATTCTCTTAACTCCTTCACCTCAATATTTGAGAAATTTGAAGGACCAGTGATTTTTCACTTTTAATGAGTAATGTGCTATCAAGATTAACTTCATGGCCTCTTACAGTGGTGTAGTTGAAGGAGGATTGTGCTACTAAGTCTGAAAGTGATAAAACAAACTAATTGGAGAGACCAGCACAAAAATTGTGTTAAGATTAGAACATTTTTAAAAAGAATGAAATGTGTATTTTGTAAATCGAATGAATATTTTCTAAATAAAATGTAGTATGATTACATCAATAATGAATGAATCATTTCAAAGATATGACTTACAATCTTTATAATTATAAGGGGAATGATAAATACCCAAGAGTCCAAAAGCAGGAGAATGATTAAGTTACTTAGTATCACTGTCCCAATGCAATATTTTCACTGCTCTACAGAATGATGTTATACGAAGTATCTACAGTGTTATATCAAAAGAAAAATGAGAATTGATATGAATGTTTCCCATAAAATACATATGTATATGTGGTAAAATAACAGATGTCTTGAATCCTAAAAATTTTCTTAGATATTATACGATATTCCCAAAATCAAATGCTAGAACCTAACACCTAGATGAAGTGGATCAGTAAAATCTGGAATCAGCAGCTTTGGTCATGAATTCTTAATAGTTAAAAGTAAATAATTTTTTCCCTTTGGCTAGGCTCACCATCTTGAGTAATTTGCTGAAATGAGAAGTACAAAGGGGAGAGGAAAGACACCCACTCACTGTACGTTCTCTAAGCCCTTTTGAAAAACACAGAGTGATTTCTTTGGCCAGATACATGCCAATCTACAAGAAAGGTGATACTGTAGACATTAGGGGAATGGCACTGTTTTTAAAAAGGAACACCCCATGAATGTTACCATGCCATGACTAGAAGAATCTACAGTGACACCCCGCATGCTGTTGTCATTGTTGTAAACAAGCAAGTTAAGGGCAAGACTCTTGCCAAAAGAATTAATGTACATATTGAAAGTATTATGCACTCAAAGAGCCTAGATAGCTTCCTGAAGTGTGTGAAGGAAAATGATTAGAAAAAGAGGAAGCCAAGGAAAAGGGCACTTGGGTTCAACTGAAGTCCCAGTGTGCTCCTTCCAGAAAGGCACGCTTTGTAAGAAACAATGGAAACGAAAGGAGCCTGAGCTGCTGGTACCCATTCTCTATGAATTCATGGCTTAATAAGTGACAAATATATAAAAGACCTCTGGACTATGAAAATATTCCTCTCGGTTGAATAGAAGTGTAGTATCCTCTTACCCAAAGAAATATTTAACCAATAAATAAATAAATAAATATTTATTTCAGTAAAAAGGTGTTTTGAGATTATAATACCATTAAACTCTAGCAGTGATACCCACGTCTGGCTGATTAACAGAATCATTTAGGGGACTTTTTGAAAATATCAATTTCTTAGAATCTAGACAAATGATTCAGTTTCTGCAGATCTGAGTTTGGCCCTGGGATCTGAACTTTCCAAATACTGTATTGATAGCCTTATTGATTAGCAAATGTTGTCAACCACTGTTGTGGTGAAGACCATTTATGCCTTCAAGAATTTCTGCAATAATCAATATATGACCAAAAAAATAAAAGTAAAACATAATGTCAAATTCTAGAATGTTAAATGCATATAAGATAGTAAATAAAGTAAAAAATTAAAAGAAAGGCAAGAATAACATGAGGAGGATTACCTGGGAGGGCCTTCTCAAACAAGAACCTCATAGGCATTGGTGGCAGAGGTAAAGTGATGCTGCAGAAACTGTCATCATCTTAGTAACCCTCATGAGGGCCGATGACACAGTGAAACACTTGGTGATGTCAGTAACTCAGTGGGCCCATTTTGGGATGCCAGCTCTTTCACTAATCCAAAGTGTAAGCCCTACATCCTTTCCCTTGAGGCTCAAGTCCCTTTCCAGGCTTTTCTTCCCAAGTTGGATCCTGGTTCTGGGGCAAGGGCTGCTTCCTGGTTGAAGAGGCTTTCAGCACTTTAGGATGGGATGGCATGTGGAGTCTACAAATCATTGTCTCTCAAGTTGAGGAAAGGCATATCCGTATATTTGTAGAAAAACAAAAATGTTTATTTATGTTTATTAAAAGGAATTATGGGGGCGCCTTGGTGGCTCATTCCGTTAAGTGTCTGACTCTTAGTTTCAGCTCAGGTCCTGATTTCATGGTTCGTGGGTTCAGGCCCACATGGGGCTCTGCACTGACAGTGCAGAACCTGCTTGGAATTTCTTTTTCTCTCCCTCTCTCTGCCCCTCCCTGATTTGCTCTCTCTCTTTCTCTCTCTCTCATTCTCTCTCTCTCATTCTCTCTCTCTCTCTCTCTCTCTCAAAATAAACAAACATTAAAAAATTTTAAAACGTTGAGTAACCTGAACTTGAACTGTTACAGATAGATATGATTTGCTTTTCCAGAACATGAAAGGTACAAGTGAGAGGCATTTCAGTGATGGGGACCTCATATGCCTATATCTGCCAAACGTCTTTCTTCTGTAGACTCAATTCCTTCTTTAATACAAATGCCATTATTTAAACTCATATTCTTCTAACCTATGTTGCCTAAACTGACAGTGAATTAGTTTTATGCTACATAGGACCTAAGAATAGGAGGTCAATAAATACTTCTTTAAAAAGCCAATAGCAGATTGCCTCCAGTCAACCAAGGAATGGTGTGAGGCTGGACATGAGTGGTAGTCCTACTAAGCAGGGTGTCGAGTTCCAGAAGAAGGAATTTTGACTTGGCCTATCAGTGAAGGTTTCTGAAAAAGGATAATGAGAAGATAAATGTGGGTTTAGAGGAAGAAAATCAGCCAACAGTAAGGAAGATGGATTAAAGAGAAGAGGAACAGGAAATGCAATTAGCATGCTAATTAGCTAATTACCACAAGAGGAAACTTGGACTAGGCTGTTGGCAGTGAAAAGGAAAAGAAGGTAGAAGATAAGAGTGAAGTTTTTCAGCTCAATTAGAGTGATATTGATTAATCACCTACTAAGTGCCAATCACTGTTGTAGGCCACTGGGACATCAGTGAACAAAATGGAGCATATATTCTATCTGGAAAACAAACATAAGAAGTGATAACTAATAAATATAATAAATAATATATATTCTATATCATTGGAACTTTTAAACGTTATAGAAAAATAAAAATCTGAGCAGAGTGCAGCAGTTTGCAATATTACATAGGATGGGCAAAGAAGCCTCACTGAGAAGGAGCAAAGGTTTGAGGAGGGTGAGAGAGTGAGGCAGTACCCTGAGGGAAGAGCCTTTTAGGCAGAAGGAAAAGGAAGGGCAAAGAGCCTAAAGTGGGGGTGTGCCTCTAATATCCACATTTTGAATTTAAAATCTATCCCAAGACAAGATGCTCAATTGTACCAATCACCAAGTACTGAAATGGGGAATTTTGCTGCAGGAAAGAATCTTCCTCCTTTGCAGTGCTGCTTCAGGCCAAATTGGATTAAATTTCAAAAGGACAAAGAAATAGAAGAGTGAATTAAGGAGTCATGCCCTTAGGCCATGCCCATGGTTAAAGTCAGTGAGAGAAAATGAAGGACGTAGACCTCAGAGAAAAGCCAGAATCTCATTTGTTCCTGATAGCTGTTTAAAGAGGGCTTGGCTAAGAAAAGGAGACTCCCAGATGCCAAATGCTGCAAAAAGATTAAGGAGAATACAGATTGCAGACACAAAAAAACAGTGGGGTTGAGAGAAGAGGTGTTGGGGTTATGAAGGCCATTGATGACCCTAGAGAGAACAGTTTCAGTTGATTGAGAGAATGGGATTAGGAAATGCTCAACTGGTCATGTTGCCTATACTAGGAACAATGAAAAATCTGTGCTGTTAAGAATGTGTAGTATCCTAGGCGGGTTGATTTTCAATAATCCATTAAGGATATTTTAATAATGTTTGAAATCTGTCTTTGATAAAAAGTGTTGACAAGTTGGTGAGAGTAAAATGAAATGTGTGAGGCTTCAAACTGAGGATGTATGCAACTTCTCCTTACCCCTTGCTCTTCCCATCTGCTCTGATTTCTAACAAGGCACAAGGCACAGTATTGACATATTAAAGAAGTCTCCACATACTGTGGTTGGGTGATGTTGCAGTATTGCTCAATTTGTAGAAATTCTCTAGCCTGGTCGTTCCATTAAGCACTGGACTCTTGATTTCAGCTCTGGTCATGATCTCATGGATTGTGGGATCGAACCCCATGTCAGACTCTTAACTGACGGCATGGAACCTTCTTGGGATTTTCTCCCTCCCTCTTTCTCTTTCTCACTCCCTCTCTGTCTCTGCCCCTTCTCCCACTCATGCGCTCTCTCTTTCCCCACCCCAACTCTCAAAATAAATGAGCATTAAAAAAAAGAGAGAAATTCTCTTGTCTGAAGTATAGTACTCTTTAGGTCATTACCAAAACTTATATTTTATTAATACATCAAGTTAAGTGTTTTTCTAGAACATGGTAATGTTCTGTTTTCAAAAGGCTTGCAGAAACATATGGTTATCCTAGAGTAAAGAGTGGAGCCTGCCATTATTTGGTAGCCTTTTCAAAAGCTCCCTTACTGGAATTTATTTTTAAGTTCATAAGATTTAAAGCATAGCAATAAATAACCTGGGTGGCTCAGATGGTTGAGTATCAGACTTCTGTACAGGTCATGATCTCACAGTTCATGAGTTCTAGCCCCACATCAGGCTCACACAGAGCCTGCTTTGGATCCTCTATCCTTCTCTCTGCCCCTGCCCCAGTAGTGCATGCTCGCTCACTCGCTCTCTCTCTCTCTCTCTCAAAAATAAATAAACATTAAAACAATTTTTCAAAAAGCAAAACAAAACAAAAATAACAATAACAAAAACATAGCAATAAATAGTGACACTTGGGTGACTCAGTCAGTTAAGCATCTGACTCTTGATTTCAGCTCAGGTCATGATCTCATGATTTCATGAGTTCAAGTCCTATATAAGGCTCCACACTGACAGTGTGGAACCTGCATGGGATTATGTGTCTCCCTCTCTTTCTCTGTTCCTCGCTCATTCTCATTCTCTCTCTCTCTCTCTCTCTCTCTCTCAAAATAAATAAATAATAAAAAAAATTAAAAAATAACACACAGCAATAAATAATGATTCAATACACTTCTATTAGAATGTCCATAAAAAAAATGTGCAGAAGTCGGGGATTTATAAAATTGGTATAGTCAGCCATGCTTCCTGCTCCCTGTGCCGTGACCTAGAATTCATTCTTTAAAACATCTTTTTTATGTTATGTAGTGAGTCTGTCAGAAAAAAAGTGCTTTGAAAGCAGTAGGAGATTAGCCATTTAAAGACTGGAAAAACATCTAAGTATAAGAAAAGTGATGAACTTGTTATTCCAGAAAACAAATAGGGAAAGTGTGTTAAGATTGATGTGATAGGTCATGGAGGTTATTTAGAATTTCAAGATTGATGGTAAAGAATTTTCTGAAGATCAGATTCATATTTAAGGTCAGTCCCTTTGCCCTTATTCTCTTTTTGCCTCTTCCAGTTCCCATCATCTTCCCCCTATTAAAACAGGATCGTATTCAGGAAAGGATCCAGTGTTCACAGTCTTTTATAACTTCCTACGAATTTAAACAGTGTGTTACTTCTCCCATGTGTATTCACATTTTATTTTCTTAATGTTTATTTATTTTGAGAGAGAGAGAGAGAGAGCATGTGAGCAGGGAAGAGGCAGAGAGAGACGGGGAGAGAGAAAATCCCAAGCAGGCTTTGCATGTTGAGTGCAGGGCCCTACTTAGGGCTTCATCTCACAAACCATGAGATCATGCCGTGAGCTGAAATCAAGGCAAATCAGCCTGCTTGGGTCTGTATGAAAGACCTGGGAAATTTTATAGGTCATTTTCTTACTTCATAGTTGCATTAAAAGAATTTTTTTTTTTAATGTTCATTTTTGAGAGACAGCAAGAGCAGAGGAAGGACAGAGAGAGAGAGACACAGAATCCTTAGCAGGCTCCAGGCTCTGAGCTGTCAGCACAGAGCCTGATGTGGAACTCAAACTCCCAAACCATGAAATCATGACCTGAGCCAAAGGCAGACGCTTAACAGACTGAGCCACTCGAGTGCCCTCCTCCACCTTGTAGTTGCATATTTTTTAATGTTTATTTATTTATTTTGAGCTCACATGGCCTTGCATGAGGGGGGTGGGGCAGAGAGAATCCCAAGCAGGCTCTGTACCCTCATCACTGAGCTCTATGCAGGGATCAATCCTACCAACCCTGAGATTGTAACCGGAGCCAAATCAAAAATCTGATGCTTAATGACTGAGTCACCGAGGCACCCCGTAGTTGCATTGTTAAATATGTATATTTTTTTGCTAGCATTTTATAGTAAAGGAATTTTGTAGTTCCCATGATTGCAACATGATGAGATTCTCATTGCTTCTAATTAACCTGCCTTTTTCTTCCCCAATTCCACAATTAATTTGGCTAAATTGGTTAGCAAACAGAAAATTGTAACTACACTAGCTGCATATTGCCTTTACTGTGGACTGTTTGGTACTTCCATCGTGTTTCACATGAGAAAAATCTTAAAATAAAATTTAGATTTTACATCCTGTGATAAAAATCACCACTTTGTCCTTGAAGGCATTGTCTCAGAAATGATTTTTTAAAAGGTAGTACTATTGGTTTCATTTCTTAGAAGAGAAAAACATCAGTCAGAGTAGTAGTAAAATAGTAATCTAGTAGGTTTGGAATTATGAGAGACTCAAGGATTTAGCAGTAAAATGAAATCTTTACTGAAGAAAGAAATTGGCATATTTTGTTAAGAGGAAGAGAGTTGAATTGCTATATTTGACTGCAAATCTGGCAACACTAGAAATAGTTACTAAGAAATAAAAATTTTCCTAAAGCTTTTTATTTGACATAGTTATTGTAATTGCATCAATAACAGAATTCTTAATTTTTACAAGCACAGAAGTATGCATAGGTTTTTTAATCCTATAATACTCCCCCAAATATTTAAGATATATGCTTTAGAGACACAGAGTGTCAAAAGTTCAGAAATAAGAGAAGTAAAACCAATGAGGTACCAAAGTATTAATTAGTACGAGTTTATTGTGCACACACCAAAATGTTTGCAAACTGGGAGGTCTCAAACTGAAATATGGAATGAGGCTCAGGACTATATCGTTATAAAGCAATTCATACAGTGAGAAAGCAGTGGCTGTTTATTCTTCACAGTGATGGGTTATAATATTAGAATTGTCTTAAACAATAGGGAATTGCTCAATGGTTATCTCAATATCTACCTTGAAAAATAGTTTAAAATTTGCTTATGATTTCTCGAGGCAGAAGGAAGAAATGATACAGGTCAAGTTCATCTTGAGAAATAAGCTAAATAAAGCTTTGCTTACATGACGGAACTGGTTTTGTCTGCCCAGGAAACCTTCAAGGTTTATCTCTTTTTTTGATTATGACAAATCCCACTTTTGGTTATTCTCTCAGCAGGATAAATATATGACTAAGCAGTTTGCATTATTCTTCGTTACTACCGTTGATGTTGTCAGACTAAAGAATCACATGTTCAGTGTTTGCATTCATTAGGCCGGAGGGCCATGTAGCCACTGGACTCCCCATTTGTGTGATTACTGTTGACTTGATCTAGTTGTCTGATCCTGATGAACACCATTTGGCATGTGATTCGCTGACAACAGGCATTTAAGACCCTCAAGATGATACAATATACTGGAGAGGTCTATATGGTGACTCTAAGAAAAGTAGCCAAGGATTAAAAAATTCACTGGAGGACAGCTTCTCATGAGCCAAGATTTCACCAATTAAGTGTTTCAAGTGGGTTATAATTTATGTTAGGTCATTTACATAGGCACAACATGACATGTTAGCAAACATCTTCATGCTTACTTAGGACAGGAAGAATATTGAGGATACTTAATTTTAGGAGATGGTGTTGTGGGTGAACTTCTACCTAAATTAGGTGGAATATATGAGATGAGCAATTAGCTAATTTAATGAGAGGTGTTCTTATGGAAACAAAAGAGAAACACAGCTTAATTGTTTGAACAATTTCTAAGTTTCTGAGTTTGGGAACTAGCCAGTTAAAAGATTTCTATATGTGGATTCTAAAGCATCCTCAGATGCAGTGGGAACAAGCAGGTACAATCTGTCCCCTGGTTTGCAGTGAGAATGTGTCTGGTGATCTCTCTGAGTGTCCACATAGCAACAGGCATGAAGATGGTCCACACATCAGCTAGCATGGTGATTTCTCAGAAGTTTATATCAAGTTGTCCAGCTTTAGCTTGCGTGGCTTCAAGAAAAAGACAGGTTTAGTTTCATAGTGATTCCAAATCATAAGAATGGGAGAAAACTGGAAATGTTAGTTTGAAAAATTCTAGCTGAATGTTACAGGAAACTAAAAGAATTCAGGGTCCAGTCCAGTTTATGGGTAGAAAACAAACCCTCAAAAACATTAATAGTACTAGAATCTGATACCCACAAAAATGTATTACTAAAATATAATTTTTCTTTCTATAATCATCCCCATTTCCTTCAAAGATAGCTTTAGTAAGACTAATTTGTTTGCAAATTAATTCTGATTTCAATAAACTTGGCCTGGTTATTTACAGAAGTGTAGCAAGAATAGTGGTTGACCATATAGTTCTTTTATTTTTTTAAGTTTATTTATTTATTTTGAGAGGGAGGGTAGCAGCAGAGAGCTAGGGAGAGAGCGAATCCCAAGCAGGCTTCACACTTAGTGCAGAATCTGCATGGTGCACAACCTCATGACCGTGAGATTGTGAGATCATCATCTGAGCTGAAATCAGGAGTCAGAAGCTTAACAGACTGAGCCACCAGATGCCCCTAACATATAGTTCTTTTCAGTGTGCTTTGCTAGAACTTTTTATAGGGTATCTCATATTAGATTTTCAAAAGCCTTTTGAGGCTAGAAAGCCAAGCCGAGGATTTGTCCAGTTGTGTCCTGTCATAAGCAGAACAGATTCATATTGAACTTATGCAAATGTATCTACTGTCATGAAAAATAAGGATACTAATAAAAGTTTCTGAATTCTAGAGGGATCAGGTAGGGAGAAAACAATGTGTTTAAATCTTTGTTGCAAAGATGCACTTAAACAGATTGCTTTAACTTACAGATAGCTCAATAGGGAGTAGAAAAGGGAGTCCTTTAAATCGGAGGCACAAAACATTAAAGAATTAGTAATATTTTAAATGAAGTCATCAAAATTGTAATCATCTTCATCAGTTCATTCACTGTTAGGTAATTCATTCTTGTTTTTTTCTTTTTTTTTTTTCAATCTTTATGAATCAAATAGTTTTTTATTAGAATTTTAGAGATTCTTACTAGTTCAGTGTTTTGATTTTAAAGTTATGATGAACCTATAATTTAGAGTTCCTTTTAGTGTCTTTTTTAAGAATCTCCTTGAAGATGAAGAAGTACTTTTGCCAAATTGTTGATTATGAATGCATTCAAAGAGTAAAACAATAACTTATGAGTGACAAAAGACCTTTAAAGAGCCATGGTTAAAGATCAGGTGAGAGTTCACACACACACACACACACACACACACACACACACACACGCATGCACACACACACACACACACACAATGTAGTTGATAACTAAGTTTGGTTTTTATGTGTGTGTGTGTGTGATTTACAATATTTTAAGATAATAGCTGGAATTGTGTCTAATAACATTATATCAATTTTTAAGGAATTTATGTAATTTTAAATTACTTATTTTAATGATATATATGTCCCATATAAATATGATCTATGAAAGTTAAACATTAGCTGTTATTTGACAGTGTTCTGCATGACGTTTTGTATATCAAATTTAAATAAACTAACTTTTCATTTTTTTATTTCATTCAGATTTTTTTTGAGGAGGTTTAAATACCAAAAGATTTTGTTTAAATGTCAAAAGATTTAAAACACTTGATCAAATAGGATCATACATCTCTGTAAGACAACACTTTGTTATCCATTCAACCCAAAGTGAACTTAAAAGGTGTCAAAGGCAAATACAAAGTTACATGGTTATACAACTAGTATGTACAACTATTGAATTTAACTCTATTAATGGAGAAGACTCAGTGTTTTTCCATAAGAAAACCAGGATCTTATAAAGACAACATGAAGCACAGGGAATTATTTTCATGACACAGAACCTTTGTTTCCTAGGCAGATTACATTAAAGGTAAAGAAAAATCTTTGTGTATATTTTCCTATTGAGATCCAACTGATAATCTAAAACAAATGTCATTTTAAGATACAGCCAAAGTATAATTTTGCACCAATATACTTTTGATACTAAAAGTATCCCCATTCTTTTTTCACCTTTTTAACTTAAATGTAGTCCAATCTTAGCTGACTACATGTAAAATCCTTTCTGAAGATTTCTTTCTCACAAACCTTCTACAATTTTCTGTATCCATTCAGCTGTCGCCCTATCTTTTCATTTCATATTCTGGAACAATTATATTACAAAATTACGTTCTTTTTTCTTTTATAAGAAAACAAAAACATCCCATGTCCTCTGTATCTTTCCTTCCCCCTCCCCCAACAAATTCTATTTTCCTTACCCACTTTTCATATACACTCATTTTCTTTCATCCTTATTATATTTCTAGTAGTTTTAATTACATATATTAATTAAAATTCTTAACTCTAAGGATCCTTAATGCCTAGTGAAAACTAAGAGGTAAGCAATTGTGGACTGGAAAACTTATAATTACATTTCATAATTTCTAAAACTATATTCTTCCTCATAGTAGATTTTTCAGTGTGGCACAAAACATGTTTATTGATACACCCAAATATCTGTTGTCTCTCTAAAAGTTAAAAAGCCAAAAGATAAACTTATGTTTATTATTTAATGTTTTTCTTACTTGGAAGTTATTTACATATTCAATGAATATTCACTGTTTAGTTGAACTTAGTATAAACTCTTATTTTATTTGCATTTGGTTTTAACAGTTATGCTTGAGGTAGACATTGAGCAGCTAATTGTTATATTGAGTAATTTTTTTTTTATTGACCAATTTTGAAGACCTAGAGATAGCCTGAGCTTATTTGATTAGTAAAGCTAGGTAGAAAAAGTTGTATGTTTGCCTTACATTTAATATTTACAGCTCTCAAGACATTCCTGTTTTTATTAAACCACAAACTTAAACTAGTTTTTTTTAATCAGAGTTTATTTCAGATCATTTAAACTGGAAAAATGTTTGGGTTAGTTTCTATATTTCTGGGAGTTTTAGGAGTACTTAATTTATATAAGTGCTTATTTTTCTTTAAGCCAATTAATTCGATCTCCTTACAAATTAATTTTGGCAATATTATACAGAGGTAGAAAAATATCACATATGTACAACATACATCAGGTGGATTAGGTTACAGTTGCCCGCTCAGATGGCCAAGAGATTTTACTAAAGATTTTTTATTTGCACACTGCAAGGATCCTTTTAGAGCTATTTTCAGAGTAATTTTGCCTATTAGAAGCTTTTAAATACCAATCAAAGAATGCACTCCATTGTCTCTAAGAAGTTTGGAATCCTCTCTCTTGAGGATACTACTTAAGGTGCACTTCTCAGGGTTAAAAGTTCCCCAACATGGCCACTACAGTTCCAAAAGCTCATATATTTTCCAAAAACACACAAGATCCTGGACCGTAGACCAGGTGAACCCATCTTTGCCTTCAGATTCTGTAAGGCATCTTAACCATGAGGGGCCTTATTTTCTAACAATTGTTCCAAAACACAGGGAATCATGTATTTTTCCTCCTTTTGAAAAGAAGAGGACAAAGAAGCTTCATTAAACAAAGTATGGATATGCACAATAAAGTCAGAGAGCTCAAAATGCAAAGAGAGCAGTACTTGGATCCAAGAGAGACTTATTCTCAAAATTGGTTGGTGAGAAAGCAGTGAGATCAACAAGCTCTGTAGGTACCAGCACCTGTTTGCTCACAGGCCTTGGAGTAATTGGGCATCTTCTTTAGGTCCTACTTCTGATGCCATGACATGTCAAAAGTTTAGAAATAATAGAAGTAAAACCAGTGAACCACCAAAGTAGTAATTAGTACAAGTTTACTGTGCACACACCAAAAAGATAGTTTGCAACCTGGCAGCCCCACAAACCAAAGTGTAGAACGAGGCTCAGGGGAATATTGCTATAAAACAATTTATATAGTGAGAAAGCAGCAACTGCTTATTCTTCACATTGATTGGTTAAATTTTATAATTTTTTAAATGGTAGGAAATTGGTCAGTAATTACTGCATCTCAACCTTGAGAAACAGTTTAAATTTTGCTTATGATTTCCAGAGGTATAAGCAAGAAATGACCCAGGTCAAGCTGGTCTTGTTAAGCTAAATTAAGCTTTGCTTATATGACTAACTGGTTTTGTCTGACCAAGGGATTGTCCAGGTTGATCTCCATCTGTTTTTAATTTTAACAGGAGTAAGAGAGAAAAGAATGTTTTATCAGATCATCTCAAAACTGCATTAAAAGATGGAAGAAATTATGTTTTCCCTTCCCCCAGCAAAGAGCAGCAAAAGAACAATTTGGGTGGAAAAATAGGTGAACCAAGTGAGAATGCATGACTGGCTTGAAACTGGAGATACCTTAGTTAAATTCACTCATCAGTCTTACTACTAGAGTAGTTTAAGTAAAATCTTGGGGATGGTGCAAAAGGAGTAAGGTGGAGGGAAGGGAAAGGGAGGGAGAAAGAGAGAGAGGTAGAAAGAGAGGGAGGGAGGGAGAGAGAAGGAGAGAGAGAAAGACAGAAGGAGAATGTGTGTGTGTGTGTGTGTGTGTGTGTGTGTGTGTGTGTGTGTGTGTGTAAAACACAGGTGCAGAAACAAGCTCAGAAGGAAGAATTTGAGTTCTAAGCAGAGGAAGGTATTTGATAATCTTTCAAGTTTATGGTTTGACACTACCAATGGCTTTTGTTGCTTTGGAAACATCATTTCACCTTCTTGCGTCTGAATTTTTCTGGGAAAAACATCCACTTAATGTCACAATAGCCTCACAGGAACAATTTAATAGTTCCTGTTAAAAGCCTGTAAGAATTCTGAGGACTGAAGATGCAATTTTGCAAAGGCATTTGCAGCCTCTGTCAATCTTAATTTAACAGATTGAGAACTTGATTGTTTCATTACCAAACCATCAGTTGTACAGAATAGAAGGCAAGAACAATTCCTTAGAAATTGTTAAAATGCTAGTTAAATAATGACCAGAAAATTGCAAGTTGACCTTTTTCTTTGCCATTTTTAAAATATGGCTTTAATATGTCCAGTTTTATTTCCTTACTTTAAATGATAGCTAATCAGAAAAAATTTCCATGTTGTGTCATTGATGGGATCTTTGGAGAAAATTCCCTTCCTCTTTATTTGTTTTGTGAGTTGTGGCTTCTTCTCTTGATTTGACCATATCTGGAGGATCTGACTACATTCATCATGAGAGTTACTGTAAGCATTTGAATTCTGTTCCACACTAGCACCCCAGACAGAACTTGACTGGGGGGGGGGCAAATATGCCCATTTTGTGCTTATTATAAAAGCAAGAGTGTTTGTCCACAGCTTTATTTTTGGGAGCATCAGTAATTCTTTAATTCATTGCTAGTACATGGATCTTAAAATGAATATGACTGACAATCCTTTAACTAATGTTATTGGACTTTTTAATTCACTTGCTGATCCCAACTTATTCCTGGGGTAAGAGTAGAAAAATCTTGCAACGAATGACTCATAGGAAGATTGATCCAAATGAGGTAATTATAGGCTCTTTAGTAATAATTGATTGAACCACAATTCTTTACTGATGGTAGATCTATCATACTATCTGGAATAGTGAAACTATAAATTCCTAAAGAGAATAATAGGACACCCTTTAAAAATGACATATAGGTGGGGCGCCTGGGTGGCTTAGTCGGTTAAGCGTCCGACTTTCGCTTAGGTCATGATCTCGCGGTTCGTGGGTTCGAGCCCCGCATTGGGCTCTGTGCTGACTGCCAGCTCAGAGCCTGGAGCCTGTTTCTGGAGTTTGTGTCTCCCTCTCTCTCTGACCCTCCCCTGCTCACGCTGTCTCTCTCTCTCCTAGAAATAAATAAAAAATATTAAAAAAAATTTTTTTTAAAAATGACATATAGGGGCGCCTGGGTTACTCAGTCGGTTGAGTGTCTGACTTCAGCTCAGGTCATGATCTCACGGTTCGTGGGTTTGAGCCCCAGATCAGGCTCTGTGCTGGCAGCTCAGAGCCTGGGGCCTGCTTTGTATTCTGTGTCTCCTTCTCTCTGTCCCTCCCCCACTCACTTTGTGTCTCTGTCTCTCAGAATAAGATAAAGACATAATTTTTTTTAATGTTTTTATTTATTTCTAGGAGAGAGAGAGAGAGAGACAGTGTGAGCAGGGGAGGGTCAGAGAGAGAGGGAGTCACAGACTGAAACAGGCTCCAGGCTCTGAGCTGGCAGTCAGCACAGAGCCCGACGCGGGGNCAGGCTCTGAGCTGGCAGTCAGCACAGAGCCCGACGCGGGGCCCGAACCCACGAACCGCGAGATCATGACCTAAGCGAAAGTCGGACGCTTAACCGACTAAGCCACCCAGGCGCCCCATAATTTTTTTTTTTTAATGACATATAATGGGGCTCCTGGGTGGCTCAGTCAGTTGGGTATCTGACTTCAGCTCGGGTCATGATCTCACGGTCTGTGGGTTTGAGCCCCACATCGGGCTCTGTGCTGAAAGCTCGGAGACTGCAGCCTGCTTTGGATTCTGTCTCACCCTTTCTCTGCCTCTTCCCAGCTTGTGCTCTCTCTCTCAATAATAAATATATGAACTTTAAAAATGTATTTTAAAAAATGATATTTAAGGAGCCATTGAGGTAAACAACTTTATAATATGTTTTAATACATTAAAATGCAGTGATTATAAAATTATTGTCCCTTTAAATAACTTTATAAGATATTATATCCTGGAAGTAAATGAAATGGGCTTTGAATTCACAGTAGTAGAAAGCATCTTAAACTGGATATTTTGAGTAATTTTTTTCTGATAATATATTATATATAAATGAAAGCAAATACAATATTTATTAACTCAAAATTCCAACTGATTTACATTAATTTTACTTTAAGTTGTAATTTCTTTTATACTTTAGTAAAATTAATATATAAGGCAACCAATAACTGTTTCTAGTTTTCAGATCTCAAGTTTTGTTTTTCCACATAAGCTTTTAAATATACAAAAAATAATTTCTTGATTTTGTCTTGATGTTCAAACTTTTAAGCAATAAATTAAAAAACACCAATGCCTTCTATTTATAAAACAAAATCAATGGAATAGTTTTATGAAATAGTTTATAGTTGCCTCTTATTTGTAATGTAATTATAAGATTGATTAGATCTTTTCCAAATTTGGAAAATTTCGCTCCTAAAGACAAGTCTCCAAAATATTAAATCACTCATCTACAGCAGCAAAAGAATGTCAGTAGGGTTGAGCCACTAGTGTGCTACTCTCGCAATAATTACATACCTTGGACTATACCTTGAAGTACTTGCTTATTTTTTTAAATTTAGCCTTCAAAGTAGTGTTGAGTTTGAGATAAGTACATAAATGAATTACATTGACATTTATGGCAAGGTTCTGAGTCTCATTTTCTCTCTAAACTCTTAAAGTATTAAATCCTTTGAAGTTTAAGAGTCCTAGTAAAATAAACTTGTCCTATATCACTTGTACATCCCATTTTTCTTATAATAGATGCAAAAGACAGTAGACTCTAGATGCTTTATTCATTCATTCAAGGAACACTTACTAAAAAGTCTCTTTTATGTTAGGCAGTGAACAAGCTGGCAAAAGCTTCCAATTTAGTAGTAGAGATACACAATGAACAACACATTCCACCTATCTATCCACAGATACAATTATGAGAAATACTGCAAAGGAAAGAACATGAAGTGAGAGCATATAAGAGAATGTCTTAGCATAAAGGGGTCATGAATCTGCAGGAGAAAGTTAGTTAAAAGGAAGGAGAACATCCCAAGAAAAGCAACTTAACATTTGAGGTTTTTATAAATTAAATAAAATAAATTTAAATATTTATTAAGATATTTCCTGAACAAAAATGGACATAACTATAGGACCATAAATGTAATTGAATAAGATTTTAATTACTGCTTTATAACATATATTTTCAAGTATTTTTAACGTTAAGATTTTTGACATAACTGTCCACGAAAACTTCTTAAATTTTTCTTCACAATCCTTCTTCCTCCCCAACCTCATCAATTAACTGAATCTTTATAAAAGTATTTATAAGGAGTGGATAGATTTGATGATTGTTCATGAGTGATTATTTGTGAAAAATGCATGGGTCTGTATACTTCAGATCAAGATCGGCAGAGTATCTATGTGTCGTGAAGTTTCTCTTCACCCAGGCTACTCCTGGTTCCTGAATACGCAAAAAGTCAGAAAGCTTACTGCTAAGTTTTTAATATGTTTGATTCTTTAAAGCTTCCAGTAGCTGATATATTTTATGTGATAATGTCAAAATATAGTAGCTTGGCTTTAAAAACTCTTTATAGTAAATGTGATCTCCAACCTACATTTCCAGCATTTCACCCAGTACTTCCCGACACGAATTCTATGCTTTAGCCAAAGTAGTTCATTTACTTTTCCCCTAATGGTACCCTAATTTATCTCACTTCCAAGAAATGCCCCCCACTCCCATCTAAAGTGACGCCTCCCAATTTCTCTTCTTCAAAAGCCTACTCAATCCTCAATATCATCACTGGCCACTTCACTCCAGAGTACTTTTTTTAAAAAATCTGAATTCCAATTTTTGAAATCATATAAACTGTCTAATAACCTTTTATATTCCTGGATGCTCTTCTGGTTGGTAACCCAAAACTGGATTGGCTTCTTTGTGTTAAAATTTCAAGTGCATTTTGTTTTCATTATTTTGTAAATAGATTCTATTTCCATAACTGTCCCATATTCTAGGATAGTTTTTCTTTAAATCCTTGAGGTCAGGGTGCTTTTCCCATATTCAGTGTTCAATAAATGCATGCTGCTGGGTTGATGAAAAAGAGCAGAGAGTGATCAATAAACACCAAGCAAAAGAACTACTGAATCATCATCATCAGGAACTTTCTAGCTCTCTGGATTAATATGCAGTGGGTACAATTCCATAACAGATTAATTGCTAGCAATCATGAAGAAGTTAAAATATTCTCAGAATTTAGAAGCTATATTTGAATCATAATGAAGTTTCTTAGTTTTGTGCCAAGCCCATAGATTCAGTCTCTGCTATTGTTTATCTGGCCTTATTTATTTCACGGTAATCATTTCCTGAGATGGTACAGAACATTGAACTGAAATGGATAGAAGTCTAGCCTAGAATCCATATCCTAGTATTCGTTATAAGGAGCTTAGTATTAGATATTGTTTGTGACTATATGTCAACCGTGAAGATAAACACTAGCTAGTTTTCAGGATCTCAAATCATCTCACATTTAAAGGTCTTTTTCTGTTTTCACTATGATTGCTTTTCATGCAAATGCCAATTATAGGATTGTTTTAGAACTATACAGATATCTCTTTTCTTTTAAACTGTTGATAAAGAAAAATATAGAGGGGTGCCTGCATGGCCCAGTTGGTTAAGCGTCCAACTTCAGCTCAGGTCATGATCTCACAGTTGATGAACTCAAGCTCCACATCAGGCTCTCTGCTGACAGTTCAAAGCCTGTAACCTGCTTTGTATTCTGTGACTCCCTCTCTCTCTGCTCCTCCCCTTCTCACGCTCTGTCTCTGTCTCTCAAAAAACAAATAAATGTTAAAAATTTTTTAAAAAAGAAAGAAAATAGGTTATCAAAAAGGGATAAGTTACTTCACTTTCCATTGATAGCTGGATAGTTAGTTAAATTAAGGTACATTTACTAAATATAAAATTGTTACCTGTAAATATTAATTTGCTAACTATGCATTTATTAAATGTTACTATGCAACATTATATAGGCATAAAAAGGAGTATATAGTTCTCTATATACTGATATAAAGAGATCTCCAAATATCAAAAGGGAACAAACAAGAGACAGATATGTGTGCAGGATATGCTACCATGTGTATTGATATAATTAAAAGGAATATGGGTAAATCTACATGTATATGAAAAAGATATATCAGGAGGAGCATACAGTAGGCTGATCATGCTGATGACTTTGGAGGAGAGAGGAGAGTTTAAAATGAAGAAAGAGAACCTTTTTGATGAATACATTTTGTATTTTCTAAGTGTTGAACCGGGGCGCCTGGGTGGCTCAGTTGGTTAAGCATCCAACTTTGGCTCAGGTCATGATCCCACGGTTTGTGGGTTCGAGCCCCACATCGGGCTCTGTGCCAACAGCTAGCTCAGAGCTGGAACCTGTTTCAGATTCTGTATCTCCCTCTCTCTCTGACCCTCCCCTGCTCATGCTGTATCTCTCTCTCTCTCTCTCTCAGAAATAAATAAAAACATTAAAAAAATTTTAAATGTTGAACCATGTGACTGTCTTAACTACTAAAAAATAAATAATATTCAGAAATTTAGATTAAGTAACTTAGTGTTTGTTATAATCATGGAAATGCAGAATATTTATTATAGTGTTATTTTAATAAGAATACATTAAAAACAAATGATAGAAAGTAGGTAATTATTTTATGGTCATTCATTTATTAAAAATAGTGAGCAAATAATGGAAAATAAAAATAAGTACAATAGATTAAGGATCTACATGATTTTAAATAGGCCAAAAATGTTTTTGCATATTTGTTTTTTATTTATTATTATTTTTTAATGTTTTATTTATTTCTGAGAGAGAGAGACAGAGAGACAGAAAGGCAGCATGAGCAGGGGAGAGGCAGAGAAAGAGGGAGACACAGAATCCAAAGACAGGCTCCAGGCTCTGAGCTGTCAGCACAGAGCCCAATGTGGGGCTCGAACCCACGAACCATGAGATCATGACCTGAGCCGAAGTTGGATGCTTAATCAACTGAACCACCTAGGTGCCCCATATTTGGTTTTCAGTTTGGAGAGCTGTTCAAATGTTAGCAAATAATTATTGCTGAATGGTAGGTTTTCCTTTTTCAACTCTCTGTACTTTCTAAATTTTCTACATAAACTATATATTGAGGAAAAAAGTTATCTGAAAAGAAGAGAGCAATGAATTACATGAAAACATAGAGACAACTAATAAGATGGACTTGAATATTAATAAAATGAACATTTTTTAAAAGTGTATTTACTTTGAGAGAGAGAAAGAGAGCACAGGCAGGGGAGTTGCAGAGAGAGAGGGAGAAAGAGAATCCCAAGCTGGTTCTGGTAGTCAACACGGAGCCCAGTGTGGGGCTCGATCTGAACCATTAGATCATGACCTGAGCAGAAATCAAGAGTCAGATGCCTAACCGAGACACCCAGGCACCCCCAAAATGAACATTTTTTAACTAATTACCTGTAGTCATGCAAAATGCATTTCTTATTGAGAACCCATCATTGTACAGAAAAAAGATACAGTGCTAAACACAAAGGACAAATTCCCCTCCATGGTTGAGCTCACATTTTGACAATATAGAGATATAAAAATAAACATAAGCTATGTTAGGAAATGATAGGTACCATGTAGACAGATGAAGCAGGATAGAGGGGAAGTTGTAAAATCCATGACATACTTTAAATTAAAAGTGCAGTTGGAAATAGATACTAAGAAAGCAAGAATCCTTTTCTCATTCCCAATATTAGGTGAAAATATTTTAATATTTCAACTATTAAATATGATTTGGCTACAGATACTTCTCTAGAATTTTTTTTTATCGGTTAGTCAGATGTTTAAGCAACTGAGCCACCCAGGCATCCCACGAAGTTTAATTTTATATTCATAGAAACCTGTGTATGTTATTTATATAAATATATATACTTGCAGTTAATTTTTAAGTATATTTATATTCAGTGGGAAAAACTGAGTACAATTCCTATCATTTCTTTAAATGTTTGAAAGAGTTCACAGACTATTTATGGCATATTCTTGCTAAAAAATCAGTAAATAAATCATGTGGTATATTTTCAAATCTTCAGAACTAACTACCAATTCACAGAAAATTTGGGGAGTTCAGGAACATGCTAAATGACACCTGAAGAAGTAATCAGCTACATATAAAGTAGAAGAAAATTTAAAGGATAAATATCTGTTTTTTTCATTATATTTAAAGGCGAAAATTGAAATCTTCCTATCACAATTTCTATTTCAAATTGTACTTTCCATTGCCTGATACAAAAAGGAAGAAATGAAAGGTGGGGTAGTTAGTTACAAATGCAAGGGTAAAAGCCATATTTGAGTTTTAATTTTTTTAGTTTTTAATTTAAAAAATCTATTTATTTAAATTCAGATTAGTTAACATACTATGTATTATTGACTTCAGTCATAGAACCCAGTGATTAATCATTTACATATAACACCCAGTGCTCATCGCAACAAGTGCCCTCCTTAATGCCCATCACCCATGTAGTCTATCCCCACCACCCTCCACCGTTAAGTTTTAATTTGAACAAATCAACAGCAGGAGACATTTTGAGACATTGTGGAAACCTGAACATCAATAGCTATTAAAAGACTTTAAGAAATACTGACTAATTTTATTAGATATACTAAAGCTACTATCGTTTTAAAAAATTCTTGTGTTTTAGAGATACGTATTGAAAGATTTCAAGTGAAATTATATGATTTCTGAGATTTAAAAAAAGGCCTCAGGATAAAATAAATAAAGTAAAATAAAAAGTAGAAGGGGGATAGATGAACCAAAGAAAACTTGTTAAAACTAGATTGTATGTAGTGGATAGGCTAATTGTAACATTCTTTTTACCCTTGTGTGTATTGGAAATGTCTTTAATAGAGTTTAGTGTTTTATAAAAAAAAAAAAGAATAAAAAGGTACTGTTAGCTTACAAATGTGTAGCTTTTGCTTCACTCTTATTTCTACTGCTGCTATAAAATAATATACCTGTATTTCCTTACTATACATGGTTTATTTTAATCTTTGAGAAAAATTTCAAAGTTGATATGTATTTTACTATCTACTTTTTAAAGAGATTTGACTACATTTTAAAAAGAATACCAATTATATGATATGGCAAAAGAAAAAATAAATACTTGGAACTAAGTGAGCAAACTCATGACAGTTTTAAAATACATTTATTTTTGAACATTAGAGGATTGTCGAACAGTAACAGTTCCCTGTAGGAAACAGGAACAAGGACTGTTTTTTTTCTATTTTCTTTCTGCCTTCCAATCTCTCTTTAATGTGTCCTATTGAAAGAATCTAATTGGAAGCCATGGGGCAAAGGAGAAATAAAGCTCAGAGTCCCAGCACCAGCTTTACAGAGCCGAGTATAAATGAGTAAATTTGAGGCTGAGTTATAATAAGAATAACTGGCAATCAGAGTGTCTGTTATTTTATGTGGTAAAGTTTGATCTAGTATTCTTTTTTGTTACTTGTGGTCAAATTATGTAAACTGTATTAGAATAGTGACTAATAATGTAGAGTTTTAATTTTATTTTATTCTTTATTTATTTTTTTTTTTTTTGTTTTGAGAGAGAGAGAGCACGCACATGCATGCAAGCATAGAAGAGGGATGAGGGGCAGAGAGAGAGAGAGAGAGAGAGAGAGAGAGAGAGAGAATACTAAGCAGGTTCCATGCCCCACATAGAGTCCCACATAGTGCTGGATCCCAAGCCCTGGGATCATGACCTGAGCTGAAATCAAGAGTCAGATTCTTAACCGACTGAGCCACCCAGCCACCCTGAAGGTAAGCTTTTCAAAAGCAGCTAAGTCTTCTCTCTTACTTGTACAAATGTGGGTTAATTACTGAAACTCTCCAAGCCACTATCTTTTCATCCATAACATTGGAATAATAATCATATCTACTTCATAAGGTATTTTCTTTATCCTTGTGAAGAAAAGATGAAGTGTAAATGATGCAAACTGCTATAATTTTTTTCATAATCATCATCTTGCTCTCATTATCATCATGGTGATTCTTAAAATACACCAAAAGTTTATTTTTAAAAGTATGAATATTTTGATAATTTCATAACAGATTTACTATTTTTAATATTATCATTTACACAGTCATATTATAAATTATCACTTTTAGTGATATTGCATTTAATAATCAAAATAATATTGAGGAGAAAAATAATTAATGGCTTCCGCTTGAGCTAACCGAATATAGCTGGGCAAATCCAGAGATACAAAAGAGATTTTCCTATGGAGATACCTATAGATTTGATGTGCATATCTACTTCAAATATTATTATTTCCATTAGTATGTTGAAGGCCAATAAAGCTTCTTAAAAGAAACACAGTTGAGTTGGAGAAGGTGGTCACTTCAAATTGTCTTGGTATTTATGTTGGAGTTTACAAAGGAATCCTTAGCCATGTGCCACTGAATAGTGTTAGTTAAAACAGTCCTACTGATGAAGCATTAGCTAAGCACTCATCAGATTACAGTAAAGCATAAATCAAAATGCTAATGGCTCAAGGATGGTGTGCACCTTTTCATTGTCTTGTCTTTGCACGATACAAAGCCACCTCCATTCTTGTTCATTAGGATGTTCATTAGCTTTGTTTTTGATCTTACTACCTTCAATTACTTTATTTTTCTAGGGAAATTAAATTCTCATAAAGCAAGATTACCTCAAAATTTTCTTCTAAAATGCATGGTGTATTTGCTTTAGATTTCAGATGATTTTTAGGACATATTTATCTCATGAATCTTCTCAACCTTTCTGGGGAATCAAGATATTTTTTTATTATAAAATAACTTTATCCCATATGGTTAAAGAATATTCTAGTCATGGGGCACCTGAGTGGCTCAGTCAGTTAAGGATCTGACTCTTGATATTGGCTCAGGTCACAATATCACGGTACAGGAGATTGAGCCTGGCGTCAAGCTCCATGCTAATAATGAAGAGCCTCCTTGCTGATTTCTCTCTCTCTCTCTCAAAAATAAATTAACAAACATAAAAAAAAAGAGTATGCTAGTCAACAAGTGACTTTTAAAAACCCTCTTTATTAGGTCACAAGACAAACTATGTAAATTCCCGAGGCCTACTTATGTATGTGTTTAACATATTCTGATAATTCCTGTTCTGAAACAAAGATTAGGCAGAGTGGATTTTATCTTCTGTTTACCATTAATTTTAATCCTATTTGCCCATTTATGTTTTTTTCCCTCTCACCCTATTATGACCACTCTATTTAATTGCCTGTGATACCATACAGAGCTAGAAGATTCTGTTTAATTATGTTGAAAAATCCAATGTAATTTTTTCTACCTCCAAGGGGTATTGCTGTCAGCCTTCCTTCTTCTGGCAGGCCCTTATTTCTTGTTTGGACTGATGCAAGAACTTCTTTAAGGATTGCCCTCATGCTGTCCTGCTACTTTCTATACCAGCCACAATACTTCTGCCTAAGAAAGTTTTCTAAAACATAAATCTGACTTAAAAATTTTTTTTGCTTATAATTTTTCAGTGATTCCATAGTACTTTCAAAATTAATTTTAAACTTTTCTGTGACATACGAGGCCACGTTGGTTATTCTAATCTTAAATTCTGACCAAAGTGTCAGAGTCAGCTTCAATTCCAAATCATAATTAGGTAGCTGGGTCGCATTTGGCAAGTCATTTAATCTATGGGCCTCTGTTTTCTCATTTGTGAAAGGTTGGAAAATAATAGTACTGTTAATGAAGAAGGTATTATTGTTGAAGAGATTGAAGTGAGTTAACATATGTAAAATGCTTAGAACAGTGACTGACATGAAGTAGAAACTATATAACTTCAGCTATTATTATTTTGTTGCTGCTCTTCTTTAAGTGTATTTATTTATTTTGAGAAAGAGAGAGAAAGTGTGAGTGGGGGAGGGTCAGAGAGAGGAGAGAGTGAGACTCCCAAGCAGGCTCCTCACTAACAGTGTGGATCCCCAAGTGGGATTCAAACCCATGAACTGTGAGATCATGACCTGAGCCGAAGTTGGATACTCAACCAAATGACCCATTCAGGCACCTTGCTGTTACTTTTTAAAACATTTTCCCTATATCAGGGGCGCCTGGGTGGCTTAGTCGGTTAAGCATCCGACTTTCGCTTAGGTCATGATCTCGTGGTTCGTGGGTTTGAGCCCCTCGTCGGGCTCTGTGCTGACTGCCAGCTCAGAGCCTGGAGCCTGTTTCTGGAGTTTGTGACTCCCTCTCTCTCTGACCCTCCCCTGCTCACGCTGTCTCTCTCTCTCTCTTTACTAGAAATAAATAAGGTTAAAAAAAAAATTAAAACATTTTCCCTATATCAGCCTTATCAAGCCCATGTATAAATACGTTATACTGCAGCCGCAATGATTTGATCATACTCATTGACCACTCCTTTCTCTATCTCTGTAACTTTCTTTTACTCTTCAAGATTTATTTCACTTTTCAATCCTGTGACCATTCCTCACATGGGTTACCTGTTTGTCATAGATGCCATCTACTTATTAAAATCTATTTAATTTTTATTAATCTCTACATCCAATATGGGGCTCAAACACATGGCCCTGAGATCAAAAGTTACATGCTTTACTGACTGAGTCAGGCATGTGCCCCCATATTTATTTAAACATATAAAATTTAACCTTCTTGACTATGCTACAAGATTATAAATACTTTGAAGACAGAAACTGGTTGTTTTAGATTTTTAAAAATCTACATACCACGAACAGGACAGAGGCCAATATATATTAAGTGCTTGATAAATAATTGAACATTTTTTTTTGTGAAACAAAGATGAGATCAGGTGTGTGAAGGGTGGTATGTTTGCAGACAAAACGGAAACAAAGTAGAAAGTTATCCTCAAATAAATTTTCTTCCTTTGCTTAAACATGAATCCATCACTTCCTACACTGAGATGTTATTATCGATGTTTTTACTGAACATTTAAAGAGAAATCAAATTACAAAGGATGCAGAAGCTACCTTTCCCTTCAGAAATAACAGATTAGTAGCAGCAACAGGTCACCTACTGAGCAAACTTTTGTATTTTCTAAAGGAAATACTTTTTGTTCATAGGAATTACAAGAAAATCTTTTCAAAGGAAAATCATGTTCAGTTTGGAAAGAGTTAAAAATACTTGAATTTTATACTAAAGTGATTCTACTGTTAACCAATTCTAGCCAGTTTGTGTACTGCCCATATAATCAAGAACTGCTTTTCTGAAGTTTTATATGCACTTTTTATTTTCTGTTTTATAAGTAAGCCTCTTACTTTTTCATTGATTTCCATTATAGTGAGAAGAGCAGTGGTCCAGAAACAACCCATGAATTACATTATCTAATTTAATTAAGGTGAACTGGAAATTTCTCTAAAGATTTAACAGTCACCAGGCAACTAAAAATGAAACTTTAGCCCTGTAGTGGACCTAAGCTTCTGCCATTTACCATCATTATCCACTTTTCCATTTCTTGACAGGAATTTATGAATAATTCTATAGGCTCCTCAATGCTGAATTTACGTAAGCAAAGCAGGCATTTCAAAATGTTAGTCTATTCCTTAGTCCCAAACAGTCTTAGAAGAAAATTGTTATCTTTAATTTTATGAAGCATACCTCTGATTGTGTGGCACTCAAGTCTATAGCAACTATTTTATTATAACAATATAATCTCATTTGATGCAAGAATCTGTGAACTCTTCTTGCCATGGGGTTTACTGGTCAGAGGTTGCAATGTGCTTCCATCAATAGAACTTTGATCCTAAGTGACTTTTCCGGAAAAGAAAACTTCTTGGAGCAGGGAGAAAGTTTATGTCTGTAAGAAGAGAAAACTCAGGCATTAACTATTTTCCTTCAAGTGCATCCTACCATGAAACACTGGGAAATCCTAACAAAAGGAAAGTAAGAAATTGATTGATTGGATGTAAGTCATGAGATTTTGTTCTGGATTTTCATTTGAATATAACGGACACCCAGCTTTCAAACACGGTTAAAACACTGTGAAAACAGTTTGCAAATTGCTGTTGGTATCAGTCACTGACTGCTGAAATCTTACCAATCATTTGCTTTCCATTACCTAGATAGAGCAAATATTCAATATTCAGTAGTTACTCACTTCATCTCTGTCACATTTTACCCTAATTTACCAAAGATTTTTCTTGGCTCATTCAGTTATTCTTTAAATCAGTTTGTACCTTTATTTCCTCATAAGACTCCAAACTGCATGTGAAAAGGTCTAGTAAATTCAATATCTTTCATTATTATAAGCTTTTTGCTGGAAAGAATAAAATGAGTTGTGTGAATTTACATTAAGCTTAGGAAAATAATTTTCCATTTGCTGGTTTTTGAATAAGTAAATAGGAGTCCGCTAAATTGGTTAGAATATGGTGCTAATGAGATTAAAATTGCAGGTTTGATTCCCATATAGAGAAATTAGTCTTATACGGGAGAAAGCTATTCAAAGGCCATAATTTTGATCCCTAGTGGAATTCTTATGAAACAAGATCCAGGATATGAGTTGTAAAAGGCTCATGGTAAAGCAAGTTTTCCTCCTTGGGTTAAAAAAAATAATAACATAGAAAAAGTTAAAATGATTAGAGCATGTAGTTTATCAAGTGGACAGTAGCATCATCATTTTATATAAAGCTTCATATCATTATTTAAATGGACACTTCAATGAAGTATGTATTCAGATGATTTCTCCTTTAGCTCCACACCATTGGAAATCACTTAGCATCAGTGGGGATACTGAGCGCAGATTAGAACTGCAGAATGCAAGGAATAATTGAGAAATGGCCCCCTGCTAGAGCAATTATTAAGACTTAATCTTTAATTGCTGTATATGTTCTCTCAAACTGGGTAGTACAAACTTGGAAAATATTTATATTTTTATTTGATACATATACTAAGATGAGCACTAATATTAAATGTTATTTTACCTTGTTTGTTTCTGATATGGCAAATCTTAACTAATCAACATGGATATTGTGAGTACATTTTATATGTGCCATATGTTTTCTGCATATTAGCCAGCTGTTGGGATATTAACAGTAAAATTGAAAAACGTAACCTCATTTTAGGCTTGTTATGAATATATTAAATTAGCTTTCAATAATTTGATTTTTAAGTTAAAACAGAATAGCTTTATTTTAACAGAAATATGTGGTCACCATAGGGAATTTGGAAATATATAAAATTTCAAATAAAATGGATATATGATGTATTCATAATCCCAGCCAGTAAACACAATTATTTCCTTTTACGTTTCTTTTCCTTTTATGCAAAAAAGTATCAATATGAAAAATAGAATGAAATACACATGCAAATCTGTAGCCTGCTTTTTTCCCCTACTTTCCTATCAGTCATTTTTCAAAAACACTACTTTAATGACTATAAGATCCCTCTTGGGACTTAAATTATATGCTATAATTTAACTATTACCCAGTCTTAGAATTTATGGTTGTTCATATTTTTTCATTACTAGAAATAACGTATTAGTGAACATTTTTGTTTACAAATCTGGCCAATGTAGATAGTCTACACTGGTTCTTTAGATAGTCTTAGGACTGAGGTTGTTGGATAAATGGTTTGAATATTTTCAAGTCTTTTACCACAGATTGCCAGGTTTCTTCTCTTCTCCCTAAATTACCTGGCTGATCCTACCACCATCAGAATATAAGGGCGCTTAATTCTTCACAGTCTTACCACATCTACTGTTACAATTTTAAAATCATTCATTGCTACAATTTTGTATAATTCCTAGAATCTACTTTCTATGTCCTTTTTTTTTGGCCAATTTATGTTTTAAAAGATATATAATTAATGTTTATTTCATTGCACGAAAATCATAGAGGTATTACTTAGAAAGATCTACCCACAAAGCACTGTTAGTTTTTTGTAAATTGATGAGTGTAGATAAATTATAGATATAGATAACAAATACATATGTATGAAAATTTTAAAAGAGAAAATTGTTTACATCTTGACCAAGATATAGTAAGTATTATTAACATGGCCATTTTGCCACAAAATTGAGAGATTGTAACATGACTTCTGTTGTAAGAATTCTACAAAGGAAACAGCAATCCTACTTTTATGAGACAAATTTTTGGTATTTTTACCAAAGAGTAGAGTCATTGAAAATACTCAGCCTCTTGGAAGATAGGTCTGAAAAATCTATTAAGAGTCTTTGAGAGGGAAAACTACATGTACAAATTCTTTGCAGAGTTAGTCAGTCACATTTCTCAGGTTTGCCTCTTCTACTCCCAGTTTTGCTTACTTGTAATGAAAAACATACTCCATTAAAAATATGTAATTAGCAGATCCACAAACCTTCCAGAGTTCTCTGGTATTTTTCATAGTCACACCCCAAGATGTTCATGAAAATTTCAGTGTTGGGGTGATCTTTCACTATCCAAAGATACATTTGATCAAGGAAGAAAGATTACCCAGTTCCCCAATGTTCCGTGTGCATTAAATTCACAAATTAAAATATATTGTCAGTTAGAAAATTTTTAGTTTCTTTCAAATGAGAACTAAACATATTTTTAGAATCAGAAGTAGAAAAACAGTACAAAAAAGTTTAAGCCTTACCTTATCTTTTTGTGTGTGTGTTTTTTTTAATGTTTTATTTATTTCTAGGAGAGAGACAGTGTGAGCAGGGGAGGGTCAGAGAGAGAGGGAGTGACAGACTCTGAAACAGGCTCCAGGCTCTGAGCTGGCAGTCAGCACAGAGCCCGACGTGGGGCTCGAACCCACGAACCGCGAGATCATGACCCAAGCAAAAGTCCGACGCTTAACCGATTAAGCCACCCAGGCGCCCCTTACCTTATCTTTTTGAATTCAAAATGGGATGTTTCCATCAATTGTTATTAATGTGAGATTTTAAATGTTTTCCAGTGTTTTTCAAATTAAAGAATAGGGGTCACTGGAGTTCCTTAGGTGTGTCTTTACATTGGCCACAGGATGTATAGTAAAAGTCCTATAAAGCAGGAAAGTACTTTCAAGTAGGAAGGACTCCATAAGTATTCAAGGGAGATTATCAATATAGAATTAGCCCAGAGTTTAATGTAACCTGGAATGTTCATGTTCATTCTTCCCTTGGCCCTTCCTCCTTTTAGATGCCATTGAATACTCTTGTCTCCCTATCAAAAGCACCTGCCATCCTGAGAGCACCCATACACCACACCTCATCTATTCCTCCCCCCAGGCTGAATCCCATCTCAATTTAATCTCATTCATAGTCCCAATGCTATTAAAACTGAGATTGTCTTAGATTTTTAGAAAAAAAATCTTAATGTCCAAAGACTGATTTCTATAATGGGAATTTTTTTAACTTTAAAAAATTTTTTTTTTGAGAGAGAAAGAGAGAGAGAGAGACAGTGTGCAAACAGGGGAGGAACAGAGAGAGGGAGATACAGAACCCAAAGCAGGCTCCAGGCTCGCCCTGAGCTGTCAGCACAAAGTCTAGTGTGGGACTCGAACTCATGAACCGCAAGATCATGACCTGAGCCAAAGTCGGATGCTTAACCGACTGAGCCACCTAGGCACCCCTGGGAATTATAGTCTTGTAGTTAGATATATCTTGGATCAGTACTTAAAATTACACCAGTTATAAAAAGGTCCACTCTTATCCACTAGTCATTCAGTTCCACTCAAGAACAACCACTGTTAGAAGTTTCTTGTGTATCCTTCCAAATACATCCCATATTGTTTAACTTCTTAGCAGGATACTAGGCAAAAATATTGCATTTTTTGAAGAGATTATGTTGAGTTTTTCAGTTTTTAGAACAGATAATTCATACACATTTGTTTCTGAAAGTTAAGTACAAAATAGTGTACAGAGAAAGTAACTTGCCCATTCTTCTCAATCCCCCATCAGCCAGTTCTTCCAGAAGAAAAATACTTTTCACCAATTTCTCATAGGAATGTGTGTGTGTATACAATATCAAGCCAAACAGACACACCACCAGCACCTTGCATTTGTTCCCTTAGACAATGTATTTTGGAGAACTTTTTACATCACTATGTATAAAGTGATTTTTTTAAATAACTATGTCGCATTCTATTGGGTGTATTGTGCATATGCTATTTCTCATATGTACAAATATATATAAAGGATAAATTATTAGGAGAATTACTAGGTAAATTAGTAGGTGCATTTTCAAGTGGCAAACATTGCCAAGTTGTTCACCGTGACATCTTATGCCAATTGTACTTGCACCTCTACATATCTATATGGCATTGCCTTGACATTTGTCAGCCTTAGAGAAAGGAAATCATGTTTTGCTATCATTTGTTTGTTTCAGTATATTTTCCTTTTTACCTTCTGTATTCAAATTATATTACTAAATTTTTCACTCTCCTTTTTTATTTATTTGGAAAAATATTGAGAACATTTCCCATTTATTAAATATTATTTATAAAAATTTTAAATAAGCTTCTTATTTTGAAAGAATTTTAAATTTACAGCAGCATTGCAAAGATAGCACATTTGTCTTTTGTCCCTCATTCATTTATTTAGTCATTTATTTGTATCAGTATGGACTCATGTATGTTTTACATCTTAGGATATAATCCAACACTAAATTATTTTTTTTTACTAAAAAACTTTCCAGATTTAGCCATTGGGAGCTTTTTCAGGTTGGCTCCTATGTCCATCTGACATAGCCCCAACCTTTTGTTAGTTGAACACTTCCTTATTTTCTGATATTAGATGCCCCAGGATCATTGTGTATTTTCCTTGCCCTGGCCTCTAAACCATCATTTCTCCATTTTCTTCAGTGGAGAGTACTATCTAAAAATGAAGGTCTTGTCAGAGTATGTTTGTTGCTACTGGTGTTAGTGCTTCAGGGCCCTCTCGGTGGACCCGATTAGGTAATATATGTATGCATGTGGATGTATGTGTATACGTATGTATAAATGTATACATATGTATATACATATATGTATTTCCTTATTCATTCCTCTGTAAATATATTAAGGTAAACATGAGTTTGTGTTCATGTCTCCAACTCTAATCTGACAGTGAAGAGTTCATTCGAGTCTTCTTGTTTTATCTATAACTTCCCTCTCTGACAGTACGAATATTCTAGCTCCCACTATCCACCATCTGTTTACTTATTTGTTCAACCCCACTATATACATAAAGCATTTTCAGAATTATTAACCTATATCCATGTGAGAAATTTACCAAGTAGAATTTTTTTGTAGTTCTGAGTTACATTGAAATTGTAAATGTAAATGTTTTTATATTGAATTGAAATTGTAAATGTTACAGGAAATTGAATATGTTTTCATATATTTAAGAAACATTTGATTTTGCTTCTCTTTTGAGTGCCTGTTACATTCTTTATGCATTTGAAAATTGAGTTATTACTAATATTTATAAATTTCTAATTACTTTTTACACTAAGGAAATTAGCCTTTAATCCATGATGTGAGTTGCAGATATGTTCCCAGTTTGTCACTGGACTGTATTTATATATATACATATGTATATATAATGTATTAATCCTTGCAAATGCTTTTATTATATGAAGATAAATATATCAATCTTTTATACCTTTTGGATAAAATGTTTTTTTAACTTGACTTTTTTTCCACTTGGAGGATAAATTTATACATAATCCTCTGAATGGATGAACATATAATAATATTTTTTTCAAACCAAATAATATAAAAGGATGTTATCACCTCTTTAATATACCCAAATCTTGTATTTTCATATAAGTGTCCAAAAATCTCACTTACATACATGAGAACTGGTATTTTCCTGATTTGTATTTTGATTTTTACTGACTCTGTTCCTAGCAAAATATATCCTAGTAAGAGTATAAGTTACTGCAAAACTATTTTAAAGAAACCTTCCACCAACCTCACTCAAAGCATGTAATGAGATAGTTTCATTTCTACAGGGAAAACATCTGACTGTCTTCATTTGTAAAATTTCCTTCTACGTGTAATTACTTAATTTTCAGGGCCAACCACAGCATCTCCTGCAAATTAGTTGCTCCTCAATCACATAGTGTAGTTACTATACTTTATAGCCCAGGTCCTATGTCTGTTATGGCACTGAATTTTTATTACAACAGGACTGAGCTGTGGTGAACCAGTGGGAGACTTCCTGTTTGACAAGTATCTTAATAAGTCTTCTATGGTTAGCATTCTCATTACTATAACAGATTTTTAAAGTTGGCTTATACAAAATAAGGAAATCCCTCCTTTTTTTACATGAAGTGTATAAACTTTTTTACCTTAAGCAACAAAGCTATGCTTCTATCAGGTGTCCATTTAAGACCTAAATACTGAACTGTGAATCATAGATAAATAATTAGAAGGTTAATTGCTGATCATGAGTTACCTCTTCTCTTTCTTCTCCTTGACTTTTTTAAACATGAACTTACACAGTACATAGTCCTTAATGGTTCCAGTTTAGACAATTTAAATTCCTATTTCCCCTCAAGAATAAACCCTATTAATAAACTGGCTAACAAAACAAAAAGGTAAAAAAGCCAACTAGCTACCGTGTAGTCATTTAGTTCTCCAAACTAATTATTTAATATTCAGCTATTTCACTTTTTAGCCTGTTTTTTTCCAAACAGCTTTACTTTTTAAATTCATGGGTTTGGTGGAATATTGATGTTTTTGATGCTTATGTCTCCAATTCTATTTTTATAATGAATTCAATTAACATTTCCTCCGTGATAAAAGCAAAATACATTCATTGTGACATATTTGAGAAAAATACCCTAAACTTAGAAAAAAAGAGAAGGAAATCACTCCTATTCTTCTCTCTCAAATATCACCTCTATTAATATTTTGATATATTTTATTTAGTCTTTGTATTCATAGGGTTATTGTTATCATTTGATCCTGTAATATACGAAATTTTATATTAGTTTTTTAAAGTTAAAATTATCATATAAACATTTATTATTTTCTTATAACAATTTGGGACCTTATTCTAAAGGACATTCAATGTAAATCATCTCAAAAATATTTTTTAGTTAATTTAATATCAACTTTTACTTAAGAGGATATATAATGGATCCACGAGTTAGAAAACATTTTCTGTGAAGGGCCAGATAGTAAATACTTTGAGTTTTGTAGGCTTCAAAGTCTTTGCCACAATGGATCGACTCTCTCATTGCATTGCAGAAGTAGGCACAGACAATACATGAACTGGATTTAGCCTCTGGGCTTTAGTTTACCAACTCCTGTATTAGATCATTAGACAGACTGAGTAAACAGAAGTTTAGATATTCATGTTTGTGAAAAATAATTAAGCCTGCTTTTTTCAGGTACCTGTAAATATGTCTTATGTCACTATGTGCCATTGCGTTGTCTGTGTGCATGTGTGTGTGCATTGTGTCTCATAGGCAAAAGTACCCAAGAATTCAGGCACATGTGTGTGAACATGAAGATATTTGCATTTTTATCTTTAGGGCTCCTCCAATGACGGAATTCAGATATCCCATATGAATTGAAACTTCAACTCTTTTGGCCACTTCGTGTTATTTCATGTTTGTATACTCTTTTGTATACTCTTTTTTCTTACTCATTATAAAAATAATTTATGGTACTTGTTCATATTTCAGAAAATAAAATAAAGAGAATACAATACCAGTTACCAATATTACTACCACCTATAGAGTGCCATTTTAACATTTTGTTGTAGTTCTTTCCAAAAATTTTTCTTTGAGTATGCATTTGAATGCTATTTATTATATTATAAATTTCTCATTGATGGTAAATAGAGCACATTTAATATATAGTATTTCCCTAATATTTGGATTTTATTGCATTTTATGAATTTATCATAATTTATTTAACCATCTACTATAATGTCATATTTACATTCTTTCCGCCTTTCTATATCTATTGTTTTTTAAGAAATTCCTAAACATGAAATTGCCATAGTCAGTTGTATGAAATATTTATGTCCTTCGATATAGACTACAAGATTTTATTTCTCTGAAAATTTCAATTTGCAGCCATACTAATGGCTTTTAAAGTTGCCCATTTCACTATACTCTGTCAATGTTGTGATCTTGAACAAATCTATTATATATTTTCTCATTTTCTCACTTTCTCCTACTAGTGCTTTAGTATTTGGTTGATTTTAATCATTTTTCTTCAAATTAAGGATATTAAATCTTCATCCACTGCCTTTGATATAAACAAGTTTCCCCACTTTCTGATTTATACCTTCACGTTATAAGAGTAGAAAAAGGCTAATAAATTTATGATCACTTTTCCAGAGTAAAACTGAAGATCATATTTTGTCATTTAGTTATAAAATATTCATTTATTCAGATGAATTTGACTGTTAAACTAATTGACTTCCTTTTCACAAAACCATAAATAATAGAACTTTATTTCCAAACTACAGGTGTATTCATCCAAACAAAATTGATTTGGCCATATTACATGATGTTTTATAGAGCAATAATAATTGCAATACTTATCATTTGTATATAATTAAAAAGATTGTTTTCATTTAAAGCCCCATCCTATCCCTTTACAACTTCTTTTTCCTTTTCATTTCTAATAATTAAAGAAATGGAAGCGTTATAAGGTCAAGTGACTTTTAGGATTTCCTGCTGTATAGTAGCAATATCAAACTTAGAAACTAAAGTCTGCCCAGTCTAACCAGAAAAAAAAATATTTTTAAAGACGTGTGTGTGTGTGTTAAGTTATGCCTAGAATTGTTTTTAAAAAGAAAGGAATTCAAGAAATTGTTGGGTTTTTTTTATTTTAAATAAAAGCCAGAATCAGATAGTATGAAGGAGATTAAGTCAGGAGGATAAAAAAAGAAAATGCGTGTTGTAAAATACTGTGTACCATGGAGAGATGAGCCACACATTTTGTTTTGTGCAGGTAGCACAAAGAAGTAAACATGATCTTCACCTGTGCTTGGAATGGCACCACACTTCTTGCTGTGGGCCATGAGCCGGCCATGATCTAACTCTTGCCTGCCTCGCTAACCCCATTCTTCCACTCTCACTATACAACGTTCCCTGAGTTGGCCTCACTCTGTTCCAAGAAAACATCAGCTTTTTCCTGTGTTAGGGCTTTGCATGTGCATTTCTTCTGTCTGGAGAACTCTACCTGCAGGCTACTGCTTATTTGGCTCCTTTTTATCCTTAGATTTGTTTTGTGCCTCTGGAGTCTCTGGCCACCCTGCAGAGGGAGGTCTCTCCTCCTCCCTTTATTCACTATCACCTTCTTCTGCTCTTGTTCTTCACAGCGCTTTCTGTGATCAGTGCAGGAGGGACCATGTTCACTCCTCAGAGACAATATTGATTAATGTCAAGAGTGTCTACTCTATAGCCAGACAACCTACATGAAATTCTACTTTACTGCTTAGAGTTGTAGGCCATTAGACAAGTCAGTTATTCTCTCTATGCCTGAGCTTTTTCACACATCAAATGTCCTTGACTAAGTATTCTTTTTTTTTTTTTTTTAATTTTTTTTTTAAATGTTTTATTTATTTCTAGGAGAGAGAGAGACAGCGTGAGCAGGGGAGGGTCAGAGAGAGAGGGAGTCACAGACTGAAACAGGCTCCAGGCTCTGAGCTGGCAGTCAGCACAGAGCCTGACGCGGGGTTCGAACCCACCAACCGCAAGATCATGACCTAAGCGAAAGTCGGACGCTTAACTGACTAAGCCACCCAGGCGCCCCACACCATTTTATTTCTTACCCGGATTATTTCAGTAGTCTCTTACAAGGTCTCCCTCTGTCCACCTTAACTCCCAAGTCTATGCTTCATATAGTGGCAGAAGCAATTCCTTTACATCACAAAACAGATTATGTCACTCTCCTTTTCTCAGCTCTCTAGTAGAGTCCTATCCTATTCAAAATAATCTACAAAATCTTTACTGTGCCCCATGATACTTCATTTGATCTAACCCCTCCTTACTTCTGCTACCAGTCTCTCTGCCCATTCTGTCCCTCAACATGAAGCCCATCTAGTCTCTGTGACAGTGGTTTTACTGCTCTGTCTGCTTAGAACTGTCTTTCTTCAGATATTTAAATAGCCTGCTCCCTCACATTTTATTCAGGTCTCTGCTCAACTATCCCCCTCTCAAATAGGTACTAACACCACCGGCCAGTGCTAACTATAGTAGTACTCATGTCTCACTCTGTCTCTTCTCAGGGCTTATTTTTATTATACTTCATACCTAATGTATTATGAATTTTTGCTTATCTCTTTTTGACTGTTTGCTCAGCTAGAATGTACATTTCTTGAGGACATAGGATTTCTGTGATTTCCCAGCTCCTAGATTAGTGCTTGGCACACAAAGTGCCTACTAAACATCTTCTGAAGGAAAGAATGAAAGGGTGAACGACCAACCTCTATATAAATAGTTTATATACATGCTGCTGCAATAATTCCTTAAATAAAATGTTCATTTCTTAGTAGACTGATCCATTTTCTTTGATATTTTTCATTTTAAGTAAGACTATGAAACAGGTACTAACATTGTGAGAATCAAGGATGGAGGAAAACCCAAAAGCTCGTGTGAATCACCTACCGTCCCCCTGCTTGCATAGCACTCAGGCAACCATCCATCTTTATTGAATGTTTCTCCTATTTTTACTACTCTTTCAGAGTTTTACAATCTTGATAGGAAACCTTTTCCAATATTTAATTATTCTTTCAATTGAACATCTATTATTTAAGTCACGTCAGATTTGATCACAAAAGTCCAAGCTCTTTTTTTGGGGGAGATCTTGTGGGAAAATAGAAAATTAATCCTTCATGCAAAATGCTTAAGCAGATTAGCCTGCGTATTCGGTATAGGTGTACATAGTAGGAAACCCTAATGCTCAAATGTTGTTGAAGTAATCACATGTGAACAAGAATTTTTTAGCCATTTCAAGTCCTTGAGGGTTTTTATCATAACATCTGTTTTTATTCATTTAATTATTTTTGTTGTTCAGCTTACATACTGTTTCCTTCTCCTACTAAAAACATAGACATCAAAAGTTCATATAGTAAATGAACTATACTAACTTTAAAATAAAAATCCCAACGTTTTGCATGTCAAAATAATAGTCTCAATATCGTGTTAAAGTTTTAAATTATAGCTCTTCTATTTGGCTTGGGAGGTGCTCAACATAAATGTTTGGGGATGAACTGAGATGGAGATGGCAGGGTAAATGAAGGAGGTCAAAAAGAGAGAAAGATCATGTCTGGAACTTGATGGTCACTTTCTATGTTTGTTACCTTGAAAAAGATTAAGGGGAGGGTGGATCTCTTTATAATTCAGTCATTTTTTTTTTCTTTTTCTACAATGTTTAATACTAACCCACATAGGGGTACCTGGGTGGCTCAGACAGTTCAGTATCTGACTTTGGTTCAGGTCATTATCTCACAGTCCATGAGTTCAAGCCCCGCATCAGGCTCTGTGCTGACAGCTCAGAGCCTGGAGCCTGCTTCGGATTCTGTGTCTTCCTCTCTCTTTCTCTGCTCTTTCCCAATTCCTGCTTGGTCTGTCTCGGTCTCAAAAATAAATAAACACTAAAAAAACTTAAAAAAAAAAAAAAACGAAAAAAAGACTGACCACATAAATGACCAAACATCGCACGTGAAGATTTAAGCTAACAGTGAGAATAGGGCTGCTCTTTAGGGGACTGTATTATTTTCTTTTAATGTTTTATTTATTTCTGAGAGAGATAGAGAGACAGCGTGAGCAGGGGAGGGTCAGAGAGAGGGAAGGGGACACAGAACCTAAAGCAGTCTCCAGGCTTTGAGCTAGCTGTCACCACAGAGCCCAACGTGGAACTCGAACCCACGAACTGTGAGATCATGACCTGAGCCAAAGTTGGATGCTTAACCGACTGAGCCACCCTGGCGTCCCTAGGGGACTGCATTTAAAGCCAGTCACAAAGGCATATTTCCAGGGTAGGTAAGTTTAATGAAATTATTTTTTCTTTAGCTTACTAAAGGAAAGCATGGCTTACAAAGCATGGCTTACTTTCAATAAATAAAAATGCCCTAAAATAAGAATAATATATGTCGCTGTAAAAAAAAAAAAAAAGGAAAAAAAATTTTTCACAAAACATGCTACCATCTAGATAGGACCATTATGAATATCTTTGTGCTTCCTATCTTTCTCCTACATATATTTTAATATGTTAATAAGAGTATAATATTAACTACACTCTATAATTATGTATCATAATTTTCATTAATATTACAATATGTACTTATTCTTACAAATGACTAATTTTCATGATCACACAATAATATCTTATAATTTACTAAGCTTGTTAATTTACTTAGCCACTTACGTATTGTGAATATTTTGGTTACTTCTAACATTCAATGTTAGACTTTCTTGCACAAAACTTTTACATTACCTTTTTGGGATAAATTTTTTGCATAAAGAAGATTGTGGAGCAAATGTCCTAAAAACTTGTCTTCCTATCAGTAAGTGAATGTTTTGGTCTCTTGCATTTATCATGTTTCATTGTATTAAAATTTTTTTAATGTTTTTATTTACTTTTGAGAGAGAGAGAGAGAGAGAGAGAGAGAGAGAGCCTGAATAGGAAAGGAGCAGAGAGAGAGGGAGACACAGAATCTGAAGAAGGCTCCAGGCTCTGAGCTGTCAGGACAGGGCCTGCTATGGAGCTCGAACTCAGGAACGGTGAGATCATGACCTGAGCTGAAATTGGACATTTAACCATTTGAGTCACCAGGGCTCCCCCCAGCATAAGTTTATTTTAAATTGCTGATTGAATCTCATTTTTTTCTTAATTTGTATAGTTTTGCTTACTACTGAAAATGAACATTTTCTCATATTAGCATTTTGTGTTTCTTATTTGGGATTTTTTTCATATAATATGTCAATATACTATTTGGGTCCTAGTATTTATTTACATTCTTCGGTAAACAGTTTCTGCAGTCGGGACAAGACTAACTAGTTCATGGTCCATTTCATTTTTCTGCTAGTCAGTTTAACTTAACATTGCAGAATGGTAAAGAAATATTTAAGGCCATGTACCACTTAATGGCCTTTGTTCAGGCCCCATCCAAACATGTTCTAAATAAAATATCATGAATCATTTTATTTATAGGCAATACTGAGCTACTTAAATTTATAGGATAATTTTTTATGTGTATTATTTCACATCAAGTAAAGCATGGTTCTTTGTTCACACTTTTATATGTTTTCTTAATTTACAGTGTTCTCACCTATACATACAAACACACATACATTTCTCATTCATTTACTTATCTTCCTTTTTAGAAAAAAGGGAAAATAAAAATAACACTCATACTCAGTGTATGTTAATGCTTACATGTAAAATATGTATGTTTAGGGCTCTTTTTCAAATAGAAATTATGTTCTTGGAGGAAAGAGAGTAAGATAATGAAATTTTAGACGATTAGAGAATAGGAAGGCATTTATTCAGTATTTTTTTTTTGTTTTTAGATATTAAGTATATTGTTTGGAAATACTTATATAGTTATACATTTAATTTAAAAAACCTTTATAAACTATAGTAAAATTAAACATCTTGCTCTAAATTGAGAAGATATAAGTAGAATGAATCTTACAGGGAATGGTTCAAAGAGAGACCCCAAGACAGTAACTGAGCTGACTCATGAATTACCCTAAGAACGCTAGTATTTCTGTGAAGTCATCTATGACCACAGACACAAAGAGAAAATATATGTGTGTGTCAATATTTAAATTTTGGGGACACAGCTACAGTTAAATTGGGTGATCTTGGGGTAATTTGTGACCTATTATTAGTGTTTCATTTTCCTACAGTTTTAGTAATCAAATCTAGACTGGCAAATGTGTGGGAGGAGGAAATCAGTATTTACTAAGGGTTTATGATATTGTGTGTTAGGCATTATATACACTTAACACCTACAATGGTTCTAATGAGAAGGTTTTTTATACTCATTTTACAGAAGGAGAAACTCAGAGGAACATAGATACTTGTGATTACACAGGTAGCAACTGGCAGAGCCAGGTTCAAACCCAAGTCTGACTCCAAGGACATGACCTTTCACAAAACTGTGCTATTTTATCATAGGTCCTATTGCCCACATCATCAAAGAAACAAAGGAAAAAAAAGGGGGGGATTATCGTATTCTCCTAGAATAAGTAGCTAGAGGGTAGAAAGAGTCTGAACAGGAAATCAGAATTATAGTTATTTCTTGTTGTTGTTCCATTTATGGTAGGGATGAATTTGTAAGGCCACAGAGCACAGCTGCACAAGTTGAATTCTGTATATCTCTAGGGATTTGATGAAAATGGTCTTCCTTGAGTTCTCTAGTTTATACCCTAGCTAGTGCAGCAGCCCACTATGGAAAAATCATGGCCGTCTGGTCTTCAGAGCTGTGACATCCGACCTGCAGTGTAATTTCAGGAAAACATTAGAGGAAGGGAGATTTCAGAGAAAATTGAGTTTGGTCAGTTGACTGAATTAATTTAGTGCTAGAACGTTTTATTGGCTCAGTTATAGAAAGAAGTGGCTCTATCTTTTGAATTTGTTTAGTCTGGGAAGAAGGCAAAAACAAAATGTATAAATAACATAGGGATATGTAGGAGAGCCATCCCTTGTCATCCCTTAATTTAACCAATACTGTGTTACTTCTCAGGAATAAATGGTTGGCAAAAATTACATTTTTACAGAAATTAGGTTAGGTACTTTTTCTTCTATATTAAAAATATGCTGTTTATGTCACTTCTATTAAACAACTTTTATTTTTATATAGAATACAGTATTAAAAGACATTGTAAGTCAAAGTGTATTTTGAATTTAAGTAATACAGAAGTTCAAAAAGTCTAGTTTCAAAAATGTCTTCATTCAATATAACAGTATTATAATTAGATATCACAATTCTTTCCAGATACACAGTTTCTAAAATGTCAGAAAGAAAGGAAAGGAAGAACCAAAGAAACAAAGAAAGAAAGGGTAGGAGAGAGGGAGGGAGGAAAGAAGGAAGGAAAGAAGGAGGAGGAAGGGAAGAGAAAAGGAGGAAGAAAGATAATAGGAAAGAGAGAAATAAGGGAAGAAAGGAGAGAGAGAAAGGGGATAAGAGGCAAAGAGTGACATAGTAATAATCAAAATATTCTTAAATGACATCAAATCAACTGAGATATTTGTCTTTTAAAAAGACATCATTTCTTTTTGTAAGCAGATTGAAAAACATTTTTTTGTCCTAAAGTAATAAGTGTGCAAAAAGAAACACATGCACACACACAAACATACACACATATGTTATTCATCATTGCTTTATAAAGTCTTCCACATTGTATTTGAATACCCTTCCCTTCCGGCTTCCCCATGCCTTCAGCCTTCAAGAAAGCAATTCTGTTTTAGAGACAAGGATGTGTTTGTGTGTTAAGAATAGAGAAAAGAGAAAGGAAAATGTACAAGAAAAACAAAATGTCTCTGGTCCCTTTTATGTAGGATTTGTCCCCAGAAGAACTCCAGGAGAGTTAAGGTTCCTTTAGGAACCAAGTACACCCAGGCCCCTCCTCCCTGCCACCCTAACACAAGAACTAAGGAACTAGAAAGTGACACAGTAAAGTTGCCACAAAAAAAGAAAAAAAAAAAAGGAATATTTTTGCTGCCCTTTTACCTCTACACTCCAACACCATGTATTGGAAGGTAAATTTGATCTGCCTCCTTATTGCCAAACTTAGGTTTTTAAGCCCCCAAAAAAGACCCAGATCCCTGATGCAGATAACTGAAGGTTGATGTAATAATCAAGAAGATTGGGAAAAATTTTAATATCTATATTTGCTATCTGTCTCTGAGAGAATTGAATAAAGATATAGTAGGAAGGGACACAATCAAAAAGGGACTTAAAATCTAAAGAGATGATAGTTACTTACATATATTCTTCCTTCAATCACCCTGCCCCTATTTCTGTAAATAGAACACAGATTCACCAAGTGGTTAAAGCCAAAACACTAGTTCTGTTTCTTCCTTCCCTCTCCAGGCCCCCTCCCACACTTCATTATCAAGCATCAGCAAATTGCAATTCCACCTCAAGACCTTTCTGACCATTTCGTGCCACCCATCTAAGCTGTTTCACTGCTTCTGTTCCTATTGGTGGTCTAAAGTAACTCAAAATCCATGATCTCTAGCAATTGATATCCCTTTCCAAACCTTTTCTTTGAATTCCTAGATGCTTGTTCTGAAGTCAGCTATGCTCCCAGTTTCTTGCCATTGCAAATGCTTCCTCTGATCCATGTCATATTAACTCAGATATACTAAGATTTATACTATATCTGGATACTTGAGAACTAACAAAAGATTTAAAAACTGTGAACAAAAAGACCTGGTGTAGCTGAGTAAACACACAAATGTATGCATGAGTATATATACACACATAGATGTGTATGTTTTTAAAGTGTGTATATCCACATGTATGGATATATGTGTGTGTTGTGTATATATGTGTGTAAATATATATTTGTTGTGAAAACATACATATGTATTTTGAAAGTCTTGCAAATAGTAGAATGGTTGACAACCTAAAACCTGCAGCATTGGTGAGAATATAGGAAGGGTATCACTTTGGTGTTTGTAAGTGCTGTCTGTCCTTTGCTTCTAACAGAGCTGACTGCCTAAGACTAACATTAGCGAACACCTTCGCCTTAAGTCCCCCTGGGTGGAGCAGTGATCTTATCACACTGTTCACAGAAGGCAGCTTTGATTATTCTCCAAACTAGGTTTGCTATGCTCACCAACATGAAAAAATGAAAAAAGAAAATAAATTCAGTTCATCCTTGTATAACCCGAATAGTATTTTAGAACATGTAAATCACAGAAACTGCTGAACTAAATATGACACTAAAGAGATTTTTAGCAGGGACTTCTTAAAAACATTTAGCTGAGGTTTCTTCACTTTCATGAAAAATCTATACCTGCTTCTAGAACACCAATAGATAATACAACTGATACTAGTCTAAAGAAAAAATAGTTTATTCCTCAGGCCTAATTGTACCTTAAAATCTATGTGATAAATGTTTCTTATACTCCAAATTATTGCCTTATTATTATTAAAATATTCTAAAAGTAACATATTAATTATATCTATACATATATAGATGCATGTGTATATATGTGTATATATATATATAATTGTTAATGTAAAAATGGTAAAAAGATAAATATGCTGTTTGGATGTTGTTGTTGTTTAATTGTTAAAGACACTGCTAAAAATTAATGACAAATGAAAGCAGTCCAATAAGAGTAACAAAAGTAGGTTAATCTCCTTAAGCTCACATAAATTATGGCAGCCGCTATTCTTTCCCCAGTAGTATAAACATGATTGGAATTTTTGAAAAGAGCTTAAGTAGAGTATAGTCATTCCTTTCTCTATTTAAAAAGATTTAGATTAGACTAAAGTTAGCTTTATCAATGAAAAAAAAATCTTTGTACTGTAATGCAAAGCAGACAAATGAGACCTCCAAGGACAAAAAAAAGTTCCAAATATGCAAATATTTGTAATTTTCCAGAAAAGTGCAGGTATACACTTCAAGCAAAGGTTAGACAAAAATTATTCATAATCTCAAATAAACCACAACAATACATTACTTTGCAAATATAGGTTGCCCTCTTTAAACAAAGAGATGTATTTTAAGCCTCAACCTGATACAGTTTATGGTACTGATATAGTTTGTGAAAAGACAGGAGTTTAGTGCTGATTATTCCTTGACATTATAGCATAAACTGTAGGTCATATAAACATGCAGAAACTGACTTGTAGTGAAATCACTTGCAGAACTATATCCATTCTTTTCTCATATAACTGTATTCATAGTTAACCGAAAACAGCCTTCTTTCTGTTTTTTACAACTTTATTTTTGAGGTGATCAGAAGGTAAGCTGAAGCAAAGATAATATAATTAGGTTTACACAAAATACTAATAAAAATAAATCATCAGATATAATTTTAAATTAATTCAATTCAAACAGTTTTTTGGAAATCCTCTAATTCTTCTATTTTCCAAACCTTGGATCATATTTGAATTAATCATGAATTTCCCCTCTTCCAACTGTTAAAAGACAACTCTATTCCTTAAAGGAGAAAGGACATATGGACTATCACTCAGATTTTACTTGTTAGGAACAAGTTGAATCCACTGAAACAAAGGAGTCTAAAGCACTTACAGAAGGGTCATTTACCCAGTCCTGGGTTTGGCAGAACACTAGTCATCTTTCCTGTTTCCAAGAGGATCCTGCTGACTTTATTCTTATCTACTGGTGGTCCAGTCAACCTTGGATGATAACAGTAAGAGAGCTATTAAGGCCGGAAGTTTCCCAGATTGCCTCAGTCCTGGATTCACTCATTCAACTCATGGACCAAAAAAGCACCTGCACTTGTTCATACTCCATGTACTAGTGCCTCGCTACTCAAAACGGTTTCCAAACCAGCAGCATCTTTCTCTCTTGGAAGCTTGTTAGAGGCACAAACATTTCAGGCCTCACCTCAGACCAATTGAGTCAGAATCCATATTTTAACAAAATCTCTGGATAGTTCATATGCCCATTAATGTTTTAGAGGTGCTGCTCTAGGCTCCTTGCTTGGTGCCTGAACATTCTTTCTGTTAATTATGCTAATGCTCATTGGTTTCCTTTTGAGTATTAAAACTATGGATCATGCCTTTTTAATCTAAATTATGTCAAATATCAGATGCTGACTTTCTGTTACATTGTAGAGATGCCAATTGGTGTTAAGCTAACCTGTCTAGTTTTTGTGGTTTTATTGTCTTTATGCCTTTGGCTGTCTTTGGTGGAGAGGTGTGTTTTACCTCACATGTCTATTGTTTCTAAAGTACCATTACATCGACTTTTAGATTTTATTTTGCTCCTCATTACATCTATTTCTGAAAAAAATTAAATTATTTTCTCTCTCAAACCTTGAGGAAGAGAAAGCAGAGATATTGGGAATATGGAGTGATTTCATTCAAACAAGGTTACCAACCTTGGTCTTGGATATTAATATGAAATCATTGAAATGATCACTTTTCAGTCTTGGCACATGCAAATCAGTCATTAAAATAACCCCAAATAAAAGCATTAGTTATGCTTTGTTTGAGTAAAATTCTGAAAATTATTTGTTCTTTCCAAATGGTAGCATTTTTTAATTAATGGCTTGTTGTTACTTTTAAAATAAACTCTTCATGCATATGCTTTTTTACTAAAGAATAAATTCTGAGGCCTTGGTTTTCAAATAGGCTGTTCATTTTGCATTCTTACCCTGCATTTCTCTCTTTAAGGTAGAAAAAAAAAAACTGTATTCCCTTTTCTGATTTTACTCTGATTATATGATCAAAAGGATAGACTCTTTAGCTTTTCTGAGTTATTTTGATTTAAGATGGCTAGTGCTTGCTCAACTCATGTTGTATTTCTATTCTCCTCCTTATCTCTAAATACTAATTTATTTTATAGCAACAAAGTTATATGTAAGTAATTATCAGATGAGAACTAAAAACTCTTTTTCGGTAACCTGAGGTTGCAAACGTATTGTGGGTGGCTTTTTTTTCTGGTCCACCTCTTTCCTAGAGGTATTTGAAAATGCCTCACTAAGGATTTAAACTATTGTGAAGTAGATGATGGTTTGAAGTAACTCAGGTGTTTTTAGAGTAATCTGGATACCTTAGTTTTGATGTTTGGAAAAGCCTGAACTATTTAGAAATCACTTCTGTTATCTACTTCCTTTTTATCCCTACACATAGATTTTTCTATTGGCAATAGTTCTGCACATTTATTGAAGGCCTATTAGTTTTTCACATGTGATGATTATATCATCGTCTATGAATGTCTCCCAGCTCACCAAACTTCTAGTAGTAGCTCCATAAGGCATAATCATGTAACTTGCTATTCCTAATTAACCTATGCTTTGAATTTCCATAGTGGTCAATCTCTTTAATATGACCTATTACCTTGAAAGACAAATCATCTAGTGGAAATGAAATTGGGTTTAGAGGTCACACACAAGGTTTTGGGTCTTTAATCTGATGTTTGCTGACTGATGTCCCAGAAGAAGCTACTTGAGCTCCATTTTCTTAATGGCAATACTAATACCGACACTGAACTTGGAAGGATATTTTGAAGACACATGAAATATTTTTTATAAATTCTTCTGAACTAAGGTTCAAATAAATCAAACTGTTAGCTGTCTTGTAATGCTTTTACTGAAATCTTTACATTTGTCTCTATATCCCTTTAAAATTTGAGACAAATATATTTCATTTGTTATCTTGTATAAATGATGTAAGATAATTTTTCTGCCTGCTCTGATAAAAAGAGGAAAGTTTATGCCCTTTCATAATTTATCTGTATTCTCTTTGTGTTTTCAACAATGTAACTCAGTTGTATTCAATTTTCTTTTATAAGATAAGTTTAAAGATTTAAAATAAGCCATAAGAAGTGATTCTGCTGTGAGGTATCTTACAAAACATAGAACTGTGATGGGGAACCCAGATGGTGGTTTTGCTGTATGCTTGTTCTGTTAAATGTGGCCAAGTCAGGGTCTATCTTTTCCACCTGAAAATCTCCATATTTGGAAGAAGGGAAAAGCACTGGCACCGTTTCTTCCTTATGGACCAAACTATATATAGTGACTTAGAAGCCTTTACTTGTTTTTATGCCATAAAATGAGATATAAATTCAGCAGAATGCTTTTACAAAGGAATAGAATAGTATGTGAAATGACTCTAGTAATCACTGGTCTACTTGTATAAACATACTATATTCTCAGAGATGTGACCAGGATGTTGATGGAAAATCAACTCTGCAAAGTGGAATTCTGCTTCTCTCTCTTGTTTTTAAAATGCATGGGTTATATAGGATAGACAGAGTATTCTCAGTACTCTAGTATTCTAGAGATCTGTGTATGATTTGGTATTAAGGCTTTTTGTTTTGTGAGATTAAAAGAAAGAAAGTCAGGTTGATTCTAAAACTGAGAGTGACATTCTTTACATGTATACTGTGTTAATTTTACACTCTACATTTAAAAAAATACTCCAGACTAGAACAGTTTGAAGAGGGAGCTTAAAGTTCTCATTGTGAAAACATATTTTCTCACTAGAAATAGTCTCATAGGAGGTTTCCTAATTAAACATTAATATTAAGAGATTAGAAAGACTCAGACGTGATTGATTTATTAGTTATTTAGTTCAGACATTTTGGAAGGCAAATATATACTAATTATGCCCTCAGCTGGGTCAATAACAGAGAGAAATTTTTATTTATGAATTTATCCTCTAGGACGGGGGTACTGGTTTTTGTAAATAAACATGTTTGAAGAAGTCTACTTAATAATTACTTAGAAAAGCAATGAATTTAATATTTATTTTAAACCAAACAAGAAATAAATTTATTTTGAAATGCGGACTATACAGATGCTTTCAGTCAGCTAAGATCAGATTAAAAACTTTTTGACGTTCTTTAAAAATATTAATGCTTTGGTGGATGGGATAAAGTACTTTTAATATGGATGGATATGACATGGTTATGCACCACATATGACATCACTGGGGATATGAGATGGGAATTGGTAAAAGTCAAGAAAAAACAATGTATTAAAAAGATAAGAAAATAGGAGTGCCTGGGTGGCTCATTTGGTTGAGGATCCAACCCTTGATCATGGCTGCGGTCACAATCCCAGGGTTGTGAAATAGAGCCCTATGTTGGGCTCTGCTCTGAACATGGGGCCTGCTTAGCATCCTCCCTTTCTCCCTCTCTCCCTTTCTCCCACCCTCGCTGGCCCTCTCCCCCCTTCTCTCTCTCTCTCTCTGTCTCTGTCTCTCTCTCTCTCTCTCTCTCACACACACACACACAAATAAGAAAATATAAATTACAAGAAAAGCAAATTGATTATTCAATTTATTGTTTTAAGAGTCTAGTAATGGAACATTGAGCTTTATCTAACTTTAACTTTTTCTAACTAGAAGGTTATTTCATTAACTATACAGAGCAGTATATAGAATATTAAGCTCATTATCCCTCATAAGATAAGAGACAAAACAGGAGAAAAAAGGAGTACTGAGGAAGATGTTGGCATGGGATTTAGGAGAACAGGGCACAGTCTTGGTGCATCTATGACTTTGGACATGGTGCATCACCTCTTCTTTTTCTGGGAGCTTGTATATATTACAAGTGCATTTGGCTACAAACAGCAGAGAAGCAGATATATACATGCAGGCTGTAAACAAATACAAGTTTATTTTTCATATATAGCCAGGAGTCCTGAAATACGTAGCTGAAAGGTAATGCAGCGGCTCAAAAATATCATTAGTGCTCCAGGCTCAAGCCAATTCTCCTAATCTTATAGGTTTATATAAACTTATGGTCCACCCCCCCCCCAGGCATTATATCACATTCAAGGCAGACAAACCAACAACAAGTGAAAAGCTATATTGCATCCTATTATCAGGAAGGCAGAAACTTTCCCAGAATACATGCAGCCCCAGCAGAAATCTTTTTAGGGCTCAGTGGTCAGAACTGGGTCACATGGAAACTCATATATTTAAGGGATAGGAGAAAACAGAATTTTCACGATTGACTTTGACCAACTTTAATCCAGTACCTGGCCTCAATAAGTACATTGGCTGCTCTTAAAAATATCAAGAAAAGGTTCTCCATAGGATATAGTAGTTACTCAGTGTTGCTATGTTTTCCCGAGGAGATACAAGATGAAAAAAAATCAAGAAAAGGACAATGGATTTTGAATGGCCAACTAACAGTGTTGATCGGAAGATTCCAGCAAACCCAAAAGAGGAAGGAGATTTACCTTTTCCCGAAAGAGGAAGGGGTACCCAGAATTATTCAAACCAAGGTTAAAAGTACAGGTCCCAGATTACCAAACTGACAGAAAACGTCTGACACCAATTGCAATGAGTTTGGCAAACAGCAAGTCTGAGGGCACAGCCCTCACACAGCCCTCCGCAAGACTGCTCTCACATCAGACACAGCCACAAATTCAGAAATCTTTAGCACCATCCTCACTTTATCCAAACCAGCTGGCTGCAAATTTGGATTCCCTGCAGACTACCCCAAGTTCAGCAATTCACTAGAATGATTTATAAGTCAAAAAATGCTGCAGTTAAATTACAGTTTTATTATAGTAAGAGGATACAAATTAAAACCACCAAAAGGAAGAGACACTTAGCAAAGCCAGGGATGTGTCAAAGCACTCTCATCTTCTCCTTTGTAGTAATGGAGGGCATTGCTTTATCCCAGCTGTGATGCTGGGAGACTCATTCAATATTGACTCAACGTTGACTCAACTTTGAGACTCAATAACTCAGAGTATTGTCAACCAGGTAAGCTTACTGTAGCCTTTGGTGTCCAGAGTTTCTATTGGGGCTCAATCACATAGTGTCCACGTGGCTGATCTCTAGTTTCAACCCGTCCTGGAAATTAGAGATAATAACTTTCAGTTTCTAGTTCCTCCAGAGGTCAAAACTGATATGATGGTTTCTAAGCCCCATCACATTTTTTGTTGCTAGACAGTCTGGTGATCAAAGCCCACAGGCAAACAAAGACACTCTTATCAGGCAGGATATTCCCAGGGCCCACAGATCTCCTCCTACTAGCGAAGAGCAATGGCCAGACCTCTCTTTGGGTTAAAGTTAATCTTTCACTACACAAATTGATTGAAGAAGGAGTTCTGATTCAGCTCTCATATAATTCTAGCATCCAAATGTACCACCAATTTACAATGTTAAATTCTTGCTTAATATAGAGCATCTCTTTCCACATCACTGCTATAATTTTTTTTTTTGACCTTAAACTTTTCCTGCCACCCACATTTCCCTCTGTGGTACCATTAAGCATCTTCTCAAAACACCAACCTGGAGGAGTATGCAGCATTCTTAGCACCAGAATACAAATGTCATTTCACCATTATTTCTGCATTGAGCCAAACCTCTTCAAGGTCAAAATACATACTCATTCATCATGTTCCTTCCCCCATGCCCACCATGGCCCCTGGCCACTACCCAGCATTTAGCATCACATTCTGGATTCTGTTACTCAGCCTCAGTAAACTGGACACATGGGCTACTGGAAACGATCCTTCACTAGCTCAGAGTGTAGGGTCTCTTAGCTATATTGGCTCAATCATACCACTGCTGCACATCCCTGGTCTTCCCAAAGCCATACAGAGTTGCTCTGCCCCATATGCCACGCTGCTTTTGCTGCTGCTGCTACTATTCCTGGAACCTTCCACATGGGAAGCAGCCACATGTTTCACCTGATTATTTGGTGGTAACTTTATTTTCCACATAGATAACTTAACAGGTACATCTGCACATTAACATCTTTGTCAAATGACTGTATAGGAGGGATAGAGATCTCTGGGTCTTTACATTATTTGATTGGGATACCTACAAAAATTTTTCATTTAGTGAAACTGAGATCCAAAGAAGTTAAGTGAGTGGCTGCAAGTCCCAGAAGAGTGAGTGACCAACCCAGGACAGGAGTTAAGGTTCTCTAACTTCTTTCCCTGCTCTCCTCAGGCTGCCTGCCAAAAAGAAATGGATCCAACAGACTTTGCTGCATGAAATGTTGTGCTTGCCGAGACTCATGAAGCATCAAATCAACAACCTCTAAATGAGAATTTCCATTGGCTCTGTGTACCAGGACCAAAATCACTGCAGAAGGAAACTCCTTCCTTCATGACTCTGAGACTATAAACCTTTTTCTAGTTCTGTGGCCTAACCTAATCGTTTAAGTGTTAAACTCTTAAATATTTCCCATTTTGTAAAGTCGCTGGGTCCAGCTCCGTCAGTCTGATTTTACCCATGACAAAATTAGAGTTTCAGATTAGTTAAGAGATCTCTCTTTCATTTTATAGCTGATGAAGGAAGTGGAGAGAGAATGACCAACCTTACCTTGTTAGCGAGAGCACCAGAAGGGGAGTGCAGATCTGCTTTTCTCTGCCCACTCTCTTCTGGGGGCATGTGTTAGCTTTATGACTAGAAAAAGAAAAGGAAAACAGAAACAAGCCTACCAGAGACTCACCATCCCTACTCTCTACCCAACCCCCAACTCTGCCACCCATGCCCATTCTTTTTTCTCTAATAAATGCTTAGAATCCCGTTTCCAGAAGCTCTGTGTCTCAGTATGGCCACAGGACTGAGTTCTGAAAATGAGAAGTGAATAGAAATATAGTTCATATCTAGAATGTCTTCTTAAAAGAGGTAAAGTGGGCCCTGTTCCCAACTCCCCTCCTTCCTGCTGCCTATAATGCAGATATATGATGGCAGTTCTAGCAGCTTTGGCCATGGGAGTAGACTCACGAAGACAGAAAGAACCTGAAATCTGACTCTGAGAAGGTGTCATATCAGTCTTACATTGTCTATTCAGATGTTTGAGGAAGAGGTGAGGGAAGTAGTGGGCAGAGAGAAAGAGAGAGAGAGACAGAGGGAAGGAGGAAGGGAGAGAGAGAGAAAGGGGTATGTTTCTGGCTGAAATAAGAAATTACTTTTACTTTGGGTTTCTGTCACATGCAGCAAAACCTATCCAACTAAATTTCTAGGATTAAAGTAAATTTCAAAGTCCTTAACTTGAATGGGCTCCTTTTTTGTCTTCTGCTTCTTAACTAATATTTAGTATCTCCTGTTCAGGAATATTTTCCCCCCAGTTCAAGGCCTACCTCTCATTTGTATTATTCATCACCTAAAACTGACATTCACTCTTAATAACGTATGATTTTGTATTAATATTTATTGCTTCCTGAGTATATCTTGACTCTGCAAATAATTGTAATCTCCTTGAGACCAAGGTCCAACAACTTCTTAGAATCACTTACAGTTTCTAACTTAATACCGAGATCACATAAGCCTCTCAGTAAATACTTAGAGGACTATATTGCATGAATTATTGATGTTTGTTATCTGTGTAGTTTTTTTAATAGTTAAAACCAGCATCGTGTGTGTCTGTGTTTATGTGTGTATCTCACAAGGTTGTGAGGCAGATATTAGAATCCCTATTTTCCATAAAAGGAAACAGAATCAAAGAAGTTCATAACCTGCTTAATGGCCTTCTGAGAATGCTCATCTTAGGAGAGATAGACCAAATCCAACCCTGACCTTCAGAACACAGTCTTTCTACTACACCCCGCTGTCTTAAAGTCACAAATAACTCCATGCTTTTCACTCAGTGTGGCATATTTAAGATGCTGCCCTGCCATTTAGGAGTGAACCATAAAATCACTGATAGATAATTCCTTCATATTAGCAAATAATTACCCCTTTCCCTTGCTATGTTCTATTCTTAGCTATATCCCCAGGGACAATGGCAGAAGTGACTTAACTATATATAACAAGCATACTTCTGTACTTAGCTGTGGGGTTGTCACTGGAAGGTGGAAGCCAGCTTCTCTCCCTGCCCGTGATGCCATCTTATCCCTGAGGTTCTTTTCCTCAGCATCAGGTGGTCTGGTGTCCAAATGGATTTATTGACCTCACAGTTGACCTACGTGTCAATCAGTGAGTATTTTATATAGCGAGAGAATATGAATCTGTGTGATGTAAAAACCTTACAGAAACTTGCCCCTTTCTCCTAACCTAATTTTAGCCTCAAATGTTACTACTGTTAAGATCTCATAATTTCAGTTTCCTCTTGAGTGTTTGTATTAGGCTATTCTAAAACAAAAGTTGTTACAAGGAAAAAAGACTTCAAAAATGCTCTATGCTCTTAATTTTTGCTCTGATGAACAGCTGTGCCAGACCTATCTTGCAAATTGATATATTACCCATAATATTTTTTAAGACTTTTGGTCTTTGGGTCTCAATTTCTACTTTGGTCTTTGATGATTAGTGGCATTTACTTCCATTTTCAACTTTGTTTTGAATCCACTTATCTTACCACCAACTCAAAATTAATTATAACAGGTGGTTCTAATCTCAGAAGTAAACATCCTTGTCATCTCTATGCATTACTATCTACTAAGGGAGTGGGAGAAAAAATAATGGACTATGCAAGTTAATCTCAGATAATGAGGTAATTTTGTGTGGTGTATACATCTTTAAAAAAATTAACTGTGTTTCGTATCCTTTAAATGACAGCCTGAGTACTTGGAGGGAAAGTCATAGAGTTTAAAGCATACATATTGGATTTTGTGATCTAAAATGCAGTAAGTCTCTGGAAACTTACTTTTCTTTCAAGACTAGCTTGTGGTGGTATGACTAAGATCAACCAAACTCCATGTGCCCGTTTACAATCATAGAAAAGGTATGTCAGACTCAAAAAGCTGAGTCAATTCTACAATATCAGCATGAAACGGAAGAAACTGCATGATATTCTCACAAGTTTGCATAAGCTGGAGTTACTCGTCATTATTCTGAAGGCTTGATGTCTTTGAGAGTAGAGTGAAAATGCAGAATGTCATTGAATTTCCTATACCACATAAAGGATGGTTGCCTCTAGTGATTGTCTCATTCCTCAGTAGAGTCTGGCAAATGTTGGAAAGTGGCATATTTTGTAGTGGGCTTTGGTGGTGTAGTGGGCTTACAGTTTTTTACTGTAAAAAACACCTGCCGGATTTCAGTTAATTAACCCAAAAAACATATTCACTTCCGTTATAGTCCAGTAAAGGTTGGCATGAGTGGGCCATTCTATAGTTATTTAGGGACCCAGGTTTCTTTGATGTCATGATTGTACTATCTCCCAAGGCTTACAGACCTCTACTGATCTTCTTTACTTGAGAAAGGATGGAGAACATGGTGGGCGTACAAGAAGTGTTGTAGGCTGTGTCCACATGTAGCTTGTTTGTTTTCACCCATCTGCTCATTCACCAGATCTTAGTAGTAAAGCATCCCTAACCTTAAGGAAGGCTGGGAAATGTGACCCATGTTTGTGCCCAGGAGGAAAAGGAGAGTTTTGGTGATCAGCTAGCTAGAATAATTACAAACAGGAAAGGAGTCAGCATACAAAAGAAGGTGAAGATAAATAAGCAAAAATATGCTATTTGAGTTAGGAGGAGATAAGGTAGAAGGCATTGGTGGAGATGTTGCCTTTGAACAAGAGGTAGAAAAACACATTCGCAGACTAGAGAGAAGGCAACTTAAGTGTTAATAGGTGCTCGGTGGAGGGCTCTATATCCATGACGTTTCCTTCTAATCTCCAGAGGAATTCATGAGACTGCAGATCCAAAAACAAGATCACCGCATAGAGTTGTATAGTTTGTGTGTTGCACAGAAGTGCCCTGCCAGAAAAAAGCAGAAAGAGATGAAGAAGAGCCATTTGCTGGCTCTTTGTGCAGTATGCTCTGGGGACACCTGCATTCTCCTGGAGGAGGGAACGTTTTTCTTGGCACAAAGTCATCTTGTTCCTGAGGGGTGCAGATCTCCCAGATGAGGTGTCTTTTTCTAATTCAACCATCCTGAGGGTTTCTTTTCCTAAAGTCATTCAAAACGCCGTATGAGCTAACAGGGGCCCTACTAAGACCAGACTAAAGCAGATATATGAGGAGTAGTTCTGTGCCTGTGCCATGTGCAGGTCTGGGAACACACTAGAAGGGACACTGGAGAAGGGTTCTTAAGTCCCCGAGCTTCCTCCTTATATTAAAACTTTGCTATTTCATTTGAAATTACTCTTTTCCCCAGTATTTTAGATAGACTATGGAACATTTCTGTCATGTCCTAAGGTTTTAAAGACTTATTATAAGAGGCTCTTTTTTCTTCTTATAACTTACCTTTATTGCTATTTGCTGCAGGAGTTTGTAGCTATATGGGTTTTTTTTGTAGTGGAAAATTCTCAGTACTGGAAGCAAGGAAAACTGTATCTGACTTTACCCCTAACTGGATGACCTTGAAAGACTTTCACATCTTCAAATCTCCATTGTGAATGTTCTTGTTTTGTTTATACTGATGATTCCTTGAATACATGATTGCCTATTTCCCCTTTATAGTACTTACATTAATAGATTCTAGGGTACATAGCAAGCACAACAGTTTAGACAAAGATCTATTCATAACATTTAAGAAACCCAGAAATGTACAACCTACAATCAATTTTAATGAAAATAAACAAAACCACTTATTCAGAATACAAAGATGGCTTTTTTAAAACTTGTAAACTACTCTGTAAGATTATTATAAAGCAGATACACAGGTAAAATAATTGTACAAAATGAAATTTAATGTGTTTATGTATATTTTAGAACAGTATCACATAGTAAACACAGTATAAGTGTGTGTTGCTCATTATTATCATTACTAACACTCTTTCCACCTTGAGACCAGTATTATAAACAGTCCAACTGTGATAAAAAAAATTCTTCAAAACCAAAGTTATGTTTTAGTGGAGTTTGGAATGTGTTTCTAGGTCAACTTATTCTAATTGGCTTTAGCCTTCTATAAGGAGACTAATAAACCAATACTGAAATAAGTTTTTTGAGGGGAAAGCCAGTTAAAATGGCAAAGTATATTAAAATGGCCTATATATCTAGGCAAGATAATTTCTTTTGGTTTTTATATATGGTATGTCACATTTTGTTGTTTTTAAAATGTGCATCAAGTTCTTGAATTTCCCCACTGGCCACCTTTATCTTCATTTCTTCTACTTTAAAAGCAATCGTTGTCAAGGTTTTTTTTTACTGGAATGTGTTGTTAAATATCTTCAGGGGTGTACTATTTTATCCCTGATAATGTGACCAAAACATATCATCAAATATTTATTGATGATCATTATTAAAATTTTAATTACTATACAGAGAAGAATTTTCAAGCTACCCCAGTAGATATATTTTAAAGGCTTCCAGGATAACCAAACCCAAAACAAAACGTAAATCTTAGCGTAAAATCTATCCATATCGAAAGGACAAATGAAGGTAGTATTTGCATTCAGAATTAGAATGGCGGTAGGCTGAAACATGAGTGGATAATAACAGTATCTGTCTGACATAACCAAGTTGACCATGCTGTAGTGAAACTCAGGATAATGTTAGAGTTTGAAACAAAGTAAAAAAAAATTACAAAAAATAAGAAAACTTTCTTTTCACACTAGTGAACTTGAGACCCAGAAAGCATTAATGACTACCCCAAGATAACACAGCCATTTAGTGGCAGACTTTAGATTTAGGGAGCCCTTGAGTACTGGTCAATTTTTGCTTTTATTTTTGTACCTCTGAGAGAAGACATAGAATCCTAATGTCTACATTATACTTCCAGCTCTGCTAACAGTGGGACGTAGAAATAATCAAGGACGCTTTGTGCCTTCCATCCTCATCTGTAAAGTGATAAGGCTGGACACAACAAAGGCTTACATCTTTCTTAGTCCTAAATTGCTCTAATTCCCTGTCATGGCTTATTTTTTCTTAGTAATATAAACCAGATCCTTTTCTTGGGCCCAATTTAAACTTATAATTTTGGAACTATAACTATGGATATGAGGCTCTTAATCATCAAAGCATTTTTTCTGAACACTTAAGCTGATGCAGTTCTGAAATTCAGAAAACAAATTTTGCAATCACTTTTCCTAGTGATTGAAAAGAAGGTAAAAGGACAGATATGAGAGGCATAATTATATGGTACATTTAGTCAACAACTGTGCAGGAAAAATGTCAAAAAATAAGGGTATCCATCAGGCAAAATCTGTACCATGACTCACGTTAGTGCGGATTTTCTTCCATGCGATCTGTTTATTAGGAGCATGACCTCTGATTGTCACTGGCCTAGATTCTAATTCTGGCCCTTCTACCTGCAAATAATATGACTTTGAGCAAGTGATATTTCTAAATCTCAGTTTGAAATGGGAATAAGAGTAGTACTTACATTGTGATGGTTAAGGGAAATATAGATAGATAGATAGATAGATTTAGTAGCTTTCTTAACATGTAGTAAATGCTTAAGAAATATCCTTTCTGAGTTATTATTTACCACATTGTACAAGTTGTTAAATAATTTGAACATGGCCCCCTGTCCATAATGAGTCTCTAGGAGTGATTGGGAAGAAAGACAATATCTTCACACAGAGAAGCCCCTGGCCTGCTGCCAACTCACTGAAGGATTGCTCAATAAATAGTAGCTGGATGAATCAAGAATTAGAAGACTAAATAACAGACCAAGGTAACACTAAGGATTGTTTCCAAGCCAGTACTCTCAGAAACCAATAATATGGAAATAATCTGCCTACTGTCTGCCTCCTTAATATACACACCCTTAGTTTTGTTCTTTTCCCTCCCTTTCAATTATAAGGCTGGTGTGAAGAAAATGAGTGTATGTAGTGAGAATATATACTTTAGAAATTTAGATTTCACACTTGATTCTCGTTGCTAATCCATAAAGCTTTTAGCAAATCTTTCATACAGAATTTTTTGTTTATTTCCCTAAACATTACCTTAAGTCTATCCTCTGTTTCCTCCTCATCAAAGTATAAAGCTATACTGCTAGTGAAATTATCTTTTGAATTACTTATAAGGTACTTAGTACCTTTAGTCAACTGAGCTAATTCCTTGTGTTATTTCATGATATTTCTTTACATGTCTCACCATTTAGTCACCATAGAAAATATCATGCAACTCATCATACAACTTTTATTAAATAGTTACACACATCGTATGGACAAGGTAACATAAGGTAGGAAGCATGGGGCCTGTTTTCTGAGTCTTCTACCTTAAAATAGGTGACATGATAATAAATAACATGCTGTGTGATATACACACTCACATTTGTATATAGACATATTTCACCTAGCTGAACTATACCATGACAGTGCATAAAAGACCTACATAAAAGCTTTAGTTTTCAAATTTGCAGTTTACATTCAATCTATCTGAGAAATCTCAGGAAAGAATTAGGGGGTATACAAGGCATAAGAACAAGACAACTACTGAATGTAGTGCACTTAAGATTTGTGCATTGGCACTGTGCTCTGGGACTTTTACACACGTTATCTCACATAAATTTTACTGTAGTGTCATGGAGTGAATGTTCTTATCTCTCTAATTGCAGAACTAACTCTCCCCCACCCCCAAGTCACACAATGAGTCATAAGCTGAGAAAGAACTGCAAAGTCCCTGTTGTTTCCACTATAGTATGTTTCTAGGATAAACTAAAAATTCAATCTTTTATGGGCTTTTTTCTCTTACCCGTGTATAGCTGAACTACTTGTCACTGAATTACCACATCTGGAGCTATTTCATCTTTTTGCTTACATTTTACTTTTATACACTGTTATAAAAAAGCTGCATTTCAGGAAGAAACACAGGCTTTTATTCAGACATAAAAATAAGCTAATAGCAATGACAGGGATGACTATGAAAGGGGAAGAAGCAAGTGCTATTGCCAAATCTATATTAGGAGTTACAGCGTTCATCAGAAAAGAACTTGAACATGTCATATTATGAAATAGCATAGGATAGAAGATACAACTTGGTGCTCTGACTGATTCCACTTTCCATATGGTGTGTTGATACATCCTATTTCCTTGGAGAATGTACTAAGGATGAAAGGAGAAAGGAATCCTTCGAAAGTGTATTGAATAATCATCTGAGTCTGAATGGATTTTGATTATACCACCATGCACAATGACTCCATGACGATAATGAGATATCAGACTCTTTGAATGCATCTTGAGCCATTCTCCAGCTATTGATATCAGTCAAATACGAAGTATTTCAACAGGATGGAATCTCCTGGATTCCATGGATCTCAGGGACAGTGTGGAAGGGATCAAGGCTAAATACCGATTATTTGTAAATCACCCTTTTTATAATTATAACACAAGAAAGCTTTTACATTCTCATTGGTCATCTGAGGGACAAGTATTGACAAGAAAAATCTGTTTATAAGAAAGGATTCAGTTACATTATCTAGAATATATTTTAAATCATAATTATGGAGTATTCACCTACTCAGGTTAGATTAAAAGAATACTGGTTTAATCATGATGCTTAAAATTTAGCACAAATATAATGGAAGAGGCTAAATACTCTTATAGGAACTGAACAAAGCACTTAAAAATCTTTAAAGTGAAAAAGCTCTACTTATAAATTTATCTATCTATAGTTCACAATACTGAGAATGCATAATTTTTCAGAAATAATTATTGTCAGGCTTGCAAAGGAAGTATGAAATGTAATAAGAGGATGCCACAGGGAGATTAAAATAGCCAAAGGAGGTCTTTTTAGAATTTTTAAAATAAATCCCAGTCTTTAAAACTTTTCTTTATTTCAATAAAAGTGGTTTTATTGTGATCAACATATTTAAACTCAAGAATCTAACTGCTTTATTAAAGTCTGGAGAGAAGACAGTGAGGGAATATTCAACAAAGCATTGCAGAAACAGTGAGTGGACTGTCCATCCTCATTGTCACTTGTGAATGATGCCCCTAGTTGAGACATTTTCCTATTCTGCAGTTACAACGAGGAGTGGGTAAGATAAGTATGCTTCCCTTCAGGATGCCCCTTAGGAGTCATTGTTCTCTTGTGGAAAAACTGATTTACTCCTTACTGTGTACAAGGTACCTCTAGGTAATATTGTGCTAGTTTCACAGGTGAAGCTTTAGGGGGGTGAAACACTTAGAGAAATGAGGAAATGTGCCCTTGGGTTAGGCCAGTGTTCAGTTCTGCATGTCTGTAATTCCAGAGCTCATCCCTTAAAATAAGCCATTTGGCTATAAAATGTGGATCACTCTGTGTTACAGAATAATACCCAATACTACTTCCATAATTACTGGCGGTATAAGCTTGCTATCTATACAACACATACAACTGGGGATTTTTCCCTCTTTTTTTTTTTTCTATTCAAAGTAATATACCAGAGTAAATTGTGAAGTAAGTTTGCAGATGGATTATGTGATCAAAAATGTTTTAAACAACTTATTTTGTATACTCTTATGAATTATGAATATTTTTTGACAAGTATTCTTCCTTGCCAAGAATTTCACCTTTTTTCATAAAAAGTTATGGGTATTTTTACCTTCTCAACTAAAACTATATCACATTAATGCAAAGTAATAACATACTTGGCTACAGAATGGAAGTTACTCTACCTGACTGAAATTTTAGATTTGTTATATATTATTTAATATCTGAATTGTTTGCTTTTGAGAGTTTCAGTAAAACAGAGAGCCATTATATCTTGGCTATCCAGAACAAACCAATACTCGGTAGGACACAAGGCAGCCCCTGTTTTGTTTGTTGGGTTGTTTTGTTTTCTTTTGTTTAGAGGGGAGAGCAGAGGAGCAGAAAAACCTATGTTGTAGCCATAGCCCTGCACTGATTATCAAGGTGATCATGGACAACACTCTATCCCACGGGCTACAGATCTTTGTTGTTTTTCCTTGATAGATGGTGTAGAAGACAAAGGGCATGTGATGCTTTCTTTAACTCACCCAAAACAAATGAGCATTATGTACTTTTCTGTTCCACATAAACAGAAATCACAGGCTTGACTAGAGACCAAGAAGAGTGTGTATTCAAATTTTATCCTCAGAAAGGAAAAATCAAACCTATTTGCTGATGTCACTTTCATGGGACTTTTATATTCAGTCTACATCTTTTACGAACTATGAGGTTGCACGTACATTCAATTATTTTGCCAGTTCAATAAAAAGTATGGTGGGGGGACTCTCAATGCATTCAATCACTTTTGTTGTTGGTGTGTTGTTGTTGTTGTTGTTGTTTAAGAATGTAAACCTTTTTGTCTGGCTCAATGGATTTACCAAGTCATTCATGAATCCAGCTGGGGTCAAGAGGAGTAATATGGAGTTCCAGATAAAGTCACAGTGCTCTGGAATTTTAACATTTTTTAATGTCTTATCTCTGAAAGAAAATGGAGGCAATGTGTTGCATTTTGAAAAAGACAACTCATTTATTAGAAAAACAGCCCTTAAAGTTCATTTAGAAAACATATGGCTTAGATAAAATAATATGGACAGAAAATGAAAAAGAAAAATGAAGGTTTCCTGATTTCACAAAACTTGAAACCAAATAATGTAATCTAATCTACAATTTTAATAATATAAGGTTTAGTAAAGTTATGGGGTTTGCTAATTGGCCCCTATAACTAGTCAAAAGCATTGCTGAGTCTTGAACCAACATGTCCAGGTTGAACAAAGTGTGCTGCTTAAGCATGGATGGAATGGGAGTTAGAAGGGCTTATGAAGCAGGGAAGGGTGGGCATTTCTTTGCTGAAGTCCTGAGTGACCTTTAAGTTCTTTTCAAGTAGTGCTAGTGGCTATGCCATCTAGGAGTTAGAAGGAAATTGAGTTTAAGTACAACTAATACTGGTCTCTCATGGCAACATGCTCTTCAAAAGCAATTTTTGAATATTGGACCAGCATCCACTATCTGAATCACTTGAATACTTATTAACTATGGAGATTCCAGGACTCATGCCGTCTTACTGGATCAGAATCTCTGGGAAATGACTCATAGAATCTGCATTTTTAACAAGCTCTTTGGTGATTTATGTGGACACAAATTTGAAAGAGTACTTGCAAAGAAGCTGAATTAAAAGGGAATGATGTTCCCTTCCACGGAATAAGGTCTGATTTTTTTTTTTTTTTTTTTTTTTTTTGAGACTGAAGAGTGTGGCTGATATTAAGACAGTGGCTTTGGTGATTAGGAAACTGTATTTTACAACCTAAAAAAATAAGAAATAGAATTAATCTGTAAGACTGTAGATAATAATACTTGATTATTTTTCAAATAGTGTTCAAATGAATGTAATCCTTTGATTTAAATATAGGAGTTGTCTTTTATTATGCATGGAATTTTTATTTGGTTTTGGTAATCCAAGGCTATCTCAAGGGTGTATTAAACTCTGTGTATTACTTGAATAAAGGGATCATTCTTGAAGTTTCGTATTGTAAATATAGTGAAATGATAGTGACAGTGATGAGCAAACTGATTTTTGAAAACTGCCATCACTATGCATGTTTTTTGCAGTGTTTTCAATAATACTGTGGTTTTAAAGTTTCATTCATTTAGACTTTATTGCTTCCAAGATTTTGTAGTGGATAATGATAACAGTGTTATACTTTTTAATGTGATAGAAGAATTATATTAACTAATGAGGTATTATGGATACTCTGATTGAGTGGTAGCTTTGTGCTTCTTAGCAGTTAAGTCCAAAGGAATGCAAAAAATGTTATCCTGGTATTCAAAACCATGTTCTTTAGATTTTTCTTTAGTTCTTTAACTATGTGGAAAGATTTTAATAGCATTTTGAAAACAAGGGTTATATCTTTCAGTGAGTTGGGAAATGTGGCTGTTAAATCTCCCTCTAAGGTACTCACAGTACACGTTAACAAATCAAAGTCTTGAGGACATCCTGCAGTTAAAAAGAAACCTGTTTAATTTTGAATCTTGGTTCAATTGTTAAACAAATTTAATTTTCACAGGTGTAGACTTTCACTTTTCATATATAATAACATCTTCCACAATACTTTCTTTTAAAACTACTTTGGAAACTGTTAAGTTATATAATTCTCATTCTGGTGAAAGGAAGATTTCTATTTCTTCATTTCTCCTAGATATCACACTGCTTAAAAAAAAATGCATAGTGGGGAAAGGAGACTTTTGCAGGGGCATTAAATAACAGCAGATAGGAGCTTCAACAGAAAACACAGAAGAATTCTTTGCATAATATTTCTTGTAGCTGCTGTGTAATTGCTCTGCATTAACATGAACATATAATTCTGTATTGGTGATTCTACAGTGGGAGAATCTCATGTTGTTCGGATGTGCACTGCACCTTTCCAGTCATGTAATTTGACACAATACTGGAGCTCAGGCCATGTAGGAACAGGATTTCCTTTACCTTTCTTTATTAAATATCACTTTTGGCATCCAGACATTTGATAAGTCTGGAGAGAGCAAATAGGATAGTCTATTCTAAATGTTCCTGATTGAAGGGCAACAGGCAGACAAAGACCTGATTGGTACTTAACTGGGAAAGAAGAGAAATTTCACTTGGATCTTACCCAGAGCACCTCACACAGAGATTTCCTGCAAAGTTTCTTCCAGAAGCATATGACCTCTGAACATGTACTTGGATTAGGGTTCACTTCAGATACAAAAGTTGCATACAACAAAATTTTTTAACCTGAAATTTTCAAGGATCAAGAGCAAACAGCAATTCTAATCAACCATAAGAATTTCAGGACTATTCCTGCTGCACTTCTGAATTTAAGCAGGTTATTTTTGTAGTATATCTGCCAACATGAGTTAGCCAAAACATACAACTTCAGACAGCTGGAAATAATTGACCTGTTAACTGAGTAATTTGAAATTTTATAGACACTGGAAATTTTATAAAATTATAATTATGAAAACAACAGGAGAAATGGATGAAGAGAAAGAGAAGAATACAAAATCAGAGTATAACTTCAATAACTCTTGAAAGAAACGAAAGATGCCATAACCTAGCTGTGTCAGAACCATAAATAACAAGGAAGAAAAGGTCATATTATATCGATACAGCTCTCACACAGCATGGGCTCTAAGTCTTGACCACTACCTCTTACTATTGTTGCAAGTCAATAATGACCATAAATGCAATTAGTAGAAACAGAAGTAAAGGGAAAAAACAGAATAATTAAAATGAAGGTCATTCTGTTTACATTAAAATTTTTTTTTTTTTTTTTTTTTTTTGAGACAGAGAGACAGAATGAGGAGGGGAGGGTCAGAGAAAGAGTGAGACACAGAATCTGAAGACAGGCTCCAGGCTCTGAGCTGTCAACACGGAGTCTGATGCGAGGCTCAAACCCATGAACTGTGAGGTCATGTCCTGAGCCGAAGTCGGATGTTCAAGCGACTGAGCCATGCAGGTGCCCCAAGTTTACATTATTAATAAGTGCAGGCAATTAGTATAATGTTCTTCTTTAAGTGTCTCCTTGCTAGTAAGTCCCTTCATTTTAACAACATTCCTTGAAACATACATAAATGCTATGCATTTAGAAATATTTCTAAATAAGTAACTTTGCTCCATCTATTCAAGTTTTTAATTATAGCACATAAATCCTTTTTTATTTTTAAGTTGCTGGCATTTTCAGCTTTATGGAAGACCCTTCCAGAAAACATTCTTCAGATTTGGAGCTTAGAGTGAACAGATGCTTTATTTCTTTTCTTAGTTTATTGAGGATTAACTATCTCAGTACATTAAACTTGCCACAAACTGTAAGCATGTAAAATGAAACAAGACTTTTTCTTTGTAGACATGTCTCACTAACCAAACAAAAATTGGGATTCATGAATATTTAAGTCAGCCTGTGTTATCTGCTTGAAAATCTGGTAGACAGATACCTGCCTATGGAGGTCACAACCTCCACTTTGCCCAAAGTGCTCTATTTATCTGGGATTGGATCTTTTGTTGTTAGTACTGCCCTTGAAGTGATCATCTACTAGGTGACCTTGCTTGGTTTACAACAAATACATTGCTATTTTAGTCCTAAGGTCATAGTGTTGGTGCCATAAGGAGCCCTCCAGTGACGTTTGAACAGACTAAGTTGGAGTGAGTGATGCCAGCATATGGATGCCTTAGATTGGAAGGAAGGAACATCATTAGTTTTCCTGTTCATTAGAAATAATGAGGGAAAGGGAACTAAATCCTGCTGCCTCCTTGTCCCCATTCAAAGAGACATTGATCAATTGAAACTTCTAAAAGAAGATCCCTCTCAAATTATCTCAAGTCCTAATGACGCTTACTTACCAAAGTTCCTGCTCCCAAGAGTTTCTCTACATGTGCAATTTCTGCCATGTCCAAAGGTGATCTATGAGTCAAAAAGATGTGCTGAGATAATGCAGGTTGGCAAAAACACAGATTTATAATGAAAATAATTTTAGAAGAAAAGCAAAACCTTTTTAAACTAAAAAAATACAATATTCATATTTTACATAAATACACTTTAGGTATCATTTGATTATCCCAGGAAACTACTTTTGGTTTTCATTAAGCGAATTGAAACATAAAAGGTCCAAACTTTTTAAAAGTATTTAGAATATTATTGAATTTTGTTTGACACCAGAGATGACAGCAAATGTGATTAATTGCCACTCATAATTGCAGTTTCATTCCAGTGGTTATTGCTTGTCAGTATCAATTAATAGCTCAACCAAAACCTCATTCATTCCAGAATATTAAAGAATGATGGCTTGTGGGAATTATGCTAAACTAGCACTTTCAATTAGATTTTGAATTTTATAGGGTACTGAATAATAGTTTATGAGTTTATAATAGTAAGTACCAGTGAGTTATTGTTGAATTGTAATTACTATAATTATATATGTTTATCTGGAGAATTATAATTAGTATTGTCTTCATGATTAAAAATAGACTATTGTACTTAATTTTCTTACTGAACGTATAGTTTTTGAAGTTCATTACATAAATGATTGAGCTTCAAAAATAACCAGTTCCAAAAATCTACAAGAAGTGTATTGAAAATGACTATTGACTTATCAGAGGGGAAAAAAGACTAAAGGTAAATAACTTGAAGTTACAATTCAAGAGGGGAAGCTTCTGTGCATCCTTTGAGTGAGTAATCTAACTCTATGTTCGAGTTTTCCTTTTCTACTGTGTAAATAATTTGTCATTCATTTGAAAAGCAAAGATATATAAAAGAGTAGTAAAATGGACTATAGTACAACTTTTTTTGTTGTTGAAAGGGTTGAAACTTCGATTTAACTTTGTTTCCAGAACCTTTTTAAATTTGCTTCCAAAATTATTTTGTTTATAGAATCCAAGTTTTCATCAATCCTCAGGATATTAGAGAAAACATGCAAATTTCAAATTTGATGCCATAAAATATAAGCTGTGTACTTAGTGATATTGTATAAAGAGTCTTCAAGGGCATTTTTAGCACTTAAAAAATATTTTTAAAAAGTACATTGCAGACAGTTTAGAAATCCAATCCTGAATTTAATTTTTTTTTACATTTATTTATTTTTGAGAAGACAGAGACAGAGCACAAGTAGAGGAAGGGCAAAGAGGGAGAGGGAGACACAAAATCCAAAGCAGGCTGCAGGCTCTGAGATGCCAGCACAGAGCCCGATGTGGGGCTCAAACTCAACAAACTGCGAGATCATGACCTGAGCCAAAGTCAGATGTTTAACGGACTTAGCCACCCAGGTGCCCCATGAATTTAAAATTCAAATCTAAAATCTGATAAAATTGTTAACCTGAAATAATTAGAGTAGGTTGAAGCCAACTAAGAGTAGGTTTAGTTCCCTTTTTCTTAGCATAATTGAACCAGTAGCATTCAACTAAAAAGAAAAAATAAATAGGAACCATATGACCAAATGAAGTGAATGTTAAAAGAAGGTCTGGTTAGGGGAGCCTGGGTGGCTCACTTGGTTGAGTGTCCAATTTTTGCTCAGGTCATGATCTCACGGTTTGTGAAATCGAGCTCCACATTATCTCTCTGCCATCAGTGCAGAGCCTGCTTCAGACCCTCTGTGCCCCCCATCTGTCTGATCCTCCCCTGCTTGTTCTCACTCCCTCTCAAAATAAAATTAATAAACATTAAAAAAAAAAAAGAGAGAGAATGTCTGGTTACTTGGGAAACATGATGGTCATCCCCAATTACCCAGTTGATCCAAATGACTATGTGGTACTTATACATTAATATAATTGAAAAAGAAATGAATGGATTATTGTACAGGCTTCAATTTCACTTTTTTATCTAGATTACTATATTCATCAACCTGATTCACTGAATAATTGCTCAAAATTTCTTAAAATTTTGTGTATTGAGCTCAAATTGTGCTGTATTTTGTTTTATGTTATTGTTTCTTTGTTAATGAGTCAAGTACCTTTATCAGTGTCACTATAAATGCAGAAAGTGTGGAGAGCATAAAATTAGATGATGAATGAATTAGAAGCAGGGACAACACCATATGGAAAAACTAGAATGTTATTTCTCTTGATCTAGATAAATTTCTCCACAAATGCTGCTTAAAGATGTCATTAACCATTCTGGCAATGCTGATGCCTCATGTTGAACTATCACAGATATCTTTTCATTTATGGACTGTTCAACTTTCTGCCCTAGCAACCTGTGCTTCTGTGTTTGGTTTTTGAAACCTCAGGACAGAATGTATGACATAGTGCTTCTTAAGTTAGATGGCCAGTGCTCTCCATCCTCACCTCCTCTCTACTTACTAGTTCTGTGACTTACAGAAAGTAGCTTTGCTTTTTTGCTTTTGTTTCCTCATCTGTACAATGGGAATGACAACTATTGCATAGCCTTGTTTTAAGGATCAAATGTACAGGTAAACACATAGAAGAGTTCCAGCTCATAGTAAAGGCTGAAATAAAAGTTGTCACTATTGTTACTGCCTTTATTCTTTTTATATTGGAATTAGATGGTCAAATGCTAACTGTAAAGTTTTGTCTTAAGCCTAGATATGGACTCTCTCAGAACACTGATGAACTGTTATTTTCAGCCCTTCATTCCAGCTTGTCAGTTTGCTTTAGGACCCTGATGCTGTTTTATAGTTTTTAGCTCTGTGAGATCTGCAAATATGACAGGGTTTTCTTTATATCTTCATACAAGTCATTCACAATAATTTTCAGAAAGACATGGCTGAGTACAGAGCTCTTTGGCACACCAACAGGGGTCTCCTTGCCAGGGTGAAACTGATCCACTAATCTCACACTCTTTATACAGTAGTTCAACCAGCTTTGCATCTGCTTAACCAGATTATCATTCTGCTCACACATCCCTATCTTGTGTATGAAGTATCATGAGAGATATTGCGGAAAGCCTTTCCGAAATACATTTTTATAAAACTAACAATGCCTGTCTCCAAGTCACATCTTAATTGAAGTTTTATATAGGCAATCTGTAGGCTTACTCAATTATCTCACTTATTGCAGATTATCTATATATCTCCCACATACAAAGAACAAAGGAGAGTGAACCAATGGAATAATTCGTTATTATTATCATTATTATAACTTGGCTTTAATGGCTTCCCAAATGTTTTAAAAATAGGTGTTCACATTTTTAATTTCTAGGATATGTATGGAATACATCTGTATATCTCTTAGTTTTTCAGTTGCCTTGTCAACCAGTCAACCATATATAATTATCTCTAAATTCCTAGACTTTTAATAAACCCCATAAATAAAAATTCCCTTACTGTCCTTGTATAATGAATGGTATCTATCCTTAAACTCCAAATCATATAGTTTTTAAGGACCAGTTACTGGTGAGAATAACACCAAAACATCTTACTTCTGATTTTCCCATCTACCATTATCCCAGGTCCTCAGGAGTACCAGGCTTAATGTACGTGGGGACTTTCACCATGTCAATGTCTCCTCTCTCCTTTTCCCCTCCGCTCCTCTTAACATCTTAAACAGCCAACCACTTGGTCATATAAACAGCTTGTGAAACTGATGACTCTTTGGTATCAGTGAATATGAAGCGTTAATAACCTCAAAGGGCAATTATGAAATCTCCTCCTCTGTCTTTGTATGATAGATAATTCTTCCACCACCTTCTGCACCCTACTTATCCCACCAAGATATTTAACAAATGCCTGGTACTTAGAAGGACCTGTATTATGGAAAGACACTGCAATTGAAACAATGGACTATATTTCTAATACTGATAACAACAGGATCTCAGTTACATTGAAAAAGTTGCTTCTTGCGGCACATGTGCCCCTGGGTAGCTCAGTCGTTTGAGCATCAGACTCTTGATTTCAACTCAAGTCATGATCTCATGATTTGTGGGATTGAGCCCTGTGTTGGGCTCTATGCTGATAGCTTGGAGCCTGCTTGGGATTTTCAATCTCTCTCTCTCTCTCTCTCTCTCCCCTCCCCCTAACCCACTCATGTGGGGTTCCTTCATTGTGTCTCAGGATATTCATCTATAAAATGGACAGACAAGACTAGAGTCATAATGATATATCAATTAATTAAAAATAAACACGTTTATTTTTATTTTGATCATCAAAATCTGTAAAAAGTGATGGGATAATGTTCTGAAGTTTAAGAATGGTGGAGCAATAAGACATTGCTTTTAATTAATTGCTTTTAATTGATCACATAGTATATACTTTGCGATGCCTCTAATAATGAACATATTTCTTTTCCTGACTCACTTGTACCTCTTTTAGTTCAACAATATTTTTGATTTGTATGTAATGTAGGAATGGTTTTTCATCTGAAATATGGCTTCAGGGATTACACAGATTGAATTTCCTACCGGTCTTGAAATGTTTTGGAAGAAATAGCAAGCAGCAGGCTAAGTTTACTTTATTCAAGAGCATTCTTAATTAGTAAAATTAATTTAAAATTCCCATAGTAATTTACCGAAAAATGTTAAGAGAAGTCAAACAAGATGTTTCCTAGCGAACAACAGCAAAAAATCTGCCCCTGTAACCCTATTAGACGCTTAACTTTTCAAATTGTCCTTTGAAAATGAGTATGTAAAAACCTTGCACACATGAAGCAGTCACATTTTTTTTTCTATCTCACATAATTCTATTCAGAGATTTATTATCTACTATAAATCTTAAACAACAGAAATGTTAGTGAATACATTTTATTTTTTATGCTTATGAGTGCTTCGTATTATATTGGCATGTGAGCAATCAGCCTTGTATGCTTGTAAAGCACATCATCAAGTTATGGAAGAGGCCATTCTATTATCTAGCCTAGCTCCATGGCAGGAAGAACATACCCAAATCATCTCAGTGGAATAAAAGGAAAAATTTTCCCAATTACAGATGTGGAAACTTGCTTAATGAAAAGTTCTAAGTCTATCCAACGACAAACCAAAATGCAATTCTGGCTGTAGATTATGTCTACACTACAGGTTCCCCAGACCTATGTTCTGTCTGTTAGTGGTACTTCTCTAAGGAGAAATTGAATTTTAAAGTGCTACCAGACGACATCCAAATAGCATTAGGCCGGGATTTTCCCCACTTGCATCAATATAGTCAGACAAAATTTTCCTGGCAGCTTTTTTGTGGGAAAGAAAACTCACTTTTAAAAATCAAGCACAGGGGCGCCTGGGTGGCTTAGTCGGTTAAGCGTCCGACTTTCGCTTAGGTCATGATCTCGCGGTTCGTGGGTTCAAGCCCCGCGTCGGGCTGTGTGCTGACTGCCAGCTCAGAGCCTGGAGCCTGTTTCAGTCTGTGACTCCCTCTCTTTCTGCCCCTCCCCTGCTCACACTGTCTCTCTCTCTCTCTCCTAGAAATAAATAAAACATTAAAAAATTTTTTTTAAATCAAGCACAGATATATTCAGCTTCTATAATAAATGTATTTTCTCCATAGAAAAACACAACTTTCTCTTAAAATCATAACAGATGTCCTGATAGAGGTGAATAAACAAAAATAGCCTGGGTCAGAATGAAGGTATGCTCATGAGCTTTTCCATAATCTCTTCTCTCATTGCCCCATGTTTCAGGGAAATCCCAGAAGTTAAAAATCAGTGATGCTATGGAAATTAACAAGTACTGAAAGTTGTGACGACATTTGGAGGGCAAATATGTTGCTTGTTAGTTGCAAAACTCTGATATTTAAACCACAGTATGGGATGTGTATAATAGGAAACCTAATAATATAGCGGGAATCATTTCCTTTCAGCAGAGAGGAACATACAAAAGGAACAGATGGTGATAAGTTCGTGGCAGTAGGGCGAAGCACTAAATAGTCTTTGACAGAGCTTGCCCCCAGATAGAATGGCAGTGGTGAGGCTTAAATCATTTTATACATTGCTCAATGACTTTCTTTGCCTGCTCATAAGTCTTCAGAGAATGAATTTCATTGCATCATGATGTTGCCTTTCTCTGTTAATGTTACATGTCCAATGCTGCATTTGTTTAACCTCATGACCCCAATTTTGGTTTCAGGACCTTCTCTTCAATCTTTCCTCTCCTAAAATGAAATTTTATAGGAAGCAACTCTAGCCCTCAACAATTCTCTTCTAAAATTTGGCATAATAACTAGAAAAACAGGGAGAAGGAATTGGTTCTGAACCTTAACTGCACAGTAGAATCAGTAGGGGGATTTTCCCCCCTCCTTTAAATGCTAATGCTCTGTCTCCATCCAAAAACAATTAAATTTCTAGAAATCTCTAGATTTCTGCCTAGCCTGAACAGTCTGGACATAGGTATGTTTTCAAAATGTCCTCAGGGGATGCTGACGTTCAATAAGCATGGATAACCTTTGCGTTCAAGCCTTCAAAAATAGGAAGCTTTTTACACAAGCTGTAGAAACTGGCATTTTGATACACTGCTGAGAAAAAAAGGAGTTTCGCTGAATTGGAAGCTGTTCTTCCCTGATTCTGCAGTACCTTGGGCTTCTTTTATCATAGTGCTTATCCTATTTTATCATAATTGTTGCTTTCTTTGTCTCTCTCCCCCTCATACAGGGCAATATCTCTGTCTTTCAAGTCCCTAGCCTTTCCATAACACACTGTGGAAAACCAACTCCTGAAGGGCAGAGGTTAGGGGATTTTTTAAATATGTATTTTTTTTTCCCTTTCAAGTTCCTAGCCTTTATATAGGTGATTGAAAAATAGTGAAGTTCAGTTTTTTTAACCGAATTTAGGCTGTTGCAAGGGGAATAGGCTAGTACTTCATAAATTTCAATCACTTCTACATCTTCACAATTTGGGAAAACACAGTGTTGAATAAACAGTTCGTCAGTACTGTAGTGCATTTCTGCTCTCTGTCAGGCAAGTCCCATGGTGAGTCATGGGTGGACTCCTGAAAGGATAACTTTTAAAACAGTCTTCTGCTTTCACTTAGAGTAAGCATGACACTAAAACCTGTCATCTTTTCAGATGATGAAATTGAGACAAAAATGCTTTTGGGAACATATTTTGCGTTAGCTTCTTTAAAATAAAACTTGTTAAAAGTAGCCTATTCATCTACTGTCTCCTTCCCTCACTTCCCTTATCCAACTGGGCTTTGACCTGTTCCATCCTTCTTCCCTTCTCTCTCTGTATTGGAACAAAGGCCAGACCCTACCCCTCCCTTTCCTTACCCTGTTCCCCAGGGAACAGGACCCTGAGGAGAAAGTCATAGTAGCCCCATGAGAAATTGTATCTAACTTCTCAGGAAGACAGAAACCCTTGCAGCTTCCCTACCCAACCCTCCTATAGAAATGCAAACTACTCTTTGTTGAGTCTGTCTCTACATCACCATACTGGTAAGTTTTTGCAAATTTCCTTGCTTTTCAATTATGTTAGTTTCGTTTCAATTGATAACAAGTTTACTTCCTAACACTCAGGATGGGGGTGGAGAGATGTTGGTTTTTTTTTCATCAACTCTGTAGTATTGCTTGGAGAATACTATAATGTCTCAGATGAAGGTAGAATTCTAAGGCCACAAGTCTAAACGTCCAAACCAAACTGACTCCATGACAGGCTTTAAGTTTCCCCTCTGAACTAGAAGGCCTGAGTTTCAGCTTCCCTGAAACTATCGGGCAGTTACACATTGCCCAAGGCAGAAGAAACCACCCTTGCAACACCCAATCAGGAAAGTCCAGCGACCACCCTCCACATTACTAAGGGAGAGGCCTGGAGATAGAAACTATAGATAGGACCCTGTTACCTAATGTTAAAGTTAACCTGTTAGTCACCGAACAAGACCCTAGGCTCGCTCTGTGATTGGTTGAATTTAAAGGTACTCTAAATGTTGTAATTGGATCCCGCCAAAAGTAACGAATACTCTAGACAATGTGTATGGTCAAACCCGCTGTCAATGATGTTGAATTATTATGATTGGATCACTGTTCCCATGTCACAACTTCTGTAACTCCCCCGTCTCAAACCCCATAAAAACCCTACTCTGCCCTTGTTCGAGGCTCTCAGCACGGACCCATACGCTGGTGAAGTCTGTGAGTCCGAGGTTAAGCCCGTAATAAAGCCCTTTGCCTTTGCATGCGTGACTCGGTCTCCCAGGTGGTCTCTGGTCGGTGAGGATACTGCGATCTGGGTATAACAGAATAAGGGTTATTTCTTTCTAGGAGACTTCTAGCTTTGTAATGATGGGGCAAAATGAAGGAAGAGTCTCCAAGGGACTATAGAGGAAGATCTGTAGAGACACTGAAATATGTTGACTACAGTTTCTATTATTTTATATCTGATTTAAAAAATGAGGAGGAGATCAGAATGGCCTCTAAAATCCCTTTATAACTGTATCTTTCTCCATTAACTCCATTCTAAGCTCAAGCTAAGAAATACTATATTCTATTTATCCTAATAAATTCTTAAAATTATTCAACAGTATTTCAGTTTGATTTATCTTAGATGTTTTCCATTCTAATAGAGTCAAGTGTCATATGTTATCTTTCAGTAGCATTGATTGAAAGCCAGACAGCATCATAATGAGACTTTAAAAGCTGTCCCAGTCCAAAACATGCCTACATTTATGTATGGAAACAACCCTGTAAATAAGCAGTTTCAGTATCACATATTATATGCTGTAATAGAAGTACATACAAAATGTTTAAGAAATTATGCCTTGGAAATGCTAGAATAAATTTCTAGTAATCATTAGACTCATACTTCTCCAATGGACTATTATATTATTAATTCAGTCAACAGTTTAAAATCATTCCCTTATTCTTCCTTGAGATTTTTAATCCACTGGAAAATATGCTTGCCTTGAATACACCTGAAACAGACTAAATACCTCAGCTGCATTGTCTGTTGCTTTAAAAGCAGACCCATTTGGACATCATCATACCTCATAGCTCTTATGAACTAGGCCTTTTGTGATTCCAGGCCTGCCAAGCCTCCTTGTGCCAGTCATGCAATTACATCAAATGAAAATCATGAATAATAAAGTAGTGACAGAGAGCTGTATTGCAACACCAGTGTAACGTCCATTGAATCAGAACATTAATTTCAGGAACACAGAGGCTTTTGAAAAGCCATAAAAGGGGTTGTGAATTGTTTGAGGAGCACACTCCAAATATTTCCAGAATGTAGCTACGCTTCCTACATATGAATTGTCTTCCTTTATGTATTTGCCTGTCGGCAGTCAAGGTGAATCCTGCAAATCGGAGTGGCCAGAAATAATTTCTTAGGTCTGAAGTATGTGTGTGTGAATAGCCATCAAACTCAACTTGCTTCCTCCTCTGTGCATATGTGTCATGGTGATACAGTGGCACTCCCTCTCTGCCACAGGTTATCAGCAGCCTGCAGAGTGACAGTGCTAAGATAGAAGGATAGCTCCTCTCCAGTGAACCGATTGAAAATGAAAAGAAAACCAAGCCCATGTTTTGTGGTCCATCTCCCAGATTATAGGAACTGACTATCTCATTAGTGATTAGAACAGCAGCTGTTAATATCCTCGAGCCTGTTGATCAGTTTAATTATTTTGGAATCCATCTAGATTCCCTTTCGTTTAGCCAACATGGGGATTTCATTCTCTGCAAATTTACCCCAAAGCAAAAAAAGAAAAAAAAAATGGAAATGATCCTGAAAGCAGTGCTGTTGCCATATGTTTACAGACTCGATACACTATTGTTAGCAGTAGTAATAAGTGTTATGCAACTGGTTTTGCAGCTAATGCTGCAGTGGCATCAAGATTTACTCACCATATATTCAGATGTACTAAGAAATACAGTGCCATTATTCTATAAGAGAGCCCTTATCTCTTTCACCACCTTCCACACACTGAGGAGTAGAAAGCAGAGACGTACTAAAGTTAGCCCAAACATAGCCCCAGTCAGTAACTTAGTTTCTCTTGATGTAACTGCTTCTTTAAAAAACCTATTCACTTTCACCATTTTCTCTCTTTGTTATTGTGACCCTTCCTAAGGTGGTACTTGGGCTATTTATTAGAGAGTTAGGAGCTTTAGTACATGGGCAACGAGGGGTCCTGCAGGCACCCTCTGATCCTCGAGTTTGTCCCAGCATAAGGAGGCTACAAACAAATGGCCCATGCAAACCCATCTCTGGACATTTTACAGGGACTTCCTACAGAACTCAGATAATGGTACATCCATGCTCTAACCTCTCTTATCTATAGCAAGGCCCATGGATCCTGGTTCTGTCTCATATTCATGTTGAACTTTCACCAAAGTTCCCATTCCATGACACCCAAGCAACTTGGTTGAGGCAGCTCCCTGTTAGAAAGTTTACTCCATACTACATTCTTTCCTCAGGGCACCACTGGGGAGACAGACCAGAATTTCCTGCTCTCAATGTTGTCTTAAACATCTGTAACACACCTGCAGCTTCAGCTAAAGAAGCAAGATTTGGGCTCAGGAGTCTGATACTCTACAATGTTTATTACTCTTTTTTTTTTTTTTTTTTTTTTTTTGCTATCCTTTAAATGGCAAGGGGCAGGCTTTTATTTTATTTCTCCAAGCCATTTCTTTCTCTACTATATGACTATATGACTGCAGGCTTCATTTTGTAGTTCCAAAAGGAGCATCTTCTCTACATTTAGGGGGAGATTCTATGATCTGTCACTTTCATGATTAGATATCCTTATTCATATGTTAAAGGAATTTAAGAAATCTATTCTCTTTGTTCATCTTCCTTATCCTGCCTCTCCCTGCTCTCTCTCGCTTGTCAAGATCATTATTTTCGTTAAAAGCATCAAATAGCATCCCTTCTCTGAGATGTCAGAAGGCTGAAAAATGGTTTTTTGTTTGTTTTGTTTTGTTTAAGTTTATTTATTTAATTTGAGAGAGAGAGCACAACCAGGGGAGGGGTAGATAGAGCAAGAGCGAGAGTGAGAGTGAGCGAGAGAGAGAGAGAGAGAGAGATTCCCAAGCAGGCTGTATGCTGTCAACACAGAGCTTGATGTGAGGCTCGAACTCACGAACAGTGAGATCATGATGTTAGCTGAGATCAAGTGTTGGACCCTCAACCGACTGAGCCACTCAGCTGCCCCATGAAAGAATGTTTTTAAAGGGTAAATTGCACTGCACTGGTATACATTTACAAATATTGTATTTGTTACCTTACTCTATGTTCTGCATCCATCTTAATGTATTATCAGTACTTCAAACTACTATGCATTTTCCAGATAATGTCTACATTATCTGGAATATCCCAATATTGTAAAACTTGTTATCAGTATACTTGAGATATTATGTTTGGTTTTGCAGGGGAGGAAAAACTTTCCCCTCTATCCTGTGAGGTTCTCCAACTGAAGCTCTGGAGATCAGACTTATAAAAACAAGATTAACAAAAGAAAAACCGAATCTTCTTAACATGGGCAGAGTGCTGCATACACGTGTAAGAATTAAGTGATGAGTAAGCCAACGGGGTGGTTAGATCTTGGGGTTTATATAACATCTAACAAAGAATAAAGTTTTAGAGAAGTGATAAGACAAAAGAAACGGGATTTAGGCTTTTGGGGTGGCACACTGTAGGAAGATAAATGTACAGGGAAACTAATGGAAGATAAGGATTGTTTTAGTAAGATTTGTTACGGAGATTTCTCTCAGAGCTGCCTCTAGGCTGATAAGAGTCTAGAGTGTCTCTCTTGATTAAGAATCACCCTTCCCTTTCTGGTAGGGAGGCAGAGGACAGAATGTGTGTGCATGTGTGCGTGCATGTGTGTGTGTGTGTGTTTGCTTCTTGTGTTCAATTGCCTTTAGCTGAAAATAATCCTCCTGTCAGAGTGACATATTTTGGGGTAGCATACTCTGAGCCTCTCCTCTCCCCCATTGGAAAATTTAAGTTTTGTACATTAAAAATCATGTTGGTAGCTAGGATGGAAGATCTGAGTTAGAAGTTGTGAGAATAGAGATCTGTGAAGGAAGAGAAAAACAGATTAGAAAAAGCAGAAAAGAACAAACCTAAGCACATTACTCCATATCTTATTGAATCAATGTCTCAATCCTGAGAATAGGTCAGTCCCGATAAACAGTTGTGTCTCATTTCTGAAAGCAGTGGTGCAGGTGGGAAGAGGGGAAACCCTTCATGGGGCCTCTATATGGTGTGGGCATTCAGGTATTTAATGAGAGGCCTTTCTGTAGAAACAAAAGGAAAACAAAGATTAATGGTTAGGATAAACTATAAACCCAGTTTTTAAATCCAGAGGACAGTGAATCAAGATTTCTAGATGTTGGGCTTGAAACATCCTTAGATGATAGAGTGAGAACAAGCAGTGGTAATCCGATGAACTCTCTGTTCTGCAGTTTGAGTGTCTCTGCTGACAGCATACACATTAGTAAAACAGTCCTGGTTATTTTTCAGAGTGGAGCATGGGAGCATCCAACGTAAGCTCACAGGGCATTTTTAGATAAGGATCAAGGTAGTTGGGTTTTAGTTTTCAGTGACATCAAGCCAAGAGGGTGAGAGATAAATTGGAAACCTTAATTACTGACAAAATGCACAAAGATATAAGATCCAATTTACAAAGACATGAAAATAGTTCAAAGATACTGAACATACATAAAGGTGGGTTATAATTTTTCATCGAAACAGGATTTTTCCCTACAGTGATCCCCCTATTTTTTTTTAATGTTTATTTCTTTTTTTAAAAATTTTTTTAATGTTTTTTATTTATTTCTAGGAGAGAGAGAGCGAGCGTGAGCAGGGGAGGGTCAGAGAGAGAGGAAGTCACAGACTGAAACAGGCTCCAGGCTCTGAGCTGGCAGTCAGCACAGAGCCCGACACAGGGCTCGAACCCACGAACCGCAAGATCATGACCTACGTGAAAGTCGGACGCTCAACCGACTAAGCCACCCAGGCGCCCGTAATGTTTATTTCTTTTTAAGAGGGAGAGAGAGCAGGAGCAGAGGGAGGGAGACACAGAATCTGAAGCAGGCTTTAGGCTCTGAGCTGTCAGCATAGAGCCTGATGTGGGGCTCAAACTTACGAACCGCAAGATTATGACCTGAGCCGAAGTTGGACACTTAACCAACTGAGCCACCCGGTGGCCCACCCCCCACTCCCCCCACCAATTTCTATCAAAGATAACCAAAGTAAGACTAGTTTGTTCACAATATGAGCCTGGTCAGGTTAAACTTGGCCTGATTATTTACAAAAATGCAGCAAGAATAATGACTGGTCATATAGGCTCTTTTTTTTTTTTTTTTTTTAAGTTTGTTTACTGGAACTTTTTTGTAATAAATATTTTTAATTAAGTTTTTAATTTAATGCCAGCATAGTTCACATACACTGTTATATTAGTTTCAGGTGCACAACATAGTGATTCAGCAATTCTGTATATTACTCAGTGCTCATCACAAGTATACTCTTTAGTCCCTATCCCCATCCTATTTCACCCATCCCCTCTCTCACCTCCCCTCTGATAGACATGTTTGTTCTTTATAGTTTTTCTTGGTTTGTCTCATTTTTCCCCTTTGTTCAGTTGTTTTGTTTCTTAAATTCCACATGAATGTAATCATATGATATTTGTCTTTCTCTGATTGACTTATTTCCTTTAACATTATGCTCTCTAGTTTCCATCCACATTGCTGCAAATGGCAAGATTTTATTCTTTTTTATGGTTCAATATTATTCCACTGTGTGTGTGTGTGTGTGTGTGTGTGTGTTGGTATGTGTGTGTATAGATGGAGAGAGAGAGGAGAGAGAGAGAGAGAGATCTTCTTTATCCATATATCCATCAGTGGACACCTGGGCTCCTTCCATAATTTGGTTCTTATAAATAATGCTACAATAAACATAAGGGTACATATATCCTTTTGAATTAGTGTTTTTATACTCTTTGAATAAATACCCAGTAGAGTGATTACTGGATCATAGAGTAACTCTATTTTTTAATTTTTTGAGGAACCTCAATATTGTTTTCTTTCCTTGAATTTTTAATAAGGAATGTCCCAGACTAGTTTTCTAAAGACCTCTCGAAGCTAGGTCAAGCCAAGTAGCCTATTGATATACCTATGAAATTATCACTAAATACAGATTTGATTTAATTCTATAGAAATAAATTATGTGACATGAAAAAAATTTAATACCTATGGATTGAGTATATTTCTCTCTTCTTGAGGTTCCCAAAATATTTTAAGATTGCTAGGCCTGCTAGGAACAGACCTTTCTTAACTCACCTTTAAGTCCAGAAACCCTGTAAGTCAGGTATCACACCACTTTTTTCAAGAGACCTTGTAAGCATTGACTTTGCAAGTAAATCTTACTTTATTAACTCTGGTCGTATCTGATTCTATGCATATCATTCTTAAATTTGAAATTCCCATCAAAGCCTTGGTAATATAACCAATGTTTTCAATGGTGTCTTATTACAAGGAGAACAGAGTCTTATTAAACTAGTAATGTTTCAAACAAAAAGTTGTAAGAAGGAGTTCAGGGACGTATTTGGTTATTATCAGAAATATAGGGCAATTGCTATTGAATTTTTTCTTTTTCTTAAGTGTTGACAGTCCAGTGAATTCTTTTTGGTGGGAGATCCAAAATATATTTACCAAGAGTTTTGTGTGAGAAGGCCTGAAGTCTAGTTATAGACTAGAGACTATAGACAATAGACTCTATGTTAGAGTCTAGTTATAGTGTAAGAGACAGTAAACACAGGCTTACTGTGTCTTCCCAGGACCTTTGCTAAAGTTATTCCTGGCTATCGGTATTTACTTATCTCACAATTGCCCGAGTGCCTTTTGCAATGCTCAATTTTCTGTTCCAAAACTAAATTCCACTTTCTAATCTTATTAAGGGCAAGGAAATGAATTCTCTTGTTCAATCTGTTTCCCAATAGGTATCATTTTTTTTTTTTATGTTCAATCTGAACTTCCAGTAGGTACCATTAAGACATTTGTTTAGGATGAGAGCTCTCTAAAAATCTTCTTAGATATTTTCCAAATGTATTTTTCTAAACTGAAGATCTATCATCAGGCCTTTCACAGGTAGGATCTTCAAAGGTATACCCATTCTAATGGCAGCACATACCAGAAAGCCTTTTCAAGGAGAGACCCAGAGGCAACTTTCCAGGCTTAGAGTAAATGCTTATATGGATGCAAGAGGTGTTCTTGGACTGGGTGCAGGTAACATAGCCCCAGTGATCCAAAAAGATCACTTCCAAAGATCGTAAAATAAAGCAAAGACTCTACTATCTCAGACAGTAAGAAAATTTCAGTCTCCCACAAAAATGAGATGTCTCTAATCACAGAGCCATTAATCTATGATACTTGGTAGGCTGTTTAGGCACGAGGTTTCCCAGCACTGATGAAGCAATGAAGGGAAAAGTTGATAAAAGCTGTTATGGGATGAGACCCCCTTGTTTGAATAAATTCCCCTGAGAGCTGGCACAGACAGCAGGTATGTGTCTCTGGTTCTCATCTTAATAGAAGGCCAACTGCAGATGCAGGCCTGACAACCTCTATCTCCCAGGAAGCAGAAACATCAGGGAGTGTCCACATCCACTGGATTCATGCCAACTTCTCAAGACACAAAACAAGTCAGAAGGAGAATCCATCTCGTTTTGTTTTGTTTTCTTAATTGATGGCCCACAGCAAAGTTTGTCATCCAAACAGACTCTGGTCTGGTGAGAACTGACTGTAAAGTGACTGGACTGCGAGGCCAGCTCAAGCAACAGGCTTTAGGATTTATGTTTGGGTTTTACCCTAAGATTCTCTCCGACACAAAAGACAGAGACAAAGGGAAATTGTAGCTACCCGAGGGAGAAATGGAACAATAGCAAATTTCACATAGTTTTTTTTTTTCTTTTTCTTTTTCTTGTTAAGCTTAATTTGGAAAAGAGAAATGTTTACCATACTTTCTTGACTGGACCCTACAGACATTAATCAGAAAGGCTGATTTTGGTAAGAATTCTTTGCTTCTTTGATCAGTTGTCCTAAGATTTACTGGAGCCTCTGGGGTAAGTGTAATGTTCCAGGCCCCTCATCTGGGTCACCAGTTTATGGATGCAAAACAATTCCTATACTTCTCTTAGGTTCAGTGGCTGGGGCTTCAGAATAAAGTGATGAAAGACAGATTAACAAGAGAAAATCAAACATAGTCTGTTGACACAAGTATCACACATGCATGTGGGAGAACTCCATGATGAGTATCTCAAAAGGGTGATTACAGTGAGGGGCTGGTATAATATAGGAACAAAGAACTGAACATTTTTTAGAGAAATGATGAGACAAAGGAAAAAGGGGTTTAGGCTCTTAAGTAAATATGTGAGGAAGCTAATGGAAGGTAACAGCTAGTTAGTAAGGTTTGTTAGGTTGATTATTCTGGTGCCGTCTGTAGGCTGAGTCTAGGGTTGTCTCTGGTGATTAAGAATCATCCTGTTCTTCCTGGTAGAGAGAGGGAGGTCAGAGAGTTCTTTGTGTATGTTGTCTGCTTCTTTGCAATTCCATTCAGCTCAAAATAACCCTTATGTCAGAGTGGCATATTTTGGGGTGGCATAATCTGAACTCTTTTAGTATTGAAAGGGAGTAGATTTTGCTTCCCCAAAATATGGCTCTTTGGCATAAAGATTATTTTGACCTAAATATAATAAAAACTCAGCAGATTCAGGAAAAACACTACATCCTCACTCCCCTGCCCCAGCCCTCACACAGCTGGAAAAGGGGTCTGACTTGGGAAGAGAGCTATTACTAGAGATATCTTTTTTACATAAGAAATTTATCTGAATAACAGGGCACCTTTGTTTTCCAAAGCTCTCCTCTGCCTTCCCATGAGTGGCCTTCCTCCTGTTTGGATCGCGAGACTCCCATCCCTTTCTGTCATGGCTCAGGATGTTATATAAGCCTCAATCTCCTGGCTACTTTTTGTATCTCATATTTTTATGGGGTTCTCATATATACAACATCTATTTGTTTTTCTCTTGTCTTATATCAGTTTAACTATTAGACCAGTCAAAGAACCTAGAATAAATAAAGGGAAATTTTTCTACCCCTACAGTATGGATCATATATATTTAGTTTGTAAGGTCTTGATGAGACACTTTAAATATCCACAGCAGTAAATCTTATTTTTTCCTACCTCGTGCCAATCCCCCAACATTTTTTAGCCTCTTGTGAGCTCCTAGGAATTACAGCAGTAATAGACTTTTTATGTCATATGTTTTTAAGGATCCGATAAAAAATCATGGATTTTCTGCTCCCCCAACCCTTGGCCAAATACTTTCACAGTCAGAAAATTCTGCTTAAATTAAAAAAAAAAAAACAAATCCAGATTATAAATTCCACATCTAGAGTCAGCTCCTAGCCATGCCAGAATAACTTATATCAAACGAACCATCTCTCTAAAAAGAGTTACAATAGCAAAATAATGATAATTAAAAATCACCAAGCCCTCTGTGATATTGGGGAGCAAACAGAGAAGGGAAATGCAGTCAAGAGGACTTAGAATTTTTTATTGCCTTTCAGGTCAAAATATTTGCCTTTCCTTAAGTGATATGGGTTGAGGAGCCAAGCAAACTGTGGTGACCTAGAGCTTTCAGCAGCTTCATAAGGCTGGGGGGGATGAAAATTAGAATTAAGAGTAGCAATGATGCCAGTTATCCTGGGAAAAGAAAAGAGACATGAGCCCTTTGCCCATTGGGGCATTTGCTAATAACTAAGCTCAAAGACTGAGCATAGCTCTTGGTAGTGTCATGTTGTAAGCAAATTAAAATTAGAGTTCAGGGCCCATATTCAGGATGGATAGAGAATTCATGTCTTAAATGTCTTATTAGGTCCTATAAATCAGTTAAACAGAAACTTCTTTAAAACATTGGCCCAATTTGACTAAGTGCTTCACAAAAAAAGCTATCTAAATGGTTAATACACATGCTCATCTCATTATTCATTGGTCACTGGGTAATTGCAAATCAAGTTCAAATTAGATACAAATACACACCTACCAGAATGTGGCTAAAATTTAAGAAGATAACAAATCTGAGGTTTTGGAGCAAGGTGCACACTTATATCCTACTGGTGGGAATATAAATTGTGTATCCACTTTGGAAAACCTATTTTGCCAAATCTACCAAAACTGAATATTCATCAGTATGACCAATAATTCTATTCCTAGATTTTTACCCAATAGCGATGAATAGTTCCAGAACCAGGCACAAAATAATGCATAATATATGTACGTATGAACTCAAAAACAGACAAAACTGATGTGTGGTAAGAAGTGAAAATAGTGGTTACTCTTCAAGGGAAATAATGCTTAGGATAGCATAAGGGAAATATCCAAGTTATTTCTTGAAGTGTGTAATACTTAGGCATATTCATTTGGAGTATTTACCAATAAAGCTGTATACTTTTTTTGATATGTGTATTTTTCTGTATTTATGTTATTCTTCAGTTTTTAAAAGTTTGCTTAAAAGAGTTATGCAACTTGTGGGAGATTTGTTTTGAACAAAATGCTTTAATAACCCTTCATTATTTCAGGAAGTGATCTGCAAAGTCCAGAAGGCTCCTTTGGGGCATCCTGCACAATAAAAAAAAATTAAAAGTGCAAAAAGCCACATTTTCATAGTTACCTCAACTAGACATTTAAAGTCAGTCATAATTAAGAGCCCAGTGCTTGATGTTATATGCTAATTAACCCATTATATGGAATAAGAATGTCAGAATATTGATAACCAATTTGAAGTTGACTTAAGGAAGATGGAATTTCATTAAACAATTCTACTTGTGTGTATGTTTGAAATTTTTCTCAAGTTTTTTTTTTTGTTTTGTTTTGTTTTTTTTAAGAAGGGTAACCCAGGATCTGCCTATTCAGCAACAAAAAACAAATTATATGACAAGTAGGTTCCCATAGAGGAAGACAAAGAAGAATCAGAAAAAGAAATAATATACAAAATTGGATGATGACATTTGGCTTGTTTTAGCTACAAGTTTTAGTTAAACATCTCAGACTCCTACCTTTTTTCTAGCAAACTGAATCCTACTTTTATTTCTAGGGGTTACTTTAACCCCACCTTCTCTAAGAAGCCTAATCACTGTTCTTGCCTTTGACTTCTATTCAGTTATTACTTGTATCACTTAATTGACCATCATTATATTATATGCTGTGCAACCCCAGCTGTTATATCTCTATCCATGTTATTTTTCTTCAAAATATTTTACTGCCTGCCTGGGAAGCTTGCCATGTCTAGGCGATATTAAATATTCAGTATTTTTTTAATAATTTATAAAACATATTGTCATTTTATTGATAGCTTATTTATTGGATACTTACTGTTTGTCGTAACCTTTTAAAGCATGGTTTGTTCTTCTTAGATGCTACATATTAAATATGCTCATTTACTTATTTAGTCTTTGTAATACCCATGTGAACTTGCTGTTATTATCTTTATTTTATGAATTAGATAACTAAGGTGTACAGGATATTTACGGAGCATCACAGAGTATGTGTAGGAGCTCCCGACCTATACTTTAAAATCTGGGGTGCCTGGGTGGCTTGGTTGGTTAAGCATCCAACTTCGGCTCCGGTCATGATCTCATGGTTTGTGGGTTCAAGCCCCACATGGAGCCTGCTTCAGATTCTGTGTCTCCCTCTCTTTCTACCCCTTCCCTGCTCATGACCTGTCTCTGTCTCTCAAAAATGAATAAACATTAAATAACATTTTTTAAATGAATGAATGAATGAATAAATAAATAAAAGGTAAATAAATAAATAAAATCTGCTTAATGCTGCATCTTGATTGGGCCTAGCATAGTGAAGTAGAAGAAGAAAGCTTCTAATGTGCTTCCAGAATCGAAAGCATTTTCTATAGAGTGTTGGCTTTTTTTAAATTAAAACAAAATTTTCTTTACTCCAGCAGTCATGGGATATGAAGTCTGTTCTTGCTGAATTTGTGTTTTCTTCACAAGACTATTTGAATTATAGCATTAAAATTTAGTCCTAAATTTCTGTAACTAATATTGAATGTTTACCATTAATTAATCTATTTGCAAATTCTCCTGTCTAGGTCTACAATATATTTATGTTATCTTAGAAAAAAGTCTATAACCTTGTGAGTATAATTGAAGAGGGAATCTTGACTAATTCCCTTACTGTCTTTTGGAAACAAAATTCAGGTCCCATTGTGGAGTCAGCCAAATAGCTGCTGTATTGTATCACAAAGTCTCATTAGATGAAAGTGTAGGACACGGTTAAATATTTGAGGACCAGAAATTGACTGGCACTGATGAGAATTTGCTCACTGATCCTGATGAAATCATTGCACCTCTTTAAACACACTTTGCTCTTCTTAGCTGTCGCATATTAAATGTGCTCAGGAACCCCACTGTGCTTCTGAAAATAACCATCCCTGGACTGTACCCAGAGATATATGCCTCTTGTTTCCAAATTGGGGCTTCTAGTCAAAACATATGGGCATACAAATGGAAAACTAATTTAGATTAACTGAAATCTCAAAACCCCATAATTACCACTGATAATATTATGATATATGTTTCCTATCTCTTTTTACTAACAAATATTAACTTTATATTAATGAAACCAAAAGGAAAAAAAAGATACTATTATAGACGCCACACATATTTGTATAATTGGCCAGTATTATGTATATTAAATGCTAAAAGACATGCTCAAACAAATGTTATTTTAGACTTTTTTTATTTTTTTAATGTTTATTTATTTTGAGAGAGAGAGAGAGAGAGAGATTGACAGTATGAGCAGGGTAGGGGCAGAGAGAAAGGGAGGGAAATAATTCCTAACAGGTTCCACAAGATCAGTGCAGAGCCCCATACAGGGCTCAATCTCACCAACTATGATAGCATGACTCAAGCCAGTATCAAGAATAGGTCACTTAGTAGACTAAGTCACCCAGGTGCCCCGATTTTAGACTTTTGATACATACTGTTAAACTGCTTTCTTGAAATTTTGAACCAATTTACACTCCTCAAACAGCATGTAAGAGCACCAGTTTCCAAGATCCATACCTACAATGGTTGTTAGTTTTCAATCTTTATTAGATTCTTTGGCATCTCAGTATTTTATTTGCTTTCATTTGATTACTGTGGTAGTTGAATGTTTCCATGTGTTTATTGACATTTGAATTTCTTTTGGGAAGAATTGTTTATTTGTAGTATTTTTTCCTATTATGCTATTCAGGTTATTTTTACTAATTTGTAAGCTCACTTTCAATTCCTGTCTCTTTAGATCGATTGATAGATTGATAGATCCATATGTAACTATATATGAATCTGCATATATACACATATCCATTTTCTAAATATTTTCCAAGTTTCTAAAATTGCTTATTTTTTATGTTTTTGATATATAGAAGCTTTAAATTTGTAAGTGATTAGACCTATCAGTCCTATATGGTTTTGACCTTCAATGTCATGCTTAGGACAGCCTTCCTTTTAATAAAGGAAGTTTTAACAAAAATACACATTACTTATAAGTGTTTTATGATTTTATTTAAAAATTTAACCTGACATGTATTTTGTTACAAAGTGTAAGGTAGGGATCAAAAAATTTCCTATTTTAAAATAACCATCTACTTATTCTAGTACTATTTGTTAAATAATCTATACTTTGCCCACAAATTTAATATCCCACTTTTATCACACAATTCTGATATAAATGTATCTCCTTCTAAACTTTTATTTCATTCCATTAATCTGTCTTCCTCTCCTGACACTAGTACCACTCACTGGGATTTTTATTGGATTGCATTAAAATTATATATTATTTTTTGAAAAATCATTGTAACCTACTTTAAATTTTTATTACAGATACAATAAAACACAGGCAGTTTTCTAATAGCACAAAGTAGAAAGGTTTTATTTTTATTTCATTAGCACTGAAAGTCATAATGCTCTGAGTAATGAGAAACTCGGCAACAAAACCTGGGTCCGCCTCCAACAAATCTACAGAGCTCCAAAGTGCACAATGTGTACTTGGGCCCTGTCCTATCCCTTATTTCCTCTCCATCTCCACTCCCTAACTCGATTATTTTTAACAGTCTTTTGTATTGTGTTTATAATTGCTAACCACCTTATCCTGTTTTGAAATGACTTGAAAGTAGAAGCAAATAGATTTCAATAGATTCTCAAAGAAAGTCATGACTCTAAAGATTAAGAACCATTGTTCTAGACCATTCGAAGTAACTCATTACTGACTACATTGAATACAGTTTTACAAATTTCCTGACACCAAACTAGTTAAAAAAGCCATATGACCCAAATGGCACTCACATTATTTGAAGAAGTTTATGTGAAATTAAAATTATGTTTAATGTTTAGAAAGCTGATGCTGAAATACATTATCACCCACAAAGTCCATGGCATAATGCTTATGTTTCAGGATAACTGCAATAAAACATTCAGGTTTTGCTCTCAGAGGCTATATAGTGTAAATGTCAAACCATAAACTTTGCTGTTTCCCATGTAGGTAGCATAGACAAGTGGATGCAAAGCAAGTCCTTAGTACATTGTGCTCAATAAATCATAGATCATTTGCTTTTATTGGATACATATCATATTTCCATAAATTTATTTTTCAATCAGGACTTTGTCATTATAAATAATATTATGGATTAATTGGTTGACTAAAATGCCATGACTGTATAGTAAAATAATGCGTATGTTTCCTGATATGTGGCATGACCAAACTGTGATTTGATGTATATCATAGGACCTGACTTGTCATATCGGGACATTTTTTTCCAGAGTGATTTTTAAACTTTCTGAAATCAAGTAGCCACTTAATCTCTTATGCCTCCACAGCCCTGCATTACAAATTTGTATGAAAAGCTTAGATAACTGACAAACATGGAGGCAGCTACTTTAATGGTGGAGCTGGAAGTCAGGCATACAAGAGAGAATGCAGCAGGTTGAAAGATAAAAGCAGAGTGGGGAGATAGGACAAGGTGCCCATGTGTGTATTGGGGGGGTTGCGGGGGTAGAGAAAAAGTCCTGGTGGAGATGATAGTGAAAGATTAGCACTAGGGAGCTAAAATGGGTTGTAAAGCCAGAGGTTATAGAGTAAAAATGTACAAAAATAAGTCACACTTGTAGCTGTCTGCTCTAGAACACTCACCTACATCACATGTTGTCCCCTTAATCTGTTTTGCTAGTTTATTCTTTTTAGAATTAAACACCATCAGAGCAAAGATGATCCTATTAAATCAAAGATAAGTAAGTCATCCAGATTGTCCAGGAATATTTTGAAGTATTGTGCCTTCATCCGTGTGTGTGTTTATGTGTGTGTGTGTGTGTGTGTGTGTGTGTGTGATTTATAAAAAAAAAAATCCTACTATTTATCCTGCTTTACCTTTAAAAATTAAACTGGAAAGTCAATGAGTCCCTAACTCAAAACACCATGAAAACCCCTTAGCACTGGCCAGTGTCTTTAACTGATGACTTTGCGATGAGGGAAAGGGAAACTCACTTTAGAAGCAGAATTTCCAGCATTAATCCCACCAAAATGTAACAGTAGCACACAACTCAGTGCTTAGGTGAATTGAAATGTAAGCTTATGTATCTTGGTAGAATAAAAATGAAAATTGTTTTTCTGTCTTAAAATATCAAAAGACCGATGAGAGAGATTAAGAGAGCTTTGTTGTCTCTTTCTGTGTTGGTATATGCATGTAACAGTTATTTTCATTCATTCCAGAGTTATTTAAGCTTTTCAATTCTTCTGACTTTATTTTCTTACATTTTAATACTGCTGTTTTGTAAGAGAAGGAAATGGTCCTAGGAGCCCTCCTAGAAGAGATCATTGTGGAAGACTCCCTGGTCTCCTTCTGCCTTGTAACATGCGTCACTTGGTAATGGCTGATTAGTTTGTGCATTTGCAGTTTGGTCTCTTGAGGAGGGAAAGTAAATTTTTTTTTTCCTTTTAGCTTAAAAGAATATAGACATCTTGTGAATGTGTTAATCATATTTAGACTTTAAGGCAGAGCCTTAAGCCTCTATTGAGGGAAATGGAATGAAAATAACCTAAACTCAGAGAATGACAGGCCATTTGCTGAGGACACCAGATATAACAGGAAGTACCTAGGATGTTAAGTGCTAATTTAACTGTGCCTATTTGATTTAACATTGGGCTGTATATATATTTGCATTTTTACATACTTGTTCTTTTTTAATGTTTTTTATTTTTGAGAAAGAGAGAGAACATAAATAGGGGGAGGGAGAAGTTCAAAGAGAGAGTGCCAGAGGATTTGAAATAGGGTTCACGGTGACAGTAGAGAGCCCGATGCAGGGCTTGAACTCACAAACTGTGAGATCATGACCTGAGCCAAAGTCAGAAGCTCAACCAACTAAGCCACCCAGCTGCCCCATAGTAGCTCATTTTATTGAAAGAGAGAGGCAGTATGTTATAGTTGAGAGAAAACCACCTTTGGAGTAATTTTTACCTAAGTTTCAAATATGGCTCTACCATTTACTAGTTGCGTAACTATTGAGATGCATTTATATTCTCAGTCTCATTCTTTTCATCTGCAAAACAAGGATAATATTACTACACACTTGAAGGATAGTTTAATTATAAATAATCCATATATAACGTTCAATATATGTATATTGGATAGTATATACCACATGGTAAATTTTCAATAAATGATAGAATTTTTGTTATTAAATTTGAGATCCACCTAATTTTTCTGTCCTTTAGTTTTTCCCCTCTAATATATAATATAAAAATATAAAACAGGAATATTGTAGAAAACCATAGTACACTTAAATAATGTGTATTAAGATGACCACATTACTGCCCACAAGCAGTTGAATAATTTTAAAAGGAGCTTGGATGACACGTTTATTACAAGTTTTTTTTTTTTTTGTTTGTTTGTTTTTTTTGGAGGGAGCCCTCACTGTAATTATTTATAAAATAGAAATGGCATGAATAACCAACAGAGTTGTTTGTATTGAATGGCTTAAGATTTGTAGAAATATTTTGCAAGCTACAAAAGCTTATGCAAATGTCAAATTGAGCATGGCACAGCACTTCAGAGTTTATCTAAATCCCTTACTTTAAGGATAATGAAAGTAAAAATTAGAGAACATATGACTTATCCAGGGGCATGCAAATAGTGAGTGGCAGAACGAAACTCTAGATTTAGTGACTATTATTCCAGAGTATCATCCACTAATGCTGGTAATGTGTGTCTATCATCATGTTTTAATGGGCCATTAATATCCATCTACTTCTGTCTCCATTGCTATAGGTACCATTAAAAGGGCAGAAAGTGGAAAAGGTATAAAATCACTATAAAATAGTATAGCCAACTAGCTCTGGTTCCATCTGAGAGAAAGGAAGGAGCTGTGGGATTTCCATATGTTGCCATGTCACCTGCCTTCCCTGAATCAGCCTTTACCATGTGTTGTCTTTTACTGTTTTAGAATAACATATTACTGAAGCTAAAGCCTTGGTGTTCTGTAGTTTTGTTAGGAGAAAAATGTGATTCCAAAATTAGGTATCCATTTTGTAGATATATGTTGAGGTCACTTTTCATCTGCTGGGGGAAATAACATATAAAAATGAAAGCTCAATATTGCCATCTTTGTATATTAAGAATAACCTTGGGTCCCCCCAAATAGTTGGCATCTGCAAACAGGGTTCAGAAACTGAAATCTCATCAGATTTTTTTCTTCCATCAGATTTCTTGATACTTACACGAGACAGTTGGTAGTGGTAAGAAGTTAACATCTAAGATGGGCCTGCTTACTGAAAGCTGCCAACAGAAACTAGACAATGATAAAGTTAACCTTCATCTTAGACTAACAATAAAATTACATTTATTTCATTATTGAAAAATGTGGGAAAGCTGAAATAAATCAATTAATGTAATATACTTTTATGTTTAAGTGCTCAACTCTGGTTTTGAATGTGTTTTCTCTGTCTCTCTCTCTCTCTCTCTTTATATATATATATATACACATATATACATACATTGTATATATTTGTATTTGAATTTACATATCACATATTATAGAATATATTAATTTGCTTTAATATTTCAAGAAATTGTCTAAATAAACTATTAGTTCTTCAAAGTTAGGGAAACACAGCCAATATGACTGGTAAAAAAATTCAGTTTAAACTGCCCTACATATCAGCTTTATGCAGAATTTAGGTTTTATCACTAATAAAGAACAGAACTCATAAAATGGAGAGAGAAAATTCTGCCCCTAAAAAATTTCAAAAACAATGTTTAGAAAGAGTATATACCAGAGAATCACATACAGGCTCAAGTATAATTGACGTCTATTCCAAAGAACTAAATTGTTTTTCCCTAACACATTCTCTGATGGTGTATTCAGTCTTAGTGTATTGTAGAATAGAGTTTCCTTTATTAGCTTTAGGTATTTATAGCATACATAATAGATATCCTTGCAATAATATCTAAACTAGCTTTAATTTTTCCATTTTTATTGGCTAAAATTATAATTGCTTAAATCTCTTAGCAGATAAACTTTATTTGTTATAAAGGTGGCTTAATTAAAATGTGGTAGAGAAGGACATACATTCTGTTCTCTACCAATCTTTCAGACTATTCAGTGCCATATCAAAGAATCATAGCTGGCCAAAGCTTTAAAATATGTTCTACAGATAGAGGCCATCTGGTTCAAATGGCCTTTTCTTTACAAATAGGAAGACTGAGGCTCAAAGAGTGATTACTTGCTCAAGGTAAGCCACACAACGGGTACAATTACAGTTCCTCAGTTCACAGTCCTCACTATTCCCCCAAGTTGCCTGTAATGCATCCACTTCTGATACTGGTTATTAGATGCAAAATATTCAGTTCTCTGTGATTCAGAAATTATTATAACTAATAATATTTTATGATGAATAGGATTTCATTCTTTTTCATTATGTTTTGTGTGACTTTTAGAGTCTGGAGTATAACTCATCCATAATAGAAGATAAAATAATCAAAGAAATGAAAAATAATGAGATTCCATTTTATGAAGATAACAAATCTAGAAAACAGACAGATCACATTTTGCTTTTGGTTTTCAATGATATTATCAAAATTTCCATCTGTACAGCACATTTAAGAGCGTATTACAAGCTTTGTTAGAAATTAGACTTCACATTGCATAGGTGGCAAGAGACAGGCAGTTTTTCAAGATGCATGTGTTGGAGAAAGCTGTGATTTTGTGGGTGTTTTTTTCCCACATGTCATAAGAATATCCCCAAATTAAATATTTTTGTTGTGTATCACCAAACTATGTATCAGTTTGTAGTAGAACATTTCATTTTACATTTTATATATTCCTAACTTTAGATAAATATAAACTAAATTCAGATCCTTTATCACAACGTACACTGCTTTATGGCTAAAATTGCTATTGCTACAGAATTGAACAATTCAGATGCACCACCAACTGCACGTGTGTTTTTTTCCATTTTGGACAGGTTATTTCTGTGGGAAACTTAGTTGTATCCAGGGTATTAAACGCTTGGTTGTTGATCATTAATTATAGATATGGAAAAAGACAGCAATAAGCAAAAAAAAAAAAAAAAATGGGGCATCTATCTCATTTTTATCTATATGTAGCAGAAACCTGTCTCCCTATGATGCATGCAGAAACCTGCATCCCTATTGATTTTATACATTACCAATCTACTTTTGTGTTATTTGATGCATTATTTATTTCTCCTCTGTATTGAAAGAGCCAGTTCAGAATAATAAAAATCCTTAAAGGAGGAAAATCCTATAACTATGATCGAGAATGAAATGTTCTAAAACCAAAGTAGGACAAAATTCAGCAAAAAAAAAAAAAAAAAAAAAAAGAAATACCTACAATGGTACAATGGCAACATCCCAGAGTCAGTTATTACCCCCATTTTATAACCCACCACTGTGTTATTGAAAGAGGCCAGCGCCATAAAGTATTAAGGATTTATAATTTTTATAGCCCTTCCCAATGTTTGGCCACTATTTTTTAATAACAACTTTATTAAACTTTATTTCACAAGTCATATAATTCACTCATTAGGAGGGTACAATTCAATAGTTGATAATATATTCAGAGTTGTACAACTATCACAATAATCAAATTTCAACTATTTCTGTGATTTCAAAAAGAAAACCTATATCCTTTCACTATTACACCCAAATCCGCCCCCCGTCCCCCATCTTCCCACCCCTAAGCAGTCACTAATCTAATTTTTATCTCCATTGATTTGCCTATTCTGGGCATTTCATAAATATGGAACCATATAGCATATGTTCTTTTGTGATTGACTTCTTTTACTTAGCATAATGCTTTCGAGGTTCATCCAGGTTAATAAATAGCATGTATCAATATTTCATTCCTGTTTATAGCTGAACAATATGCTGTTATACAAATATATCATATTTTGTTTATCCAGCTCTTTTTTTTATTCATTAAAAAGGTATTGTTTCCACTTTTTGGCTATTATAAATAATGCTGCTATAAACACTCATGTACAAGTCTTTGTATTAACTTCTAATTTCATTTTTCTTGAGCATTTAAATACCTAGAAGTGGACTTGCTGAATTATTTAGCCATTCTTAAGTTTTTTTAATAAATTTATTTTTATATCTAAATAGATCTCTTACTCTCAGATTCTGTTGTTTTGACCTCTGTGGAGGACAACTAGATACTTGACTTTCAGGTCATAAAGAACATCACTTATCTTTCTCTTTCAATTCTAGATTAAACTATTGGAATTCCCTACATATTTTAGATTTTTTAAGTCTATTGCTGTGGTCACATTAACTTAAAAATGCTTTAATATCTCCATAAGTTGCTTTTATATTTCTTATAAACCAACTCTCCACTGTTATAATTATAGTATCCATATGCTGAGCACTTTCTATGTGTAGGTACTTTGTTAAGTGCTTTACATGCATTTCTCTAATCCTTAAAACAACTATGTAAGGTAAATATTATCCCAATATTGCAGGTGAGGGAACTGAGGCTCACAGAAATTAAGTAACTTACCAAGGCCTGCAGCTAAGCAAATATAGAAACAGATCAGAAGCTAAAGGCCATCCAGCTCAGAAGTCTGGGTTCTTCTCACATACCATGCTGCCCATATTAAGAAATCTTTGACCAGTGACACCAAATAAAAGAATGTTCTTCACAACTCTTAACTAATTGTTTCAACTATTCACTTAAACATAAATATACCCAACAGTGAGCATGAAAAGCTTAAGTGTAAAATCTCAACTATCTGCTAATACTTATACTGTAATAACATACTTACAATCATATACTAATTAACAAAGAAGAGTAATTTTCAAAGTCTTTAAAATTATCCTTATAAGAAATATGTCATATCAAAACTCAGTTACCACTTATAAACAAAAATCTCAATCACAGAATCATATTTTAGGCAGATTTCAGAATCTGTAGATCTCTAACCACAATTTAAATAACATTGGCATAAAACAAAAGGATGAGAACCATATGATCCTCTCAATAGATGCAGAAAACGCATTTGACAAAGCATAGCATCCATCCTTGATAAAAACCCTCAAAAAGTATGCCTAGAGGGAACATATCTCAACATCAAAAAGGCCATGTAGGAAAGAGTCATGGTTAATATCACCCTCAGTGGGGAAAAATAGAGAGCTTTTCCACTATGGTCAAGAACAAAACAGAGATATCCACTCTCACCATTGTTATTGAACACAGTACTGGAAGTCTTCATCTAGGCGATCAGACAACAAAAAGAAATAAAAGGCATCCAGCTTTTTGGCAAGGAAGAAGTCAAATTTTCATTATTCACAGATAACATGATAATCTATGTAGAAAACCCTAAAGACTTGACCAAAAAATTGCTAGAACAAATTCAGTAAAGTCACAAGATACAAAATCAACATACGGGAATCTCTTGCATTTCTATACACTAATAATGAAGCAGTAGAAAGAGAACTCAAAGAACCGATACCATTTATAATCGTACCAAAACCCATAAGATACCTAGGAATAAGTATAACCAAAGAGGTAAAAGATATGTACTCTGGGAAGTAGAAAACACTTGTGAAAGAAATTGAAGATGACACAAAGAAATGGAAAAATATCCCATGTTTATGGACTGGAAGAACAAATATTGGTAAAATGTCTATACTATCCAAAACAATCTACACATTTAATGCAATCCCTATGAAAATACCACCAGCATGTTTCACAGAGCTAAAACAAACCATTGTAAAATTTGTATGGAAACACAAAAGATGCCAAATAGCTAAAGCAATGTGAAAAATAAAGCTAGAGGCATCACAATTCCAGACTTCAAGTTATATTACAAAGCTGTAGTGATCAAGACAATATGGTACTGGTACAAAAATAAATACATAGATCGATATAACAGAATAGAAACCCTAGAAATAACCCACAACGATATGGTCAACTAACCTTCAACAAAGCAGGAAAGAATATCCAATGGAAAAAAAGACAGTCTCCTCAACGAGTGGTGTTGGGAAAACTGGCCAGCAACATGCAAAGGAATGAAAGTGGACCACTTTCTTATACCACACACAAAAATAAACTCAAAATGGATGAAAGGTCTAAATGTGAGACAGAAAACCATCAAAATCCTAGAGGACAACAGAAGCAGCAACCTCTTTGACCATGGCCATAGTAACTTCTTACTAGACATGTCTCTGGGGGCAAGGAAAACAAAAGCAAAAATGAACTATTGGAATTTCTTCAAGATAAAAAGCTTCTGTACAGTGAAGGAAACAATCAATAAAACTAAAAGGCAACCTTAATAATAGGAGATGATATTTGCAAATGTCATATCTGATAAAGGGTTAGTATCCAAAATCTATAAAGAACTTATCAAACTCAGCACCACCTCCCCCCCCCAAAATATAATCCAGTTCAGAAATGAGCAGAAGACATGACTAGACACTTTTCCAAAGGAGATATCCAGATGGCAAACAGACACATGAAAAGATTCTCAACATGACTCACCGTCATGGAAATACAAATCAAAACTACAATGAATACCATCTCACACCTGTCAGAATGACTAAAATTAACAACACAGGAAGCAACAAATCTTGGTGAGGATGTATAGAAAGCGAATCCTTTTTACACCATTGGTGTGCAGACTGGTGCAGCCCATTTGGAAGACAGAATGGAGGTTCCTGAAAAAGTTAAAAATAGAACTACTGTATGACCCAACAATTGCACTAATAGGTATTTACCCAAAGGATACTAAAATACTAATTCAAAGGGGCACATGCACCCCAATGTTTATAGCAGCAATATCAACAATAGCCAAATTATAGAAAGAGCCCAAATATCCATCAACTGATAAATGGATAAAGAAGAGGTGATACACACACACACACACACACACACATACACACACACAGAAAGAGGAATATTACTTGGCTATGAAAAAGAATGAAATCTTGCCGTCTGCAATACGTGGATGGAACTAGAGTGTATTATGCTAAGCAAAACAATCAGTAAGAGATAGACAAATACCGTATGATTTCATTCATATGTGGGATTTAAGAAACAAACACATGAACATAGGGAAAGGGGAGAAAAGAGAGGGAAGCCAACTATAAGAGACTCTTAACTATAGAGAACAAACTGAGCATTGCTGGAGGGATGGTGGGTGGGGATGGGCTAAATGGATGATGGCTATTAAGGAGGACACTTGTTGGGATGATCACTGAGTGTTATATGTAAGTGATGAATCACTAAATTGTACTCCTAAAAACAATATTACACTATGTTAACTGACTAGAATTTAAATAAAAACTCAAAACATTAAATAAGTAAGTAAACAAATAAATAATAAGTAACATTGGCATAGAGTATCTGCAATTGGGGCAGGTTATTTTTTATCACCAACTGATCTTAAAGTTACTCCACTTTCTTGAACATAGCCAGGAACTATGAAACCCTTCCCATTGCCTTAGGACCATGAAGCAGCTGAGTTAAGGATAGCAGGCTGATTGGAAAAACAGCAGTTTACAGAGACTACAGCTAGCATTTTCAGAACTAAATGAGTTCCCAGCAAAGAGAGTATAAAGGGAGACTGAGTTGCAGTGCCACACAAATGGAGAGTTCCAGAGTAATCAACAACTAATCACAGGCAATTTGAAAAGTATATTTATGGAAAGAAAACCACTTTAGAAATATGGCTAAGACTCTATTTTCAAATAACTGCAAACTTAGAAACAAATAATTTCCGGATAATCTGCCATTTGTGTTAAAGGCCTGTATGTAAGGTAATGGCCTTCTACTATAGATCAGTCTAGGCTTGTAACCAACAGAAAGTAAATCAATGATCTAGGGTAAAAGTATAACACTAATACTAGTCTTGATGAGAAATATTTCTTTTGAGCACATTTTTCTATAGGTTTCCATAATTTCTAGAGAATATTTTACTCTAACCACAGGCATGTTACCTATAGTTTGTTGTATCAAATTATATTTAACCCTTTAATTCGCAACCCATAGTAATTAATAATTTGTTCATTTCAGTTTTTCTGTTGCCTTCACGAAATTGAGTTATAAAAAAAATGTATTGTTAGAGGTGGCTCATCTGGGTGGGGTGGTCCCGAATGACAGCTCCACAAAGTAGACACATAAGGGAAACAGCACCTCTTGTATAATATTCCTTTAGCAAGAATCATCTTTGTTTGTCTGTGCACTACACTTAACATGAGTGAGGTCACCACATTAGTCAGTAGTTAGTGTGATGGAATGAAATGGTACTATTGATAGATATCCTCTGTGGAAAGCTTCTTTAGCCTTCCTCCTGACAGTAAACAGGAATTCCACACAGGTATAGTTTTCGGTACATATATCAAGATTTTAATAAAGAAGTATTTTACTGAACATACATCGTTTTAAGATAACCAACTCTATTTCTTCCTTAGCACTGTGCAAATGTGATCTTTCATGTGATTTTTAAACTTCATCTATCACCACTCACAACTTTATGTGTCTCAAAATTTGAGCCACAGAGTGATATGGTTAAGGACCCAAACCTAGGAGTCAGAGGATACAGATTAAGGCAGCTCTGTCTTATGAGCTGTTTTGGATTGTCTCTTAATGAAATTAATAATATTCGGAAAGCTGGCAATCTTTTTGGAACCTCAGTTTCTCAGAGGTGAAAAGGGGAAAGACATTACTATTCTGGCCTCCATCGTGTGTTCATTGTAAGAACTGGATGAGAGAAAGGATGTGGAAGTTCTTTGTAAATTGAACATTTCTACACAAGTGTAAAGATGAAAGGAACCTTATTAGACAGCTCCTTTCACCGAATTTGTGGTCTGTACAAGCTAGTCATCTAAAGATTTCTATCTATGCTACTAACGAGTTGCTGGAATTTCTTTCTTTCCCTCCTTGTTCAAGTCTGTATTTGACAGGCAGTTGCTTCTAAATGTGATCTTCTTTGGTTTTCTGGATCTCAGCTTGAATCCCTGCTTTCCTTGCAGTCTGAATTGTCCTTATTAGGAGATCTATTCTTGGGAAATATGAAAGACCTCCACCTTGTAGATGGAGGTAGATTGCAGTAGCCGAGAAATACATAGCTGAGGAGCAAATGTGTAAAACATTTCTTTAAACTGAAATCTTTATAAGAAAAAAAATTTTAAATCCACATAGAATGAAAACTGCAATTTTGAATAATTTCAGATTTCTATGACTTAATTGAGTTATCTCAATTAAAACAACACACTGAGAACATTTCAATAGAAAAATTGCCAGAAAAGAAATAATTAAAATAATTACTATGTTTAAGAGGAAAAATCCTGAACAGATTGTATTGTTCATACTGAAATCTTAAGTCATTATAATCTACAATAAGCTTTTTCTTTACATAGCACATATATAATAAGTACTCTGTTCCTAAATTGGTTGTGGCCTCTATTGGTAAAGGAAAGGTAGCTCCCCAAAACAGGGCAACTTTAATGTACTGATGCCAAGCTTGTCATAATAATTGCTCAGCTGCCCGCATGTTATTATATTGAATTACAAACTGCACCAAATATGGCAGGAATTTGTTCCCCGGGAAGTAGAAACTTTCAAGGGACTCACGAGCTTGGTTATATAGCAAAAGCAAAGAACATGACTTGTCACTGAATATGCAGTTCTGTATTTTGATACTATCACCTCTATTAGGAAATTTACCTGGAATCACATAACCATTTTGTTTTGTAGATTACTATAATTTTCATTCATTTGTGTCCTGGGGAAAGAAGACATTGTGCATTTATATACCTGCAATTAAGATAATACTATGTCTAGTGCTTCACTGGGCATAGTAACAATGATTCCGTGTAGGACAAGAAAGGCAGAGACTGGAAATCTAAAAGTAGTATCCATTAGATGTAATAGCTCTACGGAGATAACTAGTCAAGGTCAGGGTGAGGGGTGGGGGGGGAGAGAGAGAGAGACATAGTAAGCACAGGGAGAAACTTAAAAACTACCATAAGGAAAGTACAGAAAGTCTATAAAGGAGGGAATGGGGGCAGATACTCATGTTAGGTGTGTGGTCTGTGATGTACATAAATACAGATTGGACAAGGGGGGGAGGGGGAGGGGAGCAAACAGAATATAAATCTTGGAAGGCTATAGGCAAATAACAGCCAGTGAGTCTTTGGGAGCTGCACCTTTTAAACAGTCTGTGATATTGGATTTTAGAACAAGCATATTCTCTGCCCTATGATTTATAGTCATTTAAGAACCCACAGGTGAGTGTGGGATATAATGAGGAGATTCACACTATAGTGAAGAAAGTACTAGAGATCTTTTTTATAGGTGAGAATTTTGTTTTGACAAAACACCTACTCTTTATTCCCCAGTGCTCTGACATTGAGTGGCAGTACAGTATGTATTGACCCTAAAGTCTTTAAGTAAAGCAAAGAAATACTAATATATGCTATTTTTCCTCATCATTGGGAAAAATAGTAATAATTGCTCCATTTATTGAGCACTATTGCTCTGTAACAAACTATCCAAAACTTAAGAACTTAGTGGCTTAATTTAGAATTTTGTGGTTTGGGGAACCTGGGTGACTCAGCTGGTTAAGCATCCGATTTCAGCTCAAGTGATGATCTTGCGGTTCATGAGATCAAGCCCCACATCGGGCTCACTGCTGTCAGCCTGCCAGCACAGAGCCGACTTCAGATCCTCTGTCCCCCTCTCTTTGCCCCTCCCCGGCTTGTGCTCTCTCAAAAATAAACATTTAAAGGGGCGCCTGGGTGGCTCAGTCGGTTGAGCGTCTGACTTCGGCTCAGGTCATGATCTCATGGTTTGTGGGTTCGAGCCCCGCGTCGGGCTCTGTGCTGACAGCCAGCTCAGAGCCTGGAGCTTGTTTCAGATTCTGTGTCTCCCTCTCTCTCTGACCCTCCCCTGCTCATGCTGTCTCTCTCTCTCAGAAATAAATAAAATATTTTTTAAAAAATAAACATTTAAAAGCTGTTTAAAGAATTTTGTGGCTTAAGAGAAAAACTATTATCTCAAGAGTCTGTGGGTTGACTGGGCACAGCTATGTGGTTATCCGTTTCCATGTAGTATTGGCTAGGGCTGCAGTTCTCTGGAGGTTTGACTGGCCTGGAGCTTCTAAGACGGTTCACTCACACGGTTGGTGCCTGGTACTTACTGACCGTTAGCTAACAGGAGACTGTCAACTCAGGTGCCTTGGGTCTCCTCCACATGGCCTTAGTATGGGACTTGGGCTTCTCATGGCTTGGTGGTTGTGTTCAAAGAAGGTGCATTCCCAGTATGAGAGTGAAAACTGCGTATCTCTTAAGGCCCAGCTTTGGAGGTTATGTAGCAACATTGTGGCTATGCTCTTGTGATCAAAGCAAGTCTCAGTAAAGGCTCATATTCAAGGTGGCAAGGCACAGACTCCACTGTTAGATGGTTGGAGTAGTGAAGAGTAGTATAGCCATGTTGAGCTCACCACAACCACCTACTGTATTTTAGGCACTCTGGTAAGTGCTATATCCCTCATATCTTATATAAGTCTCAGTTCCACAGAGCAGGTTAAATACCATTTTGACAGTTTTTCAGGTAAGAAATTTGATGATCAGAGATATTAAATTACAGAGTTAATAAAAGAAGAGAGTAGAATTTTGATCCAAGTCTATCTGTCTCTAAAGCTCCAATAAACCATAGAGAAGAAGTATAACAATGACCATTGTTTATGCATTTATTAGTTAAATTATATTGCTGTCTTGGTGCATCCCAAACTGTTGGTTGAGTTCCCTCTCCCATTCCTATTATCTTAAAATTATTAAAATATTTTAAGCCAATTAAGCTAAGTTAATTAAATTGTCTAAAATCCATGGTATGATTTTCTATACTAGCTCACCATGTTTCTCGTCGTTCTTCCAAAAAAAAAAAAAAATTGGTGTGTGTGTGTGTGTGTGTGTGTGTGTGTGTGTGTGTGTGTGTTGAGTTCTTACCACTTAAATAGTCACAAAGATAGATTAGGGCAAATATGCCTCTAAGTTTTTCAATCATGTCCAGTTCTGGCCTGATCAAATATACTTAATAGATAGAAACCTACAGGGAATGTGCCTAGCTGAAATGAAAATAACTATTATTACAATTAAATTAAACCCGAATGGCTTGTACTGTAAAATATGCTTAGACATCTAACACTTTAAACCCATAAAAATTATTCCTTTAAGCTCATTTATTATAATATTCCTTTAGTATTCTGTCCTGAGTTTTAGATCCTATTCTTTAAGGCTATAAAAACTACTTGTGGTAAAAAACAAAACAAAACAAAACAAAACAAAAAAAATGGAACATGCAATCAAAAGTAGTTTTGTCTGTATAAAGAGCTGGGTGGATGGATTTCTTTTCTGCTTCAGTTTACTTTTCTACCAAACAGATCAATTATGTGACTGTGGCTTATGAAAGTGAGATATAGAAAAGTTGGAGCTGCTTGAAGTTTTGAGACTCATTTGTAAGAAAATATTAAAAGGCCAGTGTGATTTAGTTTAGTCTAGAAAAGAAAAGACTGGGGAAAACAAAATATTCTCACTGATAGGAAGAATTATGCTCTATTGAAAGTAAGACAAATGCAAATGCAGGTGGTTAGACTCTTTACAAGTAAATTTCACCAAGAATGGTATTATAAATACCAGATTAGACTCTGGAATAAGGAGACAGACTCTTTTACCATAAACTCCTTTAAGGACCATGGAAATTCTCATCTAGGTTGTAGCACTGAGGGGAGAGGTCCTACAAGAAGGCATGGAATCAGAGGGGTTTTTGCATACAAAGTCCTGTAGATTATGAATTTATAAAAGGCTTGAATATATATCCTTGAGTTAATGCTTGGGAATGTGAAGCCCAACAAATTTAAGTAGTTTGTCATTGACTGAATTGAAAAGCAAGTATAGAGTATCAGAATTTTCTCCCTTCTTTCTTCCCTTCTTTCTTCAGTAGGTAGATTTTACCCTTTGATAAATGAAAAAATATATATATGGAAAGAAAGAAGAAAGGAAAAAAGAGAGGATGATCTAATTGCATTGCAATCACTTGTACATTCTCAGAAATATAACAGTATAATTTTTTTTCTCACTCATAGGTCAGTATGGATACTCAGCAAGCATCAGGTTTTGGAGTCTTGTCCTAGGTCTTCTGTATTATGTAGAGAGAATAAAAGAAACCATATAGAATTGTGGAGCAGATAAGACTTCTGCCCACAGTCATTAGTCAGAGCTCAGTTATGGGACCCTACCTTACTGCAAAGTAGGCTAGTACTTAGTAATGTAAGTTAGCTGTGTGTCTAGGAGTGACATGGCGTGGGGATCAGGGAGCAGTGATTGAGGCATGAAAAAAAGTAACAAAGCTAAGAACAGATCCAAACATATCTTCTTTCAAAGCATTTGTTAAACATGAACTATGACACTGCCAATGTAATACTAGATTGCATTAGTGCTTCATGCACAAGACATTTTTAAAAATCCTTTAAAAAATATACTTTCAGGACAAATGTTGAATTTTTTTAGTGTGGACTCCTATTATCATGTCACTTGAAAATCGAACTTGCTGTGAATTCCACTAGAAATTCTTAGGGCTGAGCAATGAACTAGTGTAATTTTTAGCAAGTGCCAACAATTTCCATGTGAATGGGGCCTTTATTAAACATATTTTAACACTCCTGTGGATTAATAATGTGTTAGCAGAAAAAGACATGTTGAGCTTAGTGCAATTATCCTTCCATCCCAATTATACTGTGACATTAAATCTTGTGACATTTAATAAGAAAGGCCATTTCACCCATGGCTACCTCTAGTGCAGACGATTTATGCAACAGTGTTCCCATAGACAAAATTATGAAAAGAAGGCATTCCAACATGCTGATATGTCTAACTGCCCATGTAAATTAAATAAGGTGTAGCAAAATATATAAATTGTTAATATTATGATTACCTGCTACCTGAGACAAAAGAAAGAGAAGTTAACAACACTGGCTTTTCATTAATCAAAATTAAACAAATGTAAATGGGTAACTAAAAGGAGAGGAAGATGCTTTGTAAGTAGGAATTTAGGAACCTTTCTCCCCCTTGGGAAGCATTTAAAGTTGTTTTTTTCTTTCATAATATCTCTCTGTCTGGCATATTTGGCCTATACGATACTTTATTTATTTGTTGAGACTTAAATTAATTTGACATTAGAGTTATAAGAATGGCTTAATTAGCTTAGCGAGTCAAAACTTGTATTTGAGGTTGAATTTCTGCTTCTAAATTAAAGTGTTTCAATAACTTGGATTTCTAAATTTATTTTTTTAATGTTTCTTATTTATTTTTAGGAGAGGGAGAGAGAGAGAGAGACAGCGTTCAGAGAGAGAGGGAGTCACAGACTGAAACAGGCTCCAGGCTCTGAGCTGGCAGTCAGCACAGAGCCCGACGTGGGGCTCGAACCCACGAACCGCGAGATCATGACCTAAGCGAAAGTCAGACGCTTAACTGACTAAGCCACCCAGGCGCCCCGATTTCTAAATTTATTTTTATATGTGTGTGTATGTGTGCTTGATCTGCCATTGATTTTGTAATATCCTCCCTTCCAAATTCTTCATATGTCTAACAAGGATTTTGAATTTACTGTGACTTTGACTATTAAACTGTTCATGTGGCTTTAACTAATAAAGAAGAGGAAAATGTAAGAGATGCTCATCAAATATTTAGGTTGCATATTTTATTTCTAATATCGACATGATGAAAAACACCAAATGTAATAGAAAACAAACCATCAAACCCTATATTTGGAGAACTAAATTAAATGTCAAATGACCAGAATGAATTTCTTATTTACATAAATAAATTTCTGAGTTGTTTTGGTCTGAATAACAGAAACATCAAGTCTTCAAGAGAAAACAAAGATTTATGAAGAGCCATCGTTTTGGTAAACAGAGGTTTGGTAGAGGAAAGATTTTTTTTTCCACTGCCTTCTAAGGTTCCATGACTGGGCCTGCTATTTAGACTGACAAATGACAGACTGACAGGAGAAAATCATGCAAATTTTGTTTGTTAATATTTTTACCTGTACACAGAGGCCTTCATATATAAGAAATGAAGACCCAAAGAAGCAAGTAGGCCTAAGAACTTTTATACCATTTTAACGAAGAGCAGTAGATTGTGGAGATGTGACCAAACAAAGAAAAAGGAAATTTGGGCTGAGGTAGTAAATTGTGGAAAAATGACTAGGAAATATATGGGGAAATAATGGAAATAAGGGTTATTTTAGTAGGTTTGGTTGTACAGCTTCCTCTTGGTATCAACCCCCCGTCTCTGGTGAGAAAATGTTTTCCTCTTCCTGGCACAAGGAGGGCATCTTCTTTATAAGAAATGTGTGCCCTGTTTTCAGGTAGAAAGGGAGAGGTCAGAGAGCCTTTTGTTCATCTGCTATTTCTCAGTGACCTATAGCTCAAATAATATGCCAAAGTGACATATTTGGGGATGACATGTCTGATTCCCTTCAGAATTTTATATTAGATAGCGTGTGTGTGTGTGTGTAATTATACATACATATAAAAAGATATATAGGAAAGATAACTAGTTTAATAAAGGTACATCTTAATCAAATGCTCTGAAAATTACTGTCTTTGAATATAAAGCCTTTAAGAATTTTAGACAGTGCGGGGCGCCTGGGTGGCTCAGCCAGTTGAGTGTCCGACTTCGGCTCAGGTCATGATCTTGTGGTTCGTGGGTTCGAGCCCCGCATTGGGCTCTGTGCTGACAGCTAGCTCAGAGCCTGGAGCCTGTTTCGGATTCTGTGCCTCCCTCTCTCTCTGATCCTCCCCTGCTCATGCTGTCTCTCTCTCTCTCTCTCAAAAATAAATAAAATATTAAAAAGAAAAAGAATTTTAGACAGTGCTCAGATTCACAGGCAAGAAATGGTCTTAATCCCAGAATACTGGAATTGAAATAGCTCTAATGGCCCCAAGGATGTAACAGATTCCGAATACAGCCAATAACTATGATAAAAGTAGATTTAAAGGACCATAAGCCTGAAATTAAGAACTGTCCTCTAATATCAATATGATTATTCCAGAATCTCTTTCAAAAATATAAGTAATCCTCTGTACTCTATATCGATTTGATCTCATGTAGCAAATGAAAGCCACCTCAAGGATTCAGTGATGAGACTGACTTCTAAGAATCCTAGAGTAGTTCATCATAAAATCAATGGATATGTACTTATTGATGTGTCTATTGCTCATCCCCATCCTAGACGTTGCATCTTGAGAAAAGGACCCATGACCCACTTATCTTTATAACTTTATGGCTGTTGTCTAGCTTATTCCTCCTTTGGATTACAAATAACAGAATAGCCAACTCAAGGTGATTTAAGCAATAAGGAAACAGAGTGAAGATGGGGCAAGTTCAAGGGCTCAATAATGGTCAGGTCCTAGGCTTTTTCTGCACTCTCTGCCCTGCCATCCAGGGTGTTATCCCCATCCTGTGGCCGGGTCCCCTTTGATTTAGAATGACTTTCAGCAGCTATCATATACTCCACGTTTAAGTGAAGAAGAAAATAGAAAGCTTAACTTCATCTATTCTCTAGTAAGAGATTGGGAGATGTTCTCAGAAGCCACCAGCATACATCAGTCAGTATTTCTTGTCCATTACTGTGTCACACACTGTTCTGTTTATTCTTACTTACTTATTTCTCATTTTATTTGAATATAGTTGACACACAATGTTACACTAGTTTCAGGTATACAACATAGTGATTCAACAACTTTATATATTATGCTATGTTCACAAGTGTCACTACCATCTGTCACCATACAACACTATTATAGTACCATTGACTATATTCTGTATGTCGTGACCTTCATCCCCATAACTTATTCATTCCATTACTGGCAGCCTATAGCAATCCTCAGTTTGTTTTCAGTATTTATAGGTTGGATTCTGCTTTTTGTTCATTGATTTCTTTGTCTTTTTTGGGGGGTTCCACGTATAAGTGAAATCATATGGCATTTGTCTTTCTCTGACTGACTTATTTCACTTAGCATAATGTCCTCTAGGTCCATCCATATTTTTTTAACTGGCAAAATCTCATCCTTGTTTATGTCTAATACTCCATTGTGTGTATATGCATGTATACAAATATATATGTGTATACTCACACATACACGCATATATATGTACATATATACATATATATATCTGCATATGTATATATGTATATATACACACATGCATATTTGTGTGTATAAATATCTGTATATCTGTGTATCTGTACACACATATATATCTGTGTGTGTATATGTATACATATCCATTCATCTGTCAATGTACTTTTGGGTTTTTCCATATCTTGGCTATTGTAAATAATGCTACAATAGAGGTGCACTTTTTGAATTAGTGTTTTTGTTTCCTTTAGGTAAAGACTCAATAGTAGAATTATTAAATCATTTGGCATTTTTTGAGGGAACTCCAACTGGTTTCCCAGATGCTACATGAACCTATACTCCCACCAGCAGTGCATGAGGTTCTTTTTCTCCACATCCTCGCCTACACCTGTTCTTTCTTGTCTTTTATTTCAGCCATGGTGGCATGTATAAGGTGGTATCTCATTGTGGTTTTGATTTGCATTTCCCAGAGGATCAGCAATATTGATCATCTTTTCATGTGTATGTTGGCCATCTGTATGTCTTCTCTAGAAAAAAATGTCTATTCGGGTTTTCTGTTCATTTTTTAATCATAATATTATTATTGGTGTTGAGTTGTATAAGTTCTTTATATATTTTGGATATTAATCCCTTATCAGATGTATCATTTGCAGATATATTCTCTTCAGTATGTTGCTCTTCTGTTCTATTGATGGTTTCCACCACTGTACAAAAGCTTTTAGTTTTGATGTAGTCCCAATTATTTATTTTTGCTTTTGTTTCCCTTGCTTGAGGAGACATATCTAGAAAGATGTTGCTATAGCCAATGTCAGAAAAATTACTGTGCTCTTTCCTAGGATTTTTATGGTTTCAGGTATCACATTTAGGTCATTATTCCATTTTGAGTTTATTTTTATATATGCTGTAAGAAAGTGGTCTAGTTTTAATCTTTTGCGTGTAGCTGTCCTGTTTTTCCAATACAGTTTGTTGAAGATACTATCTTCTTCCCATTGCGTATTCTTGCCTCCTTTTTTTGATGATTAATTGTGGGTTTATTTCTGGGCTTTCTGTTATGTTCCTTTGATCTATGTGTCTATTTTCGTGCCAGTGTCATACTGTTTTGGTTACTACAGGTTTATAGTATATTTTGAATTATATTTGGAATTGTGTTACCTTCAGCTTTGTTCTTCTTTCTCAATATTGCTGAAGTTTTTTGGGTTCTTCTGTGGCTTTATAAAATTTTTAGTACTATTCTAGCTCTTGTCACATGCTTTTCTTAAACTAATTACTGCCAAAGAGGATGGAAAGGCCCAAAGACTGATCACAATAAGGTTAATTCCTTCATTGTACTTTTGCTTCCCCACAGAAAAGGAATGGAATAAAAATTGAGTGACTAATCATACTGTTTACCACAATGGGATAAGTGCGAGGAACATGAGCAAAGGAAATAATGAAGTAGACATGGAATGAAGACATTGGAAGCTGACTGGTACCATCTTTGCCAGCGGTAGAGAAATAAACAATATAAGCCAAGCAAAATAGTGAAGTTAAAAGAGGAGAAATGACAATTTAAAGAGATGAGAACTATTTCAAAAAAAAGAGGGTGGTGCTAAACTTTTGCAAAAAATGGATATTTAATACTTGGGATACAGTATTTTTCTGAGAGGAAGAAGAGGTTATACTTGAAGATAAGATAAAAATAAGGAGACAGTACTGTCTTTTATTTAATGTTAACTCATGATAAGGGTTGCACATGAGAAAGACTAACCTGTTGCTCCTGTTTTGTTTACATGGAAAGATTTAACCACGTAAGGGCTGACATATTGCATGGTTTGTTACAGGTAGACAGTATATAGATAATGAGAAATTCAACTGTACTTAACATCAATGGTCTTGTCTTTATGATGGGCTGTAATGAGACTTCTCCTGTGCACATTGGAAAATGCATGTTCTTTATAGAAAGCCTATCTCTGCATCTTTTCCAGGATTTCTGTTTCCTGGGAAAGATTTACCATTTCATAGTCAAAATTGTGTGCCTCTACCAAAATGTACACTATCACTATCCACAGGGGTCAATACATATCCCTCTGAGACTGACAAATTCCCCTCCCAACGGAGGAATTTTCAGGCCATAGAGAAATATCGATAACCACAAGATTTCCAGTAATAGTATTATTTCAGGTGGGAAATGAGAACCATACCTGGTAGTGGTAATCATCCCAAAATGTCCGCTTCTTTAACAAGTTTAATCCTGAACCAGCCCAGACCTCAAAATATAGGCAACAGAGCAGACCTCTGTGTTTGAAACAAGTGTCTGTGACTAAGGGGAGGACCAAGGACAACACCACATCTGATTCCAAGACAGAATCTAGGGATTAAAATCTGTGTCACAAGCCAAGCACATTTTAAGATGTCAGATGTCAGGGTCATAGAGCCAACCTTAGGGCAAATTTTTTAGGAGATTCCCTTCCCGGTTCATTTGGGAGAGAAAAATATATTTATTTAGACCTCAAGCATATGATGAATTTTTATGTTGATTAGTTTGCCATATAAGAACTTAATTATTTCATTGCCTGTATAGAATAATCCTAGGCTTATGTACAGCGTCTCAAAATATGTTTATTTAAAAAAAAACTGGACCTTTTAACCATGAAACATTATATTACTGTTAAATTATAGCAAAGCTGTCCTTTCTGGCCCTTCATCATTTTCTTTCATTTTTCTCAGAATTCTTCTGGCCAAAACCAGGCTGCATGTTGGAGTTTCACTTATGAAAGTGTTGCAAAGTCATTTTTGCATTAAGACCCTGGCAAGATAGGTGGCTCCTGTAGAAATATATATGTATAAGACTATTTATGGTGTAAACAGACATTGCCGGGGAATTGTAGTTAAGACATGGTTAGGGATGCAGTGCTCAGCAAGAGGGAGTTCTGTAAGAATTTCAGCATACCAAGCAAATTTGGAGGTAGCGGAGTGCCCTTGGGTCACACAGTTGCATCTCAGTAAAACAAGCTAAAGCCTTGTGGAAATGAGTTAACGACAGCTTGGCAGTTGTGCAATTCACCATGAGGCAGTTTTCTTTACCTAGTAAAGTCTAATCTTTTAATGTTTGAAACTTGTGGTTTCTAAAATGAGCATCTACTATCCAGCTGCTAGTTCTCTCTCATATCCATTGCTCCAGTGGTCTTGTGCTCCTGCAGCACGTCTGTTTTAACCTTAAGCATGACTTTGCCTTATGAAAGTTTTCCCCTCCTTGTCAAAGTTAAAACACAAACATTTCAGACGAGAAGACTCAAAAACCATTTACAGTCTGGGAAATAGAATCCATCATATTTCTTCTCCGATGGAAAAGAGTATCTAACAGATCCTTTAATTTGAAAAAGGGAACGAGTGGCCTGTTGATGAATTGCTTTAGTTCCTGACATTACTGGAAGAAGGCTGATAAAAATGTCTTTATATATAATCATTAACAGTGGGACTTTTTAGGGGGTTGGTGGTAGCCTGTGGATAAACAAAAGAATTAACTAACTTCATTCTAACGCTGTATACAAATCCATCTTTCATTGTTAAAGGGCAGTTAAGAAAATTACCAATTTCTTTGAATGATCTAGTTTGTAGCTTTTATCATTGGACAGTTAAATTATGAATAGTGGACCTAAAAATTCAATATTTTCTTCCCTGTGGTAATATGTTTGCAATAAATGAGACATTAACCTTTTAAAATCTTTGCCTGAAACCATGAGTCAAATGGTTTTAACTGACATTATTGGGGCCTTTTTTGTTCTTGTCTTGGTGAGGTGTGCTTCCTACTACAGCTTGATCGCTGTGCTTTTGAATTATGAATCAGCATAGAATTCCACAATGCAAGCTAATCAGTTCTCTGATAATCTTCTATGTTGTAATTACCAATAACACATTGAATCTACTGGGCTCTATGCTTGCTTTGCATAAGATAAGTGATCCATCCAGCTTTCTTTATGTCTTGAAGAGTGATAGTCAAAATTTAAACATCATTTTAATTTGTTTTTTTTAAATGTTAGACAACTTTTGCTATTTTTCAGATATTTTATAATATTTTACAATGAGAAAATTCTAACTTGTTCCTAGGTATCTTATTGTTTTTGGTGTCATGCAAATGTGGTTGTTTTCTTAATTTCAGTTTCTGCTGCTTTATTACTAGTATGCAGAATGCAGTAGGTTTCTGTACATTGATTTTGTATTCTGGGACCCTACTGAAGTCTTTTATCAGTTCTAGTAGGTTTTTTGGTGAAGTTGTTAAGATTTTCTCTATATAGTATCATGTCATCAGCCAATAGTGAGAACCTTACCTCTTTCTTACCAATTTGGATGCCCTGTATTTCTTTATGTTGTATAATTGCTATGGCTAGGACTTCTAGTACTATTCTGAATAAAAGTTGTGAGAGTAGACATTGGTGTCTTATTCCTGACCTTAGGGGAAAAACCCTTAGTTTTTCACCATGAAGTATTATGTTGGCTTTTTCTTACAAGACCTGTATTATGTTGAGGTATGTTCCCCCTAGACCTACTTTGCAGAGGGTTTTTATCATAAATTGGTGTTGTACTTTGTCCATTTTTTTTTCTCATCTAATGAGATGATCAGATGGTTTTTATCCTTTCCCTTATTGACATGATGTCATTGATTCTTTTGTAAATATTGAACCACTGTTGCATTCCAGGAATAAATTCCACTCCATTGTGGTGTGTGATTTTCTAAAACATATTGTTGGATTCAGTTTGTGAATTTTTTTTGAGGATTTTTGCATCCATGTGCATGAGAGATATTGGCATATAGTTGTCTTTTTTTGTGGTGTCTTCATGTGGTTTTGGGATCAAGGGGATACTGGCCTCATAGAATGAATTTGAAAGTTTTCCTTCACTTGTATATTTTGTAAGAGTTTGTGTAGGGAAGGTATTAACTCTTCTTTAAGTTTTTGATAGAATTTGCTTGTGAAGTTCTCTGGTCCTGCACTTTTGTTTTCTGGCAGTTTTTTTGTTTGTTTTTACTATTACTGATTCAATTTTATTATTGCTTATAGATCTGTTTAAATTTTCTATTTCTTTCTGATTCAGTTTTTGTAGGTTATATGTTTCTATGAATTTATATCATCAATGATATTTTAAAGTAATTATAAAAAATATCAACTTTTATTGCCAATAAATTCCTTAGTAAACTAGGAACAAAGATTTTTTTTCTTGAAATTGTAATTTGTCAGAAACTGAGAAACAGGGAAATATTGAAGTCATGTTCTTCTAAGATGAGGATAAGACCAAGACTCCACTAACACTATTAGCATTCATTATTTTTCTGAAAGTTTTAGAAAATGACATAAAATAATATAATAGATAAAAGTATGAGTATTGGAAAAGGGGCAAAATTGCCAAGATTATTATTACTTATAGGTGATATGAATTTTCCTGAGGAAAACCTAAGTGTATCAGCAAATAAATGCTAATGAAACAGTTTATAACATAAGTTGGCTATACATGATTACACAAAAATTCAGTGTCTCCCTACGTATGCTATTCACAATATCAATAGCAAAGAGGATGAAAAAAATCTCTTTCATTTAAAATAACTACTAGACAAGAGTGGAGGAGGGGTTAAGATGGTGGAGTAGTAGGTGGACCCTGGGCTCGCCTCTTCCCTCAAGCACAGATGGATAAATATCAAATCATTCTGAGTACCCAAGAAATCGATCTGAGGATGGATGGAACAAAATGCAAAACTATAAAAGAGAAGAGGCTACAACATGGAATATAGGACGTGTGGAGATGTAATTTGGGGGAGAAAAGGGTCATAGGTGCTATGGAGGAGAGGGAGTCCTGGTCACAGAGAGAGGTGAGGGGGGGGGGGACAGGAGGAAATCACACAAGGAAAACTTCCCCCAAAACATTGACTGGGAAAATGAGAGGTGCTAATTGCTAATTTTTGTGGCTTTTTACAACCAGCAGGTCTCAAAGACTAGAGCTGTAGAGGTCTTCAGCGTGGTCAGTGTGGAACCCTGAGGGCACTGTGGTGCTCCTACGGAGAAGTAGGGGAGATAGCCCAAGAGCAGATGGCACGATCTAAGGATCTCATGGAACACATGGGGAGAGACAGTTCCCCTTCCTTGGAGCTTATCTGGGAGAGGTGGCATTGCCTCTCTAGGGACAAAAGAGCTGGTAGGCACCATTACCATCCCCTGTTCCTCAGCATGGGTACACAGACACTGGCTGAGAGCAACTAACCTGGACACTGTCTCTTAGCTGTGCTTTAGTCCAGAATCCACCCCCTTGTGCTTTGGTATGACTACCCTTCTGGGACAAACCTGCATCAGTCCCAGCACAGTCAGACCTTTCCCCCAAGGACCAGCATGGGTCCATCCCATGCCAGGTCCTCTAAAATTTGGAGTTTTAAAAGTCAACTGTCCAACCTGGGATTGACCACAGGTACACTGCACTGCCAAGAAGGCAGACATCCTGGACACAGTAAGGGTGAATGCAGGAATCTGAGGGATGCCTGGGACACATGAGGGGAGATTGTTCACTCTTCCAGGAGGGCTTTCCTGACAGCAGTGGGTGAAAACTCCTCTCTCCAGGGTGGGATAGGGGCTGACACTATTTTTCTCCCCTCCTTCTCAGAATAGCTGGCTTCAGTGAGTACACAGCACCAACAATGGTGGCCTTAACTGCTTACACCAAGCCTGGCCCCCTTGTCCTCTGCAGGTGCTGCTTTTCTAGGGCAACAGTGGATGAGAACCAGAGCAGCAGGCCTCTCCCCCAGAAGACCAGCACAAACACCACCCCTCCTGCATGCACCATGTCTGCTATAAAGCTTTAGGTCTAGTAGAAATAGTATCAGATCTCTTTTAACAAGCAGACCAGAGCACACCTAGTTAAAATTCACCACACTCTGGCCCAAGGTCCAAACACACCCTACTCTAGTCAAGGAAAAACTCTGTAGAGGACTGACCTGAGAGAAAGAGCAGCCAAAATAGCAGGAGCCCACACAGCATGCAACAGAGACACTTCCTGAAGTTCCAGGCCTTGGACAGTATAAGACCTCCTCTTCATAAAGCCATTAGTCTCAGGAGGAGGAAACATAGCAGGCTTTCCTAACACAAAGAAGAAGACAGAGACCTGTACAAATTGCCAAGACAGAGAAATTCATTCCAAAAGAAAGAACAAGAAAAGGTCACAGCTAGGGATCTAATCAAAACAGATATAAGTAATATTCTTGATCTAGAATTTAAAGCAACAATCAAAGGATACTAGCTGGACTTGAGCAAAACATAGAATATACCAGGGAGTCCCTTACCACAGAGATAAAAGACCTAAAAGCTAGTCAGCCTGAAATTTTTAAAAATGCTGTAGCTGAAATGCAAAACTGATTAGATGTAATAGCCACAAGGTTGGAAGAAGCAGAGGAACAAATAAGTGATAGAGAAGATAAAATTATGGAAAATAATGAAGTTGAAAAAGGAAGGAAAGAAAAATAGTGGATCAGAGATGTAGACTTAGGGAACTCACCAACTCCATAAAGTGTAATAACATTTGTGTCATAGGAGTCCCAGAAAAGAGAGAGAAATTGGGGAAGAAGGTTTATTGGAGGAAATTACACCTGAAAACTTCAAACTTCCCTAAGTCCAGAAGACACAAAGAACTCCCATCAAAAATCAATAAAAGCAAGCCAACACCAAGACGTATTGTAGATAAGTTTGCAAAATATAAAGAAACCCTAAAAGCAGCAAGAGAAAAGAAGTCCCTAACTTACACGGAGAGACACATAAAGTCAACAGCAGATTTCTCCACAGAAACTTGGCAGAACAGAAGGGAGTGCCATGATATATTCAACATGCTGAATGGGAAAAATTTGCAGCCAAGAATACACTATCCAGCAAGGCTGTCATTCAATATAGAAGGAGAGATAATGAGTTTCCCAAACAAACAAAAACTAAAGGATTTCAATGTTCACTTAACCAGGCCTGCAAGAAATATTAAGAGGGACTGTTTGGGAGAGAGAGACCAGAGGCAACAACAACTAGAAAAGAAAATCTCCAGAAACAAGGACTTAACAAGTAACACAGTGGCACTAAATTCTTATCTATCAGTAATCACTCTGAATGTAAATGGACTAAATACCCCAATCAAAAGACATAGAATGTCAGAATGGATAAATAGACACACACACACACACACACACACACACACACACAAGACCCATGTGTATGCTGCCTACCAGAGACTCTTTTTAGTCCTAAAGACACCTGCAGATTGAGAGTGAGGGGATGGAGAACTATTTGTCATGCTAATGGACATCAAAAGGCACCTGGAGTAACCATACTTATATCAGATGAACTAGATTTTAAATCAAAGACTGTAACAATAAATGAAGAAGGGCACTATATCTATCATAATAAAGGCACTATATCAAATAAAGATCTGACAATTGTAAATATTTCTCCACTCATCTTGGAAGAACCCAAATATATAAAACAATAACAAATATAAATAAACTCATTGATAATAATACAATAATAGTAGAGGAATTTAACACCTACTGGGTCATCAATCAGGCCTCAATAAGTATAAAAAAATTGAAATCATACCATCCATATTTTCCAGCCACAACACTATGAAACTGGAAGTCACCCACAAAAAAAAAGAAATTGTTTTTGGAAAGACCACAAGTTAACTTCCTAGGAGTTAACTTTCTATTAAAGAATGAATGAGTTAACTAGGAAATTAAAGAAGAAATAAGAAAAATTACATGGAAACAAATAATAATGAAAATACAGCGATCCAAAACCTTTGGGATGCAGCAAAAATGATCATAGGATGGAAGTATATAGCAATACAGGCCTACCTCAAGAAGGAAGAAAAATCTCAAATATAGAACACAACCTTACACCTAATGGAGCTAGATAAAGGACAACAAATGAAGCCTAAGAGCAGAAATAAATGATATAGAAACAAACAGAAAAAAAAAATAATAGAACAGATCAAGTGAAACCAGGAGCTGGTTCTTGAAAGAATCAATAAAATTTATAAATCCCAAGCCAGACTTATCAAAAAAGAAATGAGTAAGGACTCACGTAAATAAAATCATGTATGAGAGAGGAGAGATCACAAACAACAGCAAAGAAATGCAAACAATTATAATAGAACAATGAATCTGAAAGAAAAGGATAAATTCCTAGAAACACACAAAGTACCAAAACTGAAACAGAAAGAAATAGAAAACTTGAACTGACAGATAACTAGCAAAGAAACTGAATCAGCAATCAAAAATATCCCAACAAACAAAAGTCCAAGGCCAGATGGCTTCCCAGGGGAATTCTATGAAACATTTAAAGAGTTAATACCTATTTTCCCAAACTGTTCAAAAAGTAGAAATCTAAGGAAAATCTCCAATCTAATTCTATAAGGCCAACATTACCTTGATTCCAAAACAAGACAAAGGCCCCACTACAAAGGAGAATTACAGGCCAATAACAATGATGAACATGGATTCAAAAATTCTCAACAAAATACTGTCAAATCAAATCCAACAGTACATTAAAAGAATAATTCACCATGATCAAACGGGATTTACTTCTGGTCTTCAGGGTGGTTCTATATTCACAAATCAACCAATATGGTACACCACATTAATAAAAGAAAGGATAAGAACCATATGGTCTTCTCAAGATGGAGAAAAAGCATTTGCCAAAGTACAGCATCCATTTTTGATAAGAACCCTCAACAAAGTATGAATAGAGGGAACATATCTGAACATCATAAATACCATCTAAGAAAAACTCACAGCTACTATCATCCTCAATGAGAAAAACAGAGCATTGCCTCTAATAATCAGGAACAGGACAGGGATGTTAGCTCTCACCATTATTATTTAACATAGTACTGAAGTCCTAACCTCAGCAATCAGACAACAAAAAGATATAAAAGGGATCCAAATCAGCAAGGAAGAAGTCAAACTTTTCCTATTCAAAGGCAACATGATACTCTACGTAGAAAACCCTAAAGACTCAATAAAAAAAAAAATTGCTAGAACTGATTCACAAAGTCAGTGATACTCCAGAATACAACATCAAAGTACAGAAATCTGTTGCATTTCTATATACCTGTAATGAAGCAACAGAAAGAGAAATCGAGGAGTTGATCCCATTTATAATTCTACCAAAAACCATAGGAGACCTAAGAATAAACCTAACCAAAGACGTAAAAGGTCTATACTTTGAAAACTATATAGAACATTTATGAAAGAAATTGAAAATGACACAAAGAAATGGAAAACATCCCATTCTTTTGGACTACAAGAACAAACATTGTTAAAATGTCTATACTAACCAAAGCATTCTACGGATTTAATGCAGTCCCTATCAAAACAGCACCAGCATTCTTCACAGAGCTAGAGTGAAGAAGACTGTTAAGCAAACAGTCTTAAATTTGTATGGAACCATGAAAAACCCTGAGTAGCCCAAGCAATCTTGAAAAGCAAAACAAATGCTGGAAGCACCATAATTCCAGACTTCAGTTTGTATCACAAAGCTGAAGTGATCAAGACAGTATGGTATGGGCACAAAAACAGACACATTTCTTTTTTTTTTTTTTTTTTTTTTTTTTTTTTTTTTTTTTTTTTTTTTTTTTTTTTTTTTTTTTTTTTTTTTTTTTTTTTTTTTTCTTT
>NW_024080995.1:288002-329417 GCF_003009895.1 Hyaena hyaena | reverse complement strand
TCTATTGTTAGTTTCCTGAGGAACCTCCACACTGTTTTCCAGAGGGGCTGTACCAGTTTACATTCCCACCAACAGTGCAGGAGGGTGCCCGTTTCTCCACATCCTCGCCAGCATCTAGAGTTCTCTGCTTTGCTCATTTTAGCCACTCTGACTGGCGTGAGGTGGTACCTCAGTGTGGTTTTGATTTGTATTTCCCTGATGAGGAGGGATGCTGAGCATCGTTTCATGTGTCTGTTGGCCATCTGGATGTCCTCTTTGGAGAAGTGTCTGTTCATGAAAACAGACACATTTCAATGGAGCAGAATCGAAAACCAAGAAATGGGCCCACAACTATATGGTCAACTAATTTCAACAAAGCGGAAAAGAATATCCAATGGAAAAAAAGACAGTCTCCTCAGCCAATGGTGTTGGGAAAACAGGAGAGCAACATGCAGAAGAATGAAACTGGACCACTTTCTTACACCATACATAAAATAAATGCAAAATGGACAAAAGACCTAAATATGAGACAGGAAACTATCAAAATTCTAGAGGAAAAAATGGTCAAAAACATCTTTAACCTCGACTGTAGCATCTTACTAGACATGTCTTCAGAGGCAAAGGAAACAAAAGCAAAAATGAACTGCTGGGACTTCATCAAGATAAAAAGCTTCTGCACAGTGAAGAAAACAATCAACAAAACTAAAAGACAGCCTATGGAATGGGAGAAGATATTTACAAATGACATACCAGATAAAGAGTATCAAAAATCTATAAAGAACTTACCAAACTCAACACGCAAAAAATAAACAATCCAGTTAAGAAATGGATAGAAGACATGAATAGACACTTTTCCAAAGACATCCAGATTGCTAACAGACATATGAAAAGATGCTCAACATCACACATCATCAGGGAAATACAAAATCAAAACTATGATGAGATATCACCTCGTACCTGTAGAAATAACAACTCAAGAAGCAACAGGTGTAGCCACAGATGCAGAGAATGTGGAACTGTCTTACACTGTTGATGCAAAGACAAACTTGGTGCAGCCACTCTGAGAAACAGTAGGGATGTTCCTCAAAAAGTTAAAAATAGGACTACCCTATGACCCAGCAATTGCACTACTAGGTATTTACACAAAGGATACAAAAATACTGATTGTAAGTGACACATGTACCTGCCGTTAACAGCAGCATTATCAACAATAGCCAGATTATAGAAAGAGCCCAAATGTCCATTGACTGAAGAATGAATGAAGAAGAGGTGATATATATATATATATACACAATGGAATATTACTCCGCCATCAAAAATAATGAGCCAACAACTGGCTTTAGAGGTATATATATAAGCAGAGGCCTAAACATCACCATGGATACATTGAGTACCTACTCACATAGATACCTGCTTTGTTCTTGTTAGCAGCTTCTCCCTATGATGTGTGTGCTATTCTCACATCCATGTTCTCAAGAAACACAATCCTATCATCAGCACCAGAAATTTGGTACGTGAACCACTTTAGCCAAAGATTGTCATTTCATCCCCTCTATCAGGGATTGACTTGGGAAAAGTCATGTGATTCAACACTGCCCAAAGAACCATGGGGAGAAGTCTACTAGGGTAACTTCTGAGAAAGATTTTCCACTGATAAAAAGAGATATACAGAAAGCAACATGTCTCTGAATGTGGGTCTGAGTGAACCAGTGGTGCTGGATGTGTAAGCTAGCTTGCAGTTGTAGCAACTCAAGCAGTTGAGTAAAAGCTATTGCCCTGAGGAAATATGTTAAAAACCTGGGTATGTGATGTCACTACTAAGCCACTTAACCAGTGTCACAGAGGAAATTTTGTTATCTGCAGTTAATTGTTATCTGTGTTTAAGTAATTTTGATTTGGATCCACTATAACTTGCAACCAAAAGCACCCTAATATGTACTACCATTAAGGAGTTTATTGTATCATACTTCATCAGTTGTAAGATGCACATATTTGCACATTTTAATATCTCCAAAAAGGGATTCACTTTGCAATGGATAGTATCTTAAATTCATTGAATTAAAGCAATTTTTATTGCATAAGCTTAATATTCAACATTAAAATATACAAGAGCACTGGGCCATCTGGGTGGCTCAGTGGTTAAGCATCTGAATTTTGATTTTGGTTAAGGTCATAACCTCACAGTTGTGAGACTGAGCCCCATGTTGGTTCCACACTGAGGATGAGGCCTGCTTAAGATTCTCTTTCTCTCTCCCTCTGCCCTTCCCCTGCTCACACACATGCATGAGTCCCCCCCAGGCCCCCACCCTGCTCTCGGTGTCTATATGAAAAATAAATAAATACACACACACAACACACGCACAAGAGCACTATATTAAACAGCGTGACATTCTAAGGTATCTAGCTCTTGGTAGGACCTAAGGCAATCAATATTAAGCTGATCCAAAACAAGATAATAAATCACCCATTATATTAGTTACAAAATATAGCTACAGACTGTGAACTATTATGGTGAACTCAAGATAAAGCAGTCAAGAGTAAGATATCTTCTGATTCTTCTCAAATATATTCTTATATATAGATAACATTCATTCTGCTGAAATAATAGCTATTTGCCTTGAAACTACAAAGTTTCTGATTAATTGAACATAAATAATTGAATTCCAACAGTGACTCTTGTATAACAGGAAGCTTTCACTGGGCATTGGGGATGGAATCTACTAACTCATAATACTTTAAGGAAGATAAAAGATGCATACGAGTAGCTATAACACAGAGCGGCGTTTCAGTCATGATATTAACTACTACTGAACACCAATGAGGTAAAAATGGATACTCTACAATGGTATTGGGAAGTGTTTATGAAAAATTTCGACAGGTCAAGATACAGTGAAGCAACTATATTCCAAACAAAGAAGCTTGTCTAAGCAAACTCATAGAACCTACTATGGCTAGAGTGCTCTCCAGGATCAGTGAGGCCTACCAATAAGATGTTAAAATGAATAGAATAATGGGAGACAGTGTTGACAGGTAGAATGAGGATAGATGTATGCTCATTCACTTAGGTCTTCTAAAAAGACTTACTAATGAAATTGTATTTTTTGACTCCTGAGCATTACTACCTTCCCACTCTCATTTATGTTAGAATTCCTCAAAAGCAAGATCCGGACCTTCAACCGTCTTTAATATGCTTCCTTACAGTTTTCCCAAGAAACAGTGAAGTGCAAAAAGGAAACTGCAACTAAACACTCAGAATCATTGTAATTAAAATGAAAATTTTTAAAAATTATCTTATGTGCCAGTACTGTACTAAACATCTTATTATTATTTTATTCCATGTTCAAAACAACCTTCAGATGTAAGTATGATCTTCATTTTATTTGTGAAAAAATTGAGTTTGAGTGCCTGGCTCAACTTCAAACAGCTATTAAATAAGAGGTGGAATTTGGCTTCAGGTCCGTCTAATCCTAAAATTTAAATTTACATTCACTAAATCCATATGCTAACTATCATCCAGTCTCTTTTAAGCATGGCTTTAAATAGGCAGAATTAGCTCCTTAGTTTGCCATGTTGGGAAAGGGATTTGGAGGAATTTTTGTTTTATTTAGTGGTTCAGAGGTAGTTTTCTGTTTCTTTAGTTTACCTGTTCTTGCAGAGTCCTGTTTGCTTTAGTTTGCTATTTGCATTAAACCTTATGAAGAATGTTCATGGGGAACATCTAGTATTTATTAGTAGGAAATAACCTATAATTACCTATTTCATTAAAAAAAAAATACTGAATAGCTGTCTAAAGATTGGTTGAACCCAACTGATCAACCAGCTAGCGATTTTCTATCAACTTAAAGTATTTACTGTTCCATTGGGCCAAATTTCATTCTATAAGGAATAGAGGGCCAAGCCTAATTGAAGAATAAATCTCATCTTGCATCATGAGGAATATAGATTTTATTTTATTTTCTACAAATAACTTGTCATGGAGGTGCCTCGAACTTTAGAAAAATTTTGGAGTACTACACACTAAAGTGAAAATAAAATAGAAACGTATGAAACCTTCCATCTTTTTATTTCAAACAATTTAAAATCCAAGTCATGTACTTTGTTTTTTAAGTATAGATCAGTCTGCAACTTGAAAGGCCATAAAATGCCATAGAAATAAAAATGGATGGCTAACCTTTGAGGTAGTGTCGACCTGGCCGCAATCATTCTGACCTTCATCAGTTTACTCCTTTTGTAATAGCTTTGTTATTCCTTTATTTGTGTTTTAAATACTATATAATTGGCTAAAACTTGTTTTTTAATGTTGTATTTATTTTTGAGAGAATGCAAGTTGGGGAGGGGCAGAAAGGAGGACAGAGGACTCAAAGCGGGTTCTGAGCTGACAATAGCAAGCCCAGTGTGGGGCTTGAGCTCATGAACCGTGAGATCATGACCTGAGCCAAAGTTGGACACTCAGCCAGCTGAACCACCCAGGTACCCCTAGGCTAAAACTTTTTTTTTAACCAAAATCAGTATTTAATGGAGCACTACAAAGCAAATATCTGTTGTATAATATGATTATTTGACAGTAAAATAAAAGCACAAAAAGCTGAAATATCAGAGGAAGAAATTGGGTATTAAACATTAAACCCAACCAATCCATATACTGATTTGTATTTTCACATTCAGAAGGAAAAATCCACTAACACCCATCTATATTCTATGTCAGAGGAGAGCTTTAGTGTTTTAATTAGCTGTATGACATGATTCATTCCAAAGTATAGTTTCTCGGCACTTTGCTTATAATTAATTTTCTTCTTTTTAATCTTTGGAAACTGGTTTTGTCTTCTTCCCTCATTTAATTTCTCCATCTTATGTAATGGCTGCCTATTGACTTCAAAATTATCTCTGGGTGTGACAAATTAAGGAAGGCTGTAGAAATCAATGAGGATAGAGATATTTGCAATATTTGTTTTTTGCTTGAAGCCAGGTCATATAAATTAGAAACAATCCAGATGACAGTAAAATCAACGTCTGGTCTCTCCTTTATATATATTTTTTTCACTTCAGGAATTTCAAAATCTAAGCCATGACAGTGACTGCTGAAAACTCCAAAACAATTTCACTTTTAAAAAAACACTTTTCAGCTCAACCGAAACTAAGGCAATGGAGTTAGGAAAAAGGAAAAAAGGAGGTAATTTGAAAAGACACATAAAGTTGGTCATGAGTAGAATAAGAAATATTTTAGTAAATACCATACTTTTGTGTGTGATGGTGGCCCCTAGCTGTACCAAGATTTTTTTTTTTGTAAATTTATAATGGTAGCTCTAATTCTAATCCAATCCTACTGGATCTTTTTCTACCTTCCCTCATAAGTATTTACATCTTCTTTATCTCACAATAATGAACATTTGCATTCACCAATATCAGTGTATTAACTTATTTGTTCCATCCTGCAATATACCTCCACAACAAACCAGTTAAGTAAAAGTCAGTATTTCTTTATGGTTCTATGTCAAGAAGTTTGGTGTGTGAATACTACATTTGGAAGGTGAAACTTGCCAAACAGGCAGATTTTGTGAGAAATAGATCTGGAGAAACACAGCGCTTTTCAGTTCTTGATTCATTCTCTTATTCAAAGATCAAAAAACAGAAATATTGAACCAAGGTGTATTTTTTTTTCCTCGGTGGTTTTGGGTTACCTTTTGTCTTTCTATTAATATCCACTTTATGAAGAAAGAATAATTGAAAAAATGTATATTATGAATATTTATTCTGGTGTTTCTTTCTTTTTTAATGTTTATTTTGAGAGAGAACAAGTGAGTGGAAGTGGGGGAGGGGCAGAGGGAGAGAAAGAAAGAATTCCAAGCAAGCTTCACTCTCGTGCAAAGCCCAACACTGGGCTCAATCGATCCCAAAATGATGAGATCATTACCTGAGCCAAAATCAAGAGTCAGAGCCCGAACCTACTGAGCCACCCAGGCATGCCCCCATGTCTCTTTCAATAGAACATTATGTGAGATGCTAATAAACAAATTATTCCATAGACAGATACATTTGGTAAATATTCAATTAAACATGTTTATAGTCACTGTGGAGACTCTTAGGTTTCCTAATATTTTAATATGTTAATAAGGGAGGGGTAGAAAGGGCTACGTATGGTATACAACATCTTTCAGACTTGTTTGATTATAGAACCCCTTCACAATTTTCTTCAAAACATAAAGCAATTATTGCAATGTATGTTTTCATGTTTATATAGCTATTTAATTAATATCTCTCCTCCATTAGATGAATGCTCCAGGAAGCCAAAGACTATCTATTTTTCCTCATCATTTTATCTTCTGTGCCCAGTACAATATAGGACACATGTGTATTTAATGATTTCATGATAGAACTTTACCATACTCACCTACCTCCATAACCCTGGCTCTCACTACCTTGTTACCTCTGCTTTTTCTGTTTCCTCCATCAAACTTATGACCATGTGGCATAAGATTTAATCTAGGTTATTGTTTATTTTTGTCTTCTCTAACTAAAAAGCTCTGTCAACAAGAGCAGAGGTTTGTGTCTTCAGTTTCATTCTGCCGACTAACATTACAGCAGAGCCTAGAACATAGTACATTCTCACTAAACATTTGTTTAATTAATAGGACATCTTCAGTTTTCATCCATGTGGCAAGGAAAAGAACCTTAACAATGCTCTCTTTATTCCTTTCCTAACGTTAAACCATAGCCCTCCCACTGGCCAGAAAACAGTAAAATCTCAGGCCAGAAATGACACAGATGCTGTTGCTCTAGTTATGGTTTGGGGTCAGTAAGCTCAGTCCTCAATAATGCAAGTATATCCATCTGTGATGGATGGATGTATTTGTTGTGTGTTTGTGTTTGTCAGGTAGTTTTTAGGCATACTTTACATATGATATTCTTTGGCCCGTTTAATGTACAGTTCTATGAGTTTTGACAAACCTATACTGTCATAACAATCAAGATATAGAATATTTCTACCACCCCAGAAAGTTCTATCATATTGTTTCATCATCAATCCCTTCCTCTCCTCCATTTCCTGTTTGGGTCAGTTATGAATAAAACTATTAGAAACATTTGTGTACAGGTTTTGTATGTATTTATGTCTTCATTTCTCTTGAATAAATACCTGGAAGTGGAATAGCTGAATCCTGTGATAAGTGTATGCTCAACTTCTTAAATAAACTACCAACCATTTTATGATGTGGCTGTACCATTCTGTATTCCCACCACTAGCATTGTGTGAAAATCCTAGTTGCTCTGCATCCTTGCTAGCAGTTGGTCTGGTCAAAATTTTTTAACTGAGACATGCTAACAGGTGTGTGGTGTTATCTTGTGAATTGAATTTGTATTGCTCTAATTCCTGAGAATTTTGAATAACTTTTCATGTGCTTATTTTCCATCTGCATATAATAGCTTTGGTGAAGCTTCTATTAAATGTGTTTGCTCTTCCCCTTTTTAAAAATTAGGATGATTGTTTTCTCATTATTGGGATTTGATACTTCCATACATAATCTAGTGAGCAATCCTTTATAATATATGTTTTGCAAATATTTTATCTCAGTTTTGCAGCTTGTCTTTGTATTCTCTTAACAGTATGCTCTGTGCTTTTTATTCCAAATGATTTTCCTATGTGATATCCTGTTGTGCACTGGAGAGAATAAACCAAAACGTTTTTAGTGGAGGTGGCCCTTGGTATGTCAATACATAGATTGACTTAACTTCAAGCCTGTGAGAGTAACTCTTAGGGGACAGAGTGGAGATAGTTGCTTCTACAGTCTTATTTGGAAATTTGGCTCCCTATACCATTCAATCAAAACTCCAAATGTATCTCTAATCCCTAACCTGAACATAAGTGTGTATGTGGACAACCTTTGAAGATGAATGTACCTGTTGGTCAGGTTTCGTCTGAACCCACGGCAACCAGAAAAAGCATTTACCTCAAAAGGTAAAAATATGAGACAAACTCAGTAGTGAATTTAACAACCCTCATTTTTAGATCCTTTGAATGAGTATAAATAGTGATAAGAATTCACTTAAAATCCTCCCATTATCTCTATTACTGAATTAGGTAAATGTAACAAAAAAAAAAAAAAGTAGAGAAAGGAAAGATAGCCAGGAGCAAATTGTTTAAGCTTTGTGGGACTTCGGTAGCAAATTACAATGCTTCCATCTTCATTATATTAACTACAAGCAGTAAGAGTGTATATTTTACTTATTATATATTTTGCTTACTATAAATGTGTTCAGAGTGAGCTGCTAATCTCATGTGAGGGATTTTATAGGTTTCAGATTCCTTAGTGTGGAAAATGTTATTCATTCTCAGAAAATTACTTACTACTAAGTAGTACAGGAGAAAATGCACAGGGTAAGGAGACATGCCAACAGTGAAGGCTAAGCTCACTAGCAACAACTGTTAGTATTTGGAGCTTACAATAAATAGACATAAGAGTAGTAAGTATAACCTCTCTGAGTTATATTTTATATCTAACAAATTATGGGGTAGAGCAGAGATATTTAGTGATTCCTTTGAAAGGCAAAATACTATATTGAATGTGAACATATCTAGTCAACTAGAAGAGAGAATTGGTCATCTTGTAATATCTAAGAGATAGAAAATTTTGAACAGTGGAGCTTCAATGTAAAGGTCCCATTGTCAAGGCCAGCACAGATAAATTTGGCATATTTGACTGCCATGATGAATAAACTTGGCATATTTAACCTCAAGTTATTAAGCCTACGAATTATTTAAATACCTTTCTTTGTTTTAATTTTGAGTTCTGCCTACAGACAGGTGATGTACTTGCCACAGAGATGAGCATTTCAGTACACACAACTATTTTATTTCTCTTTATGTATGAATACATTTGCACTCTGGTTTTATACATGAATTAGGATAATATTACCTCACCCTAAAAGACAGAGCTCCTCTTCCTCTTTGGAGTCATTCCCCTCCATAATCATGATTTTTTTTTGCCCTAATTATATTCCTTCTGTCCCATTATTCTCATAACATTTCTCTTTAAATTTACTTTAAATTAATTCACCTTTATTTTCAACTGAGCCTCAGGCTAAAAAATAATATTTGTGGTTAGTGTACTAGTTACGGTATTTCTCTAAAATGCATAAAGATAAATAACTACAAAAATAAAAAATTACTTATGCATGGACCTAATATTACCTTGCATATCACACTTTGTAAACACTGCTCTGTACCTTGGCAGATTTACAAATGTAATACCACCCTGTGAAAATCCAGCTGACCTTCCCCAGTGACACTGACTCATTAAATGCTTTTACCATTTGAAAATTACATACTAAATAATTACATGACTAGGCCTATCGCACAACTGGTCTCTCTGGACCTTTTTCTTCTTTATAAAATTAAGTCTTTTCAACTCTAAATGGTACAGTACTAGACAAAACTATGCTATACACAGGGAGGAAAACACAAATGATATGTGACCTTAGAGAATTGAGTTAATCTCTCTAAATTCCATTTTCTTATCAATCAAATAGATGTAGTAGTATTTTAATGTCTTAGGATTCTTTTAAAGATTAAATGAGATTAAATGCATAAAATGCACTTCTTGCCATTCATGAAATGTAAGTATATTGGCTAGCTAATGAAGAAGGCGAGTGAGTAGAGGAACAAGTAACACCCTGAGGAAACAACCAAACAATTTTGGTCTCCTCATAGAGTCAGTCTAACTTTTTTAAATGTAGAGTGGAGCATTGTTCTATATTATAAGAAATTGAAAAGATTTGACATCCACATTCAAAGTATGATTCTTAATTAAATACAAGTTAGAAAACATATCTACTAATGACACTTGGGAAATAATTGGAGATGCTTTAGTAGTCACGATATTAGATTATATTTGAGAATTATTGTTGGTTTTGTTAGGTACAAAAATGTACAGGATAATGTTCTTTCTTATATTTTTAAGTTTTTGTAATGTGTATTTATTTTTGAGAGAAAGAGACAGAACACAAGCGGGGGAAGGACAGAGAGAGAAGCGGGTGCATGGGTGGGGAATCCGAAGCAGGCTCCAGGCTCTGAGCTGTCAGCACAGAGCCTGACGTGGGGCTTAAAATCACTAACTGTGAGATAATGACCTGACCCGACGTTGAACACTCAACCAATTGAGCCACCCAGGCACCCCTGATCTTTCTTGATTTTAAGTGATAAGTCCTGAAGTATGTGGGAATGAAGTGCCATGATAACTGCAGTTTACTTTGAAATGATTCAGCAAAGAAATAGATGATTAAAGATGAAATAAGCAAATAGGGTAAAATGTTAGCAACTTTAATTGATGGGGGTATATTGGGGCTTATTGTACCAAACTTCATACTTTGCTGGGTATTTGAAAATTCCCATAATAAAAACTTATCACAAATCATCTATATAGGGAAGGGGTTCCAAGGTATACTATAAAACAAAGCCAAATACTAACAAGTATACAGAATAATCCCACTGTATGCATCTTCTTTATTTCTTCCTCCTCCCCTCCTTTCTTCCTTCTTTCCATTTTTTTTTTTCTTATTCTGGAAGAATAAATAAGAAAATAAATCATGATTTAGTTTATGGAAGAGAACTAGAATTGGGGGTAAAGAAAGGAGATTTTCTTTCCATTTTCATTTTTCACTAGTTTGAATTTTTGTCATAGTCATATATTGATTTAACTTCATTTTTATATTTAAATAAAGTAACAGACAAAAATTTTTAAATAATTATTATTAGCTATTTAACCAAAATAATTAGTGTTTCTATGAATTAGAATCTTCCTTTGAGTGTGTCTGGGTGCCGTATTCTGAAACCAATGCTTCTGTGCAGTGTACCAGCGGGAGATAGTTATTTGATGATAAAGAAAATGAGGGTTTAAGCAGGAGGCAAAGAACTGAAGAAGAAAAACTGTTGGCACTGCAAACTTGTCATTTATCTGAATAGAAGAAATATCCAAATACTTGCTCTTTATTTTCTATAAATTGCCTTTAAAAATACAGATTGTTTGAATGGTTACTTACTTTCACTGTTAAAATGTAACTTTTAAAATTATTCTTGGGATATATCTTCTTGCCTTTCTAAGCTGAACATCAGTTTATTTAGAGTATGAATAACTCCAAGTATTCTTAAGCCTTTCATGTCCCTATCCCTTACCTACCTTTCCTTTCCCGAAATGATTAAGAAAGAAATTGAACTGAGCTATGAAGTAACAGGCAGCCTGCGAGCAGCTTTGTCAGCAGCTGGAAAGGTTAAGACTCTCAAGGCAATATTAACTTTCCGTCACTGGTTCCTCTGTCTGTTCTGAGCATCACAGGACAGGAGCAGGCACCTCTGGAGCAGTGGAATAAAGAGACTTAGTCCAGCCCCTTTGGAAAGCAGAGAGGACCCTCTTCCTACCAAACTGAAACCATTCTCTGTAGCAAGGTGGATATTCAGCAGGATGCTCCTAAGGCTCTTCTCTTCCACCCTGGTTGGTTAACACTCAGGTTATTCCAGCTTGTTCGGTATTTTGACTATTTGACTCCTTTGCCTGTAGGAGTTACATGGGAAACATAATCAGACACCCACTCACATAGTGAGTCAAGAAGGATTTCTGTTGCTTCTCCTTTATCTAGTTTGTGTTGCATACACTGCTTGAGTGACATAGAAGGGCCTAAAATTTGTAGGAGACTGAAACATTATAGGGCTTATTCTGTTTCCAGTAAATACCCAGAAAGCCCCAGCCACTACCACCACCATGCTGATGCACAAAGTAGTCAGATGCCTCCATCTTTGATCTGTTTCTGGTTTGCATGCCTACTCTGTACCTTCCACTCTATAATCTCTACCCATAGCCATTGGGCCAATAATCTCAGCAAGAGTAACCGAGCAAGAAGTCAGAATAAGGCAGACCACTTCCTTTATCAACATGTAACAAGTATTTATCATGCACTGGACACTATATAAGATTGCTTTGGATACAGAATAAGAACAGTAAATAGTATATCTGTAAATTCCAGACCTGTAGATTTGCTGTTAAAGTGGATACATGGAGAGAGCAAGCCCTCAGATTTTATTTAGTAAATTTCAGAATGAAGCTTGGGGTTCTGTCATTTCATAAATATTTGAACAAAATGTAAATAAAATATGCTTTGTGCTACTATATAATAAAGGGGCGTTTTTATATCTTCACTGCAAAACTAAAACAGCATTGGCATGGCCGTGATATTTCATAAATGATAACAGTTTAATGAAATGATATTTTATGAACTTAAAGCAAACTGATTTTTAAATTATCTTACTTAAAGCAAGCTGCCGTGCACTTTGGCTTTCCATAGTCAGCAGCTCTCTTGTTTCATGTTTCATTGTACCAAGCAATGATGTTTGTGTGTAAAGCCTCATAAGTCAAAGAGAGAAGGAAAAAACGGAGACACATACTTGCATGGCTCAAAGGCATGTACTGGTTGTTAGAGTTTAGTTTAGAATAATTCACTCATCTTCCAAAATAATAGTGATGTAAGATCCTAAACATTTGCTTTTTTGATAACATTGGATCCATTAAATTTTATGATTTTATTTTATATTTTTGTGCCTCCATTAAAAAAATGGTTGGGATAATATTCATAGCAAATTTAAAAATTAAATTAGAATCTTATTTGTAGTTTTTCAAGCCTTTCTTGAATTTCATGCTTTTAATTGTAAAACAGTCCATTAAAATAAAGGAACCCCAATCTAGGATTCTACTTGCAACCCTCCTATTGATTAGCTGTAGAAACTTAGGCACACTACTTTTCGGCCCTTGATTTCCTGGCCTAATAACTCTGTTCCAACATTCTGTTGTTAAGAGTTTTATTTTCTGTTGGCCTGCCTGTGGTGAAAGCAAAGAGGTATGCTTAGGTAATATTCTTACATGCTTAAATTTTTAATTGAGACATAACTTTTATGTACACTTAAAAATGATTAGATGCAAGAAGTAGCCACAGGAACCCAAATAAGAAATCTGTATGTATTCTCTCTTCCCAGACATATATTCTCTTTGGAAGAGATAAGATGTACAGTTACATATTGTAAACCCTAATGGGTCATTGTATATAATATTAGACCTAAGGAATGTCATGTTGCAGAGTTTATTCTTTTCACAGTATTGTACTAGGTATCTAATACCTGGTTTATCTATGATTTGAGAATTAATCTATATTTTAGTAATCAATTTTCATTTTTAACTTAAACTTTGAGGTTTATTAAACTAAATTATTTTTAAATATCAGGTAAGAAGCCTATAAGGATTATTCAGTCAAAACAGAAACACAGTAAAGAAAGAGAGATTAATCTTTTGGGTAACTTCTTCAAATATTATTTATTTGTTAAAAAAAAATTGTGAGTAAACTGACATTTCATGTTTATTTGCTCAAGTACTATGATGCTTAATTCAATCCAGAAGCTATCTAGTAAGCAATCACTATAGACTTTGATAGACGGATAGAGGGATAGATAGACAGTATTATGGTTAATCAGCTTCCCACTGATTTATTCTCATGTACCAATATACTTTAAAAATCCAGTACTACCTTTTTTGAAGAATTATTTAGGTTACATAATCTTTCTTTGGTCTACCTCTGTATGAATGATGTATCATTCTATGGATTCAGACAACAAAGTATTCAGCTGTCTTGTTGATCAAAAGAAGCAATTTAGTTGGCATCCATATCATTGAAGAATTAGCTGGCCCCTGCATATAACACTTTAGTTCCACATTCTCTTGATGCCAAACCCCTAAGACCCCATTAGGAGAAGTGGTGTGATATGTGAAAGAAAATGAAAGAAAACTTCTTATGAGGTTACCTAGGAGACAGTGTGATTTGATTTGCCTAAAATATCATTTAAGACTAAATGACAGAATATTATTTGTCAGCATTGTACAGGCAATAGTTTTGTAAAATATAATGTTCCACATATCTCTGTAGATATATTCTTTCGATCGAAGCAGTATGCTGTGGAAAGCACCAAAAAGTTATAAAATATTTACATGGTTGTAGAAGATATTTTTTTCCCTTAGATAAAGTTGACCTCACACCCTCCACTTCTGTGAATGCTGCCTCAATCTGTCACCAAAACTGGAAGAGAGATAGAATACACTGTATGCCACACAGTGATCCTTAGAGCCATCCCCATGCATCTGGATTTTCCTTGGATCACACAATTTTTCAGGCAGATCTGCTTTAAATACTAATTATGACAGGTTGGTCGGATTTAATACTAATTATAACAGGTTAACTATGCTTTTCTTTTCTACTATCATTAAAGGCCTTGAAGTAGATATTTTCTCCTATGGCTCTTATTTTTAAACTATCAGCTGTCCTGCTATCTAAATTTATGATACACTATGTCAAAAAATTCTTGAATTCACTTGTATTACTATAAGTTTGATCATTTTCTGCCCTCCCCCTCCCCTAAATCAATTTTCTTTATTAGTGGGATTGACCTTGTGCAGATCAGAAGTCAAATTAGTGCCCCTTGGATCAGTTGCATCCCACAGATGTCTTTTGTTTTCATATTGAACAGTATTATCCAAAAATTGAATTAGATGCCAGCATTACAAAATTAAGGAGGTTTCATATTAAAATTTTAGATTTCTGGATTTTCTCCAGTGTGCCTCAGTCTTCTTATTCCAAAGCTTACAACTGGCTCAATGTACTCATTTCCATTAAGCGTTATCTCCCTAGGCTTTTAAGCTTTGGACCTCTGATCTAGACAGACCTATCATGCTATAAATGAGCATTTTAGATAAATTAATGACCTAACATTTCACAAAATTTTGTATATTGAACTCAACAGTGGTCTGAGAATCTTTGCTGACATTATACTTGATTTACTACCTTTCTATAAAGCCATTACAAAATTAATTTCTTCCATTAACTTCTTCCTTATTCTAACCCTAATCAACACTACTTGAACACTCAACAATGGGAGAAATTGCGGTAAGGACTGAAATACAGAGGTAAAAAAAATACAAGGTGTGCCCTCAAAGAGTACTTATACTTCAGCAGCAAAGACAATTATCTGAGAAAATAATTGCAATAAAATATTATCAGCACTATTTAATAATAGCCATCAACTATTGAATATTCTAAGTGCTAGACATATTAATGGTGTCTTTATGCATATCCACTGTCTCTACTTTCGCACTCCCATCTGCTCTTCAAACCACTTGAGTCAGTCCAGAGTCTACACTGCTCTACTGAAACAGCTCTGTTTAAGACTATCAACTGTCTCCATCTTCCTAAATCAAGTAATCAAATTACATGAGCAGGTAGCACAGTGTTAATATTCTGCTTCACAGTCTCCTCATCTGTAAAATTATGACAATATGAGTATCCACCATGTACAGTTGTATGAGATGATCCACGTGAGAATGGATTGTATGGAATTTTGTGAAGATTGTATGGGATAATCCATGAAAACTCTTAAAATAATATCTGACAGATAATAAGTGTACACACACATTAGCTATCATCATCATCATTACTACTACTACTATTACTGCTGCTGCTGCTACTACTGTTACTACTGCTAGTGTTAAATTATTACTTTACTGCAATTACTAGTCATTTTTGCAGCAGCATTTGACACAAATGAGCATTCCCTTCTTTTTGCAACACTTTCTTCCCTTGGTTTGCCTTTCCTCAAGTCAAACTCTCCAAGCTTCCCTGTAGTGTGCCTGGCCTTGGTTTTCTTTACTGGCTCCCTCTCCTTGTGAGACCTGCAAATATTGGAATGCTCCAGAGCTTGGTACTGGGCCTCTTTCTCTTTACTTTGTACCTCTCTACATTGTAATCATATCTGCTCCATGGCTTTAGAGGCCATCTACACTCTCATGACTATAATATTTATATCTTTATCCCTGATTTTGTCCCTAAACCGTAGGCATGCATAATCCAAGTGCCTTCTCAACATATGCATCAGGCATCTCCAACTTGAACTCCTGATTTCTTTCACACATCTGTTTTCCCATCTTGTCTCTTTCTCCAGAGGGTTCCTTCTCCATAAACCAGCAGAATGATTTATTTTTTTAAGTTCAAATCACTCAATGCATCTCTGTTGGTTGACTGATTGCTGTGAGCACCATCAAGTTTGCTGACATCCCTGCTGGCGTGTGACAGCTACTTACTCACCGCATACTCAGGGAGATAGCAATCACTGCTTCCAACTACCGCCTGGATTTATCACTTGCTGCCAGAATTCCAGAATAAGAAAAGAGTGATAATCACCAAAGATGATTCACCATCAGAAGCTGTACCCAGGGATTTTATTTTGCCCTGAGAACTAGTGAAACTAAGGCTATATCTTATTTTGTATTCATGTATCATTAAAAACAGCTGGTGTAAAGAATGAAATATTCAGATTCAGAGGACAGATAACTTGTTAGATTATGTTTATTAGACCAAATAGTTGATTTAATATTATTTTCTGATTGCCTTGTTAGATTAGTGTGGTGTAAATGTAGCCCATCAGAAGATGAACCCTCCTTTGGTGACTCTCAAACTTGTCCTTCCTGATGAGACCTTCATTCAAGTCTCTGCTGTTTCTGACACATGATCTGAAATGGCACTCATCACACTGTGCTTACTCTCTCTGTTTTGTCTTCTTATGTATTATATCTTGATTTGTTGAGCTGTTTGTCACTGCAGTGGTTGTGGTGGTGGTTGTTATCTATCTCTTTCCTCAGAAATAGAAGCTCCACAGGAAGAGGAGCTCCTATGATATGCCCGACACCTAAAACATTGGCTCATATTAGCCATGCAATAAATAGTAAGAAAATATATAAATGAATGAATGCTATTACTGTGTAAAATTAATAGCAAATGAGTGCTGTCAGCTCATCCTGCATCATTTCTTCACATAAGAATCTAAGGATATATTTATGTGTAAGGATATAAGGAACTTCCCCTTGTGAGGAAGGTGATTGGAGCTGCAGCTTAATTACAGTATATTTTAAAGATATCATCTAAAACCATGGAATGGGTTAGTATGAAAATAATTCTTCAGCTAGTAAGCTTTGTGTACATACCATTTCTAAAATTCTCATTTACAAAGAAAACATAAAACCAATGTGCATTAAATCTATCTTTGAGATTTAAGGGGAAATTATCTACATAAAGAATGAGAAATTCAAAGCTTATCCTTTACTCTTTGTTGGTGACTCAAATATTATTAGTGAATTATCTCTTTATTTGTACAGCCACCAATCACATTTACAAGTGGTATGCAATACAACTGGGATTGGATCAAAATCCATGATACCTATAGTTTATAACATTGCTCATCTCCTGTCATTCCTGGCCAGGGAAGCCCACTGGCATGACTTGCAATGTCCTGCCTCTTCTCTTGTAAAGTAGTGGAGGCAGGAAAAGAAAAAGTGTAAAATTAAAGTTGCCTATAGAGAATTGGAATAATCATACTGAAACCTGAATTTGAAATGCTGACATAGGCCAGTGATGACAGAAAAAGAGAAAGAAGAAAAAGGTGATAATGCCAAAGTACTCAGGTCTTAAACAAACATGCCATAACCCCATCCCCCCGCAGTCATTGTGCTAAATGGAAGAGGTGACCACATGTACCCAATTCTTCCAAATATAACACGTTTTCCTTTCATAAGGTTCATCTGAATTGAACTTCATCTGTTTACAAGTATATAAGTGTGAGTAACTGGTAATATACTTACATAGTACTAGAACTTCAGGCACCATGTGCAGACTGGTCTGTATTATGATAGAAGTTATCTATGGTTATAGTTCTTTGTGCAAAGTGAACTAGAAGATTGAAACAGTTGTTCTGAATTGTCTTGTCATAACCTCCATCTCTCTTTCATGGATACACACTGTCAGTGACTGTAAATTTGGTGGGTTTATCTATGTGGGAAGAAGAGAGGAGAGGAACACAATACCACCTCAAACTGAAGTGTAAAGTAAGATGAAAAAGCACAAAATAACCACTAGAATCCAAGGTTCACAGTTCTGAAGGTGGTGTTTAGAACTGTTAGCAATAATTATTTTGTATTGTTTTTTAAGTTTCCAAGTGATTTTAGTCAGAATTTTGTGTTTGTTTCCTGAATCAATAAGTACCATGCAAAACAAATGTAAAAATGGCTACCATCTTTTCTCCCTTATTCCCTACACCTGGGGACATTCCCCTGGGCCACTAAACTCAAGGGTTCTCCAGATTTGGTGTAGCAAGTGAGGTTGAGTGACACTACAGCCTCTTGCATCAAATAATTATTTTTTATCATGTTGATTATTCGCTTTGATACTGGCGGAAGTAGGCAGCCATTGGAATGCCAATTGTGGAGTGAATGGTCATAAGTCAGAAAGTCAGATCCAAGTAAGAATGTGTATGAATGAGTTTACTTGACATGTTTAGATGAGAGAACAAATTCTTATTGGTAGAAAACAAACAATGAGACTCTTATTATCTGGTTAAATAAAAGGGGGGCTATCTTCTAGAAGCCTTAAAAGGAGTACCACCATTGATTTGACCTATACCATTTTGTAAAGATCCTGTACCTCAAGCACCTCAACTAAAAGACATATCTTTCAGTATTACCTATTGAGCTGATCTTAGAAAACATTTTACTGGCTTTTCTTCTGACTAATATATTCCTAATAGATTTTTTCTTATACTTCCACACAGGAACCTTCTTTCTAGAATATACTAATTGACTTTTTTATCAAAGCTTTTGCACCATTCAGACTCAGAGCCATGTTCACCCAAAGTGCTTAATTGCAAGTGCATATTTGCTGTAGAAAGTTAGAAACTTCACTTTCAGAATATTTTCCAATATGTTTCCCATTTATTCTGAGTCAGAACTACAGAGAGCACTAGGCCAACAGCTTTCTTTATCTTCCACTCTAATCCCTTCCTCTTGTTATCATTAACCAAAAACTTCTATGGAAGCAGGTAAGGTTTAAGGGGCTGACGTGAATTGGACTCAGCCATCCATTGCTGTTTAAGAAAGGCTGCCTGCAGAAGTGACCACTGATTGCTCATCATCCTGATTTATTTTTCATGGCTCTTCCAGATCTTTTCTAGCAATACTGAAAGAAGGAAAGGAAAGGGGAGGAAAGGAGAAAGGAGTGGATGAGGGAGGGGAGGGAAGGGCAGGGAAGGGGAGGGAGAAAGAGAGGAAGGAGAAAAGAAGAGAGAAAAAGAGAGAGAGAGGGAGGGAAGAAGAAAAGAAATTACCATAATGAAACATGATGTTTAAAATTCTTAGCACTGTTTTGCATACGTTCTTCTCTAAAAAGTCACTAGCAGCTTTTTGGAGAAGCAGGGTGATGCAGACAAAATATAGCATTTAACTATCAAATTATGAGCTCAGAAGGGGAACACTGTGGACATTATCAACAGTAACAGGCACTGCTACACTGAGAACTAAGATGTCAATGAGTTTCATAATGCTTCAGTGGTTTAGAAGGGTTTGTACTTGTTCTACACCCTCGGCCACTACCAGTAAAAAAATTATAATTGGGGGCTTGTAGCAGTTGTGAAATATCTGTGTGATTTACCCTCAGGAGAATGGCTTCAAAAACGATAAATGAAAATGCAGAAATGACTTGTGGGTAAATTACATCTGCCTGAATTCCCTTCCTAGCAAATAGTTTTCTGTACCTTCTCTGAAGTCATGGAATGTTAAAGTTGGAAGAAGGCTTAGAGATTATCTCTTTTGACTCCTTATTACAGAAAGGCACCTGAGGCTTGATGAAAGGAAATGGTTTGGTACAAAGAGGGAATTAAATTTCCCAAGGATAAATTGTGAGAAGCGACCATAACCTCAGTAAGAGTCACCACAGGCATGCAAGCAGTTTTAGGTGGACCAGGCAGAGTGGGTAAAGAAATAGAGAGCCTCCTTGCTTTAGACTCTTTGGTGTCTAACGGGCAGGACCTGAGGTATCTGCTACCCTTGCCTGAATCTAATTCTTCCTGCTCAGAAAGGAGCTTTTCCCTGGGTGGGGGGAGCAAGAGGGTACTGTTTTGCTATTACCCCATTCCGAGCCTCTCTCCCACCCTAGCCCCTCACCACTTCCCTTTCTCTTTGTCTGATCCCCACCCTGTATAGCTGCTGACTCAACAGAAGCTATCTTTTTGTGAGTCCCTGTTTTCTGGGGGGAGGGGGTCTTCGGGGGTTTTTTTGTTTGTTTTGGGGGGATTTTTTGCTTTATTACCCAATTCAGCATGATCCACCAACACATGATCCAGTTAAACCCACAGCCACAGCAGTGGAAAATCAGATACTTGTAAAAATGCATTCAGCAAACAGATCTGAATTGGCAGAGTTCTTGAGGCCATTCATTCAGTGAGGGTGACTGAGGACCAACTCAGCCTTGTGAGAAGAAAAAGAAATGAAAATGGCAAGGAAAGAAAGGAATAGTTATAGGCTGTCAGTGATCATTTGTTAGCTGAACGTAACACTTTTCTGACAGTGAATTGTGAAAGGTGGCAGATTTTATTAACAGATTTGTATGGGCTTTTTTTTCAAATTTGACAGGAGCTTAATATAAAATTATGATGTTTGGGGGGCACCTGGGTGGCTTAGTTGGTTGAGCATCTGACCTCAGCTCTGGTCATGATCTCACATCACGGTTCCTAGGTTTGAGCGCCAGTGCTGACAGCTCACTGCCTGCAGTCTGCTTCAGATTCTGTTTCCCTCCCTCACTGCCCCTCCCCAGTCGTACTCTGTCTCTCTCTGTCTCTCAGAAATAAATGTTAAATTTTTTAAATTGTTTTGAGTCTTTGTGTTCTCTTGATTCAGTCAGTAGGCATTGCTGTGCCATTGGGTCTTGAGAAATTTTCTAGAGATCTCCTCTTAGGAAGCTTAAATGTAAAGCTCATGTGTCTCAGTTTAGTTGATTTTACTGTCTTTGCTTTTGACACTCAGTATCCTTATTTCACATTTTATACTAGAAAACTGCCTTTAGTAGAATAGATTTTTCTCAAGACCCCTTCCAGATAAGCCAGCTTACAATCGGACACAGACCTTCTCAACTGCACTCAACGTACATCTCAGAGAGGAAGTGGCAATGTTCTACATGAAGGCACCCCACACAGCTTGAATAATGGGGCAAGCAGAGACCTCAAACATAGTTACACATAAGTTTTTCTGAAACTTCAACTAGACTTTATACACACTTGAGTTTAAATTTCCTACATGTCTCGTGTTTCTTATAGCACCAAGCACAATCTTACCCAGAAAACTTCCCCCCAAGTCCTCAGAACTGAGCTGAGCCAAACATGAACAGGAAAGAAGGGAAGCCCAGGAGGAGAATCATTCAAGAGAAGAAGCAACTTACTTGTGGGGTGGTACTCAGTGGCAGCATTCCTCTGCATCCCATAGCACATTTCTTTTTCTTCCTCATCCCAGCTGGAATACACAAATGCAAGAGGAAAAGCAAAAAGTCCCTCCATTAAATAATGAATTAAAGTACTATTTAAGTCATTTATCTAGAGCTCTCTGAAACCCTCTGGGAGAGTACTAGAAGTAGTCAGACAATCATTTTCAAATCTGTATCCCCTAACCTGGATTCTCTCTCTAAATCCTGTCCTGGATATTTGCTCTACAGGAAATCTCCACCCTGATATGCTCCTGGGGTCTCAAACTCTGAATGTCCAGTTACATTCATTGTTCATGCCCCAAATCTGGTTCTTTCCCACTAGTCACTCCATTTTTTAATAGTGTTTCAGTGTTCTTCTAGCTTTTCATCTTATAAACCTTGGAATCATCTAACAGTCTTTCAACTCTAATTCACCTTTTTAGTTACTGGCCACTAAGTTTCGTGTCCATTTAATTGTTTTCTTTCAATTTCAGTGTAATCATCCTTTTCCCGTGGTAATCTTGCCTGAAACACCAGTCATCCCTCTGTTATGTTCTCCCATGTTTTCAATTCATCATGAACACAATTAAATTTATCTTCTAAAAATCTGCTTTTGTGATATCATAGCCTTGGCCACAATCCTCTAATTGATCCCATCTAGGATAATGTTCAAACTCTTCACAACACCATTTAAGAACTTCATTTGTTTGGCCCTAACCTACATATCTAATATCAATTTTCTGTACAACATACACTATGACACTTAACAAAGTTGTCACTGTCTCACTATCCTCCCTGATGTGTCCATTTCATTCTGCTCCTTACTTGCAAGTAACGGTTCTACTCATCTCATCTGTGACCAATGTCTGCCCATTCCTTAGGATACAGTATAAATCCCTTTACAATGTGAAATATCCTCACTAATCTTTAAGCTACACTAATTTTATATTCATCTCATATTCACCAGTGAAGGTATCTGATCCTGGGCTTTTTTCTTGGGAGGTTTTTTATTACTGATTCAGTCCCTTTATTTGTTATAGGTCTGTTCAGATTTTCTATTTCTCCTTAAGCCAATTTGGTAGTTTCTATGTTTCTTGGATCTCTTGCTTTCCTTAATCACATTTAATTTTTCCTTCTATCTCCAGAGGTTAAATAAAGCTGCAGGCCAGAGAAAAGATGTTTACTTTTGAAAGTAAATCTAAATGGAAATGCATTAACTAGAGTTAAGCCAGCTTCCTTACCAAAACTAAATGAGACCAGAAATGATGTCTACCCTCCATATAATAAATTGCCCTTCGTTATACGTTCCTATGTTTTGAAGCAAAATTCCTAAGGAAGACAAACAGCTGTTAGATTTGACCTCTCAAAGCCTTTCTAGATCTACTTTTTTAGAAAGGTAATTGTTCAGAGATTCTAAGAAGAATACTCTTAACATTTTATCCTGTGGACTTCTGCTTGGGGAATTCATAATACAATTGTTCCAGGCCTCCTGCCATGTTGCTTCTCCTAGAAATTGTGTATTAGCTTTCTATGCATATTCAAACATATTACTAGAAGAGCAGACAAGGGGTTGTGTGTGTGCATGTGTATGTAAGAGCAAAGAAAGGATAAAATAGCCACTTTAATTGTGATTATTAGTCACTGATGTAGCATTTAGTCAGGATAGTATTACCCACACCCCAAAATGTCTTCGGACCTAATCTGTGTCTTTATTGCTTTCTCTATGTAACTATTACCTCTTATTAACTGATCACTTAAATTATCTTTTAGTCTGGGTAGTTAACATAATTAGGCTTCTCTAGGGAGAAAAGGACTACTACAGAAATGCACACACACACACGCACACACAAAGAAAACACCAGCTGCTTCTCTAAGTTCTTTACTCAGTAAGCATTTATTGAACACCTATTATGTGTCATGCATATATTATATGGGACATCAAGTACATAGTTTGAACAAAACAGGCTTGTCTTAACAAAGATCAGGCCATGATTCCTTTTGTCAAAGATCCAGTTCATGAGAATCCTACTTTTATCACGTGCAGAGTTCAGTAGTGCAGTTGAACAAAACAGTTGGAGGCTCACATACCAGTGGAAGTTAAATGGTAGTTCAGCAATGACCCCAGAGCTTCTGCTGCCCAGGAAACATTTAATGGTGTTACCCAGGAAGTATCATGACTCTGTACAAAGGGGCATCTGTTTGCAACTCTACCCTCAACAAAGAAGCAATTCTTCTTGCCAAAGGGACTACAATAAATCTCTTCCCTTTGCCCCAGCATGCCCCACATCACTGATCCAGCAGAGAGTGCTGAATGCTTACAATAGACAGAAGGCTGCAGGATCAACCAAGCCAACAATAGCCACACCAGGGGTTAACAAGGAAAGTAGGAAGCCAACACTTTGCTGAGCATATTGGGGGGAAGCAAAACCGTGAAGCCATTGATGCAGTCTTTACCCAACACAATCTCCACAGCCAAGTGTGAGATAATCTACCAACAGCTCAAAGTACAGAAATGAGGAAGCAGCCAATCTCAGAACAGACACCCTGGGAAAAGAGTGTCCCTGGCTACAGAAAAGAACATCAGCAGAGCCAAGGCTGGACAAGCTCGTTCTTGCTTTATTGGTGTGAAATTGTGGCTAGCCCTAGCATTGAATTCCAGCTCCGCCACTCTCCTGCTGTGACATTGTGTAAGTCACTGAACCACCCTGAAGCTTGGATTATTTTGCCTGTAAAACAAACTTTCCAAGATTGTGAGAATTAGAGTAAATGAATACAAAGCAGGCATTCACTATATGGAAGCTACTTTTATTTTGAAGCATATATTCACTCATCACAAATGAATCCATTGATACTCCTCTTAAAGTTCCAATAGGTCTTTTGTTATTAAGAGTCTCCTGTCAGATGTGGATGCCTACCTTATAGATGCCTTTGACATGCCTTATTTGTGCCTAAATGTGGTACACCTGATGATGACCTTATCACATACTGCTTACATTTATCTGTCTCCTTCACATCTCCTACCTCTCTCCCCTCATAATGGAAACTCTTTGTAATCAGACCCCTGTCTCATTCGTCTTTGTCACCAGTGACTGTCATACTTTATACACGTGGTAGGTACTTAGTAAAATTTAATACTATATATGCCTCTCTTTCATCACTTTGTTCCATATTTTCATACCTTTTTTACTTGAAAATCAAATAATAAGAAAAAGGAGGTACTTTATGAATTTAAAGTATGAACGTGTGTATTTGTTAATGTGCATGTGTATGAGTCTGTGTGTAGAAGATGGGAAACCAACTCACTTTCATTAATAGCTGGGTATCTGCCCATGCTAAGGATTTGAGGAGAATTCCTTTTCTATTTGTTGAAGGGAATACCTACAAATGGGACTTTTTAAGATGTTTATATATATTAAATGTTAATAATAGTAAATGTATATGAAGAAAACTGCTATGCCTCAAAAATAAAATGCAGCCACTTAATCTGTGTGACTGTGCATTTATGTCCTGAAAAGTATGTAATACAAATAAGCCTAAAAATATTAGGATTCAAAACAGCAGACAGTTACTCAGTTGTGGCCGATGTGGACATTAACCATTGTGCCTCATTTCTTATTCATTGTTGCTAATTTTAGTCTTCACACTCACATATAGCAATTTTAACACTCTAAAAATTTCATGAGCTCTTTTGTTAAAACCCAGCCTCGCTCATGGTGATCTCACTGTTAATTATTTTTTAATAAGTAGCTTTACTCCAGCATCCCAGAACCTGTTTGAGCTGCCAACATTAAAAGATAGAAACTACAGAAAGAGCAGCAGTATCTCTCTGGAATTACAGAATTATCAAGCCTCTGAAATACGAAGGCTTTAGAAGTCAGCAGGCGCAGCTTCCCTCCCCAATGTCTCACATATTCTACCAGGTGATTCACAGGAGATTGACAGGCTCAGCCTCCTAATAGATGTCCCCAGTAGTTGAGCAAAGCTTGCCTGCAGTGTTCAAGATGCCTGAGTCTCCTTGAAACTACACAAATGAAAGTATCCAAACTATTTGAGTAGCCAAAAGTTGTGGGTGCCACTGCTGCCATTGCCTTTGTGGGAGTTCATCAGTTGGCCCCATCAAGTCTCTCCTTGCCCAGCTGGTCATCACTTTCAGCTATCTGGGGTCCCTGCCATGCATTCTTGGAGGCTTATGAGTGATTATCCTGGGCCACTAAAATAGAACTATCTACACAGTAGATACAATTTAAGACTTGGTCATCCATTTATAGGGTTTGTGGGCAGGTTCTTGGGTAGCACTCCTGCTGGACAATAAACAGATGATACACAAGCTGGTTACTTGTGTGAGTAGTAAGTGGTGGTGAAGAATACAGTCTCTGGAAATAGGTTAGACAGTTGACATCCCGACTTCAGCACTTACTGGCTGTGTGATCCTGGACATTTCACCTTTTGTGCTTCTGTTTCCCTTTTCATTAAGTAGACTTAATAATAATAGTACTTATTATAGGATTCTTGTGAGGAGTAAATGGATTGATACTCATAACTAATGTAGCCTAGGTGGCACTTAAGAAATACTTAATAATACTGGCTGTATTAACCTCATCAAATAGAACTGAGAAGAACAAACCATACAGCTCCTTATTACCAGCTTCTGCTCTGTTGACAGCCTACTGCTGGCAGTTCAGGCTGAACTGTGAAGTTTGACTCTGAAATCTTTTTTAGTCTTTCTACTTCCCACCTCTCACAGTCCAAGAATGGGTTAGAAGTGGGAGCTAAAACTTTATTCTGCAAAGTTTACTTGCCTGGGGAAGATAGGAAAGGCCTCTATAGTAGAATAGTGAACAAATTTCATGAACAAAGGGGGACAAAGGAAATTCATTCATATTCTTAGAAACAGTATTCTGTCGCTTTCCCGTCTGCACTCGCGGAGAAGCAGGGCTTTCGGAGAGATATCCCACCTCTAACTGTGGGGCTTTCCTTGGACTGGTGGCCTCGGTCTGGCACTGGACAGTGGAAGTTCCCTCCAGGTTAGGTGGTACCCCAGGGACGCGGTCGGCATCAGGAGGAACCAGTTCCCTGCCCTGAAGTGCCTTGGCTTGTGGGATTGCAAGTTGGGTGGCATCATTAAGAACGCACGGAGTGAGGGCGTGAGGCACGGGAGACGGCCCGCCTCCTCTGCGCCTGTGGCACAGGCTACTTCAAGGAACAAACCTAAAGTGCACATCGTGGAGAGTTCAAAACATCACTACGAGTAGAGAAATAAAACCAAAGTCACAAGAGAGACCAAGGGACACCCTTCAAAGAAGACTTCCTGAACGGCCAGGCCCTGGACAGTGTATGAGCCTCCTTTAATATTAATATAGCAGCACTCACACGGGCAGAACACATCACAAGCTTTTAAAACTAACGAGAAAGAAAGCTAGCCAAAATGACAAAACAGAAGAACTCTCCTCTAAAGAAATTCGAGGGAGAAATAACAGCTAGAGAACTGCTCAAAACCGATCTAAGCAACATAACTGAACAAGAATTTAGAATAATACTCATAAAATTACTCATTGGGCTTCAAAAGGGCTTGGATGACATCCGAGCCATTATTGTTGCAAATACTGATGAACTAAAAAATGCAACACAAAATAAAATGGAGGCGTTGGCTACTGCACGGATTGAAAAGGCAGAAAAAATACGTGAATTAGAAGATACAATTATAGAGAAAGAGGAAGCCGAGAAAAAGAGAGAGAAATTGGTCCAGGAACATGAAAGGAGAGTTCGAAAGCTGAGTGATACAATCAAACGGAAGAATATCCATATCATAGGAATTCCAGAAGGAGAGAGAGAGAAAGGAGCAGAAGGTGTACTTGAACAAATAATACCTGAGAACTTCCCCAACCTGGGAAAGGAAACAGATATTGAAATCCAAGAGGCACAGAGAACTCCCCACAGACGTAAACTGAATCGATCTGCACGACATACAGTGAAACTGGCAAAATACAAGAACAAAGAGAGAATTCTGAAAGCAGTTAGGGATAAAAGGGCCCCAACATACAAAGGGAGACATATCAGGGTAGTAGCAGACCTATCTACTGACACTTGGAAGGCCAGAAAGGAATGGCAGGAAATCTTCAGTGTGATGAACAGGAAAAATATACAGCCAAGAAGCCTTTATCCAGCAAGCCTATCATTCCGAATTGAAGGAGAGATCAAGGTTTATCCCAACAAAAAATGGAGGAATTCATCATCACTAAACCAGCCCTACAAGAGATCCTATGAGGGAAATGTTGCAAGGAACACAAAGTCCCAGAGACACCACTACAAGCATGAATCTAACAGAGAACACAATAACTCTAAACCTGTATTTTTCAATAATAACACTGAATGTAAATGGACTAAATGCTCCAATCAAAAGACAGAGTAGCAGAATGGATTAAAAAGATTAGATCCATCTATTTGCTGTTTACAAGAGACCCATTTTAGACCTGAGGACACATTCAGATTGAAAGTGAGGAGATGGGAAAACATCTATCATGCTACTGGACATCAAAAAGAAAGCTGGAGTAGCCATATTTATATCAGACAAACTGGACTTTATTTTTTATTTTAAAGGCAAAGAAGGGCATTATATAATAATTTCAGGGTCTATCCATCAGGAAGAGCTAACAAGTATAAATGTCTATGCACTGAATTCAGAAACACCCAAATACATAAGACAATCACAAACATCGATAAGAATGTGCTAATAGCCAAATATGGAAAGAGCTTAAGTGTCCAACTGATGAATGGATCAAGAAAATGCAGTTTATATATACAATGGAATACTACATGGCAATGAAAAAGAATGAAATCTGCCATTTGTAGCAACATGGATGGAACTCAAGGGTATTATCCTAAGTGAAATATGTCAGGCAGAGAAAGATACCATGTTTTCACTCATGTGGAACTGGAGAAACTTAACAGGACCATAGGGGAGGGGAAGGGGGAAAAACAGTTGGGGGAGAGGGAGGGAGGCAAACTATGAGAGACTCTTGAATACTGAGAACAAACTGAGGACTGATGGGGGGGAGGGGAAGGGGGCTGTTGGCATGGGGAAGGGCACTTGTTGGGATGAGCACTGGGTGTTATATGGAAACCAACTTGACAATAAACTATATTAAAAATAAAAATAAAAAAAAAAAAAGAAACAGTATTCTGTCATATTAATCTGGAACTATATTTCTTACCCAGAGATTTACATTAATATATTATCCAAACTGCTTAATCCTAAAAAAAATTGTACCATACTCAATGAGACATTTGAATGCTACCAAATGATTGATTATAAGTTAGAGCTTAAAACAAGCAAGAAATTTAACAAACACTACTTAACTCTGTAATCTAGAAATCTCAACATTCAAGCCTAAGGCAGGCTGGTATGCATTGTGATTTCATAAATAACTCAGGAGAGGGGTGCCTGGGTGGTTCAGTCGGTTAAGGGTCTGACTCTTGATCTCAGCTCAGGTCTTGATCTCAGGATCTTAATCTCAGGGTCATGAGTTTGGACCCCACATTGGACTTTGTACTAGATGTGGAGCCTACTTAAATCTATATATTACTACAATTTTATATATCATAATATTTATATTTTTATATATTTTAAATATATTTTTATATTTACACATATATTATATATAAAATCTAACATTTAGAAAATCTCACATTCCTCCATCACATAAATCTAGAAGGTGTCTATGAGATGGGAATAAAGGGTGACAGCAGGGTTCTCTTAAGTCTGCTAGTCTCTAAGTACACACATATATATACATGTATGTCTATATACATAATCTCAGGAAAGTAGAAATTATAAGCTCAATGGAAGAAGTTGAGCTTTCAAAAATTTAGAAGAAAAGTATAACTGAAGAAATATTCATGCATTTGACCAAATGGCCAAATCACTGTCTTTTCTTTCTTGACCACAAACTACACTGACTAAATCTGATTATGTCTCAAAAACATAATAATTTAGGTCCTGAAAATCAACATTTTGTGACACATATATAGAAGTTATAGAATCACATGGAAATAGAATACCACCTTAGCATGGGAGCTTAGAAAATATATTTTAGGCATTGACAATTTATTTTGGGATGAGAACATGAAAATACATTTAAAATTGTTTATTGACAGTTGGTAAGACATTTTTTTCCATTTTTTTCTCTGCGTGGTACAGATGGGAGGGTAACATCTTCCAAAATCATTTCTCAGTTATACATATGTGTAAATTAGCCTGTGCAAATTACAAGTTTTCTTTGTGTGCTTTATTAAATCCTGTCAAAGCTGTTACTAAGACTGATTTTATATTGTCTAGTACTTGTGAAAATTGACAATGTAGGTTTGTGAGTTAGTCACTTCAAAGACTTCTAAATATCTGATCAAATGTCAACAAAGTAATAAAAATGTCTAAATGTATAAATATCCATGCTCAGACACCATTAACATTTTCATTCGTGTAAGTTCATTACTCATTTCAGAAAGATCCCCTACATCGGGACAGCAACTCTGAGCTCCTGTCCCCCTGATAACACAGACCACAAGTCTCACTGTACATTTAGATGGTATAATGGCAGTCTAGCAGACTTACATAACCCCACTGTCACCCTCTATCCCCATCCCATAGGCACCTTCTAGACTTATGTGAGGGAAGAATGTTAGATTTTCTAAAACAGTAGAGATCCTCAGATTGGTAAACCACTTAATACTCCTCCTCCTGCCCATAATTTCCCCATTCAAATGGTGTCCTCTCCAGGTGAGAGTGGAGCCCATTTTGAACTTGAGAAGTCAGTTATTCAAAGGTTTTGCCTGTGGCTCAGCACTTAGGTCTAATTCACACAATGGTTCATGGAGACCTTATGACAAAGAACAAAAGCAAGCAAGGTTACCACAACAAATATAAGTATAAAGCTCATTCTTCAATAGAGAAATTTTCAGGGTCTGACTTTTTTTCTTTTAGAATTACACTTAGCGGAGTTGAATTTTCTTGTGAAGTATTAACCTATTTTTCAATCCTCTTCTATATGCATTTCCCTTAAATTTCTAAAGAATCTAAATTTAAACCACTATGATATTATGGAAGAAGAATTGTACTTCAGCCTGTTGTGCTTCAAGCATGTAATTGGAAAGAAAAAGGCATCAAAAATGAGAATAATGACAAGGCATTCAGGCATTGAACTGGCATATTTAAAAGTTGTGACTTATACTGGATTAGCCATCCTAAAGCTTATTGTTGGTGCAGCAACGGGGAACCTGATTATAGTGTATAATCTATACAGAATTTGACCACACTCAATAAATACTCAGTTTTGGCACTTCTCTAATAGATGTAGTGTCTGGATTTTAGACAGGGCTGGAAGTCTAAAAAAAATCCATAGGTCTTTTTTCTAATACCTTAGAGAAAATAGGCTTTAATAAATACTTATAACCTATATTTGTTAAGTACAGTGCTGGGTGCTGAGGTACGACAGTGAAGAGGATGGAGCTCACCCTCTCATGAGGGGAATGTTAAGAGGCAACTCAGAATGAATATGATAAAGGTCTCTCATAGAGGAAAATAATTTATGGACTGGATGGAGGGAGGTATCATTCTTTGAGATAGGCAACATTGGCATAGAAGTATGCTTATGGAGACCTGCAGGAAAACTGGTCAGTTTGGTACCTATTTTGGAGGTTCAAATGAAAATGTCTGAAGGTCAATTGAGTTTGCAAATTTTGAGGCTCAAGAGTCCTTTGGGCTGGAGAGTATTGGGGAATTGTCGACCTTTGATCCTTGAAACATCAGGACTGACTGAGATCAACAGGAGAGAGTGTGCAGAGAGAAAAAAGGAGAGAGATGTGGGGAAAAATGTAAAGCAAAATAATGTTTTCAGTGGATTGTAGGGCAGTGATACCAATCCTGAAAAGTGCACTTGTGCTGAGTTCTGTCTTCTTGCTCTGTTCCCAGTCTATGGTAAAGGCAGAGGGCCATTTCTGGAGAGAGTATTTAACCACTCCAGTTGGAAAATACTTCGGTAGTTTGATGTGAATTGCTTATGTGGATTACTCTTTTACAAGGGGACACTAACAAGCTGATATCCCTACCATATCACTGGTAGTTTAGTCTTTGGGCATTTCAGAGAGAAATAATCTTCCTTCTTCCTTCAGTGGAGAAAAGAATTCAGTCCTGTCCTGGAACCAGAGTCTGAACTGCTCTCACTCTTGTGAATGATGACTAGCAATGATGGTTCCTCAATTCCAGAAGTGAGTGGCACCCAGTTCCAATTTTTATCTCAACTTCAGGAAGTCTGTTTGTCTTGCTCTGAGTCTGGTCTTTCTCAACAAAATTACTTTTTGGAACAAGCCCTTGGCATACCACTGTCCTCCATATCATTGGCCCATCTCCAAATAGGAAGTCCTCCTATTTGTTAACTAAGTGACATTTCATAAACATAGCAGTGCTCTTCAGCAGGGAAATTTGAAGTTGATGCAGCATGTGTGAGAGGTGGATTTTGTCACTTGAGCATTTAGAGCTCTTCTTATATACCTGTCCCTAAGTCATAGCAAAGGTGCAAACCCTGAAAGTTATTACAGGAAACTGCCTCTAGCTGTTTTGTTTCCTCTCTTACTTGTGTGGTTCTCTACTGTATGGAAATGGAAATGAGAATAATGGCGGGAGCCAAGGACTGTACAAGTGTACCTGGTCTGTGTTTTAAAGGACCAGAAACAGTCCAGTAGGTCAGGGAACAATGGTAATAAAGTTCAGATACATTCAAGTGAGATTCAGTAGAAGGAACAAGCTTTCTGTTCTCTACGATTCCAAAGGTATCTTTAGAAAAGATTCTATTACTGTGATTTGGCTTTTTGGGTCTCAAAGGCCTAGTACTTCCCATATTCTAATTGCTTGCATACTCTTTTTAGAATAATTCATGAAGGAACTGTGTGAATTAATAGCTATGAAGAATCTTTCAAAATACAATTTGTGAGAGTCTGGATCCTCTTTTTATTATGCATGTGAGTTTCCCTGTGTCCAGAAGGTGTTGGCAATGCCTCTGGTAGCGGACTTCTAGGAATCCACCCTTATTTTACTGAATAAAGGATACACTGATGATGACATTATCTTATCGAAGATTTTTTTTTAATGTTTCATTTATTTCTAGGAGAGAGAGAGAGACAGCGTGAGCAGGGGAGGGCCAGAGAGAGAGGGAGTCACAGACTGAAACAGGCTCCAGGCTCTGAGCTGGCAGCCAGCATAGAGCCCGACGCGGGGCTCGAACCCACGAACCGCGAGATCATGACCCAAGCGAAAGTCAGACGCCTAACCGACTAAGCCACCCAGGCGCCCCTCTTATCGAAGATTTTTACATAACTGAAGCATGACTACTACCTGGCTGACAGTGACTGCACAATGCTTTGCATTGTAAAGTAAACCTTGTTTCAGAAAGGTTAAAAAGTGAAAATATGTGCAGCTGACAGTTGATGAAATAATGTAATGAGGGAGAATTTCCTGGATTGCTCCATCACATTTACAGATTTGATAAATAGCCTTTGAAGAATTGTTCCTGATAGTTTGTCTTTGTTAGTGCAATTTGTAGTCTTCAGTTGTGTGTTTGATCAACTGGAGGGAAAAGAAAGAACGATATGCTATAATCTCTGGGTTTTCTTCATTGTGCACTGGAGCTTAAATCGTCAATGCAGGATGGACATGTACCATCATCAATCATCACTCAGGCTACAAAAGAAAATTAATTGAATAAGTGGGAAAATATTCCTTTAAATCTGGGAAGCAATGTTGGTGCCCTCTTATCCCTCAATTACAATGTGTGAAATCTCACTAGTATTTTATTGGAGATGCTTTTATAGCTCTTTGTGTTCCATTAAACCCCAAAGCAGTCTCTACAAGATACTATGGCAGGTGCCAAACTGCTGCTTGCATAACTCTACAGAAAAGCCTGTTTGGGTAGTACACTAACTTCCTCTAGCCCCAGGAGGGCCAATCTGTATAGTCTGATTTCTTCAAACCAATGAAAAGTTCTGTCTGTTTGCAGTGCCACCCACCCCATTCAAGTGCTTCTAAACTGTTACTCTCCAGCAGGGTTTCTCTGTCTCACTACCACTGACATTTGGGACTATGTTGACAAGAGCTGTCCAGTGATCTGTAGGATGTTTGGTAGAATTCTTAGCCACCAGGTGCTATAAGTACCTTCTGTATAAAAGTAACAATCAAAAATGTCTCCCAACATTCCAAAGGTTCCCTGGGGCACAAAATTTACCAGGTTGAGAACCATCATTTAAAGAGCTCTTTTTTTTTTTTTTTTTTTTCAGCTACAGATGCCCTGGAAGGATAAGGTCAGATATTTCCAGAATTAGTTCTCACCCATGTAATTTTGATGATTAAATATAGAACCAAATGATGAATTGATTAGCCAGGAGATAGTATATAACCAGTGTAACCAATGCTTTCAGCTTAGGGACTTAATATTGCAACATGAAGCTACGCTATGAGATAATTTAGCCTCAGGGCTGGGTTTGAAGTCAGGGAGGATGATGGCATATCCTTCTCTCCCTCTCACGCAATTTTTGTAAGGGAAAACCTAAAACTTTGAGATGTGCGAGTAAACAGCCAAAAGCACACAGTGTCAGTGTTATTCATTGTAGGTTGTTTTGATCCTATACATTTTTAAAATGCATAAAAATTATAAGTTTTTCATAAAGAATGAAAACAAAGAAAAATAGCAAATTGTAGTATAATTCAAATGAAAATTTTATTTTAATAACACTACTCCTTCCCTAATAGCACTTTGCTCCCATCACATGAAAATATTTGTTACCCAAGTGCTTCCTCAGAAGTAGATTTTTGATATATAAATGGCCTTATTTTTAGTAGTCTTTAGTAAGTTTTTAAATATTTTTTATATATTTTTATTTATTTCTAGGAGAGAGAGACAGCGTGAAGAGAGGAGGGTCAGAGAGAGAGGGAGACACAGACTCAGAAATAGGCTCCAGGCTCTGAGCTGGCAGTCAGCACAGAGCCCAACGCGGGGCTCGAACCCACGAACCGCGAGATCATGACCTAAGCGAAAGTCGGACGCTTAACCGACTAAGCCACCCAGGCGCCCCAGTAGTCTTTAGTAATTTAGTACTTTGCTATCAGAGCCATGATAGGTTTTCAAAAATACATCAAAACAAAAACTGTATTCATTTTGCACGTACAGAAAAAATTCTCTAGGAATTTGCCAGAGAAAGTACTAGTCCTGCTGCTATAGTATGAAAAGCTGAGTATGTCACCATCTGCAACAATCAGTGCTCCCATTGGAACCAACATGGAATGGCATCCTCGCTCACATGAAACGTTGCAATAGTCCATTTACTAGTCTCCTTGCTTCCATCTCGCCCCTTAAAGTTTACTCCCTCCTCTGTAACAGAGTGATCCTATGAACCATCATGGAGATCATGTAAATCTTCTCTGCAAAGCACTGCAATGGCTCCTCACCTTACTTAGGAGTAAAAGCTAAAGACTATCAAATGGTCTGCAAGGTCCCATCTCTCTGATTTCATCTCTTCCTCTCCACCTTGGTCACTCCACTCCAGCTCCACATTGGCCTTCTCACTCTTCTGACATCACTAGCTCTTCTACCTGCAGTGTTTTTCCAAATAAATAGATATAGATATATGTAGATATATATGTAAATAAAAATATATGTATATTTCACCCCTCATTTCCTTTAAGTCTGTTTTAATGTCACCTGTTCAGGGAGGTTTCTTCAGACTATTTAAACTTGCTATCTCATGACCCTCCCCATCCAACTGCCCTTCTCCTCTTCTTTCCTCCCTTTATTTTTTCCTGATAACATGTGTTTTTCTAATATATTCTTTTTGTTTCAGTTTGTATTCTCCACTCCTCTCAAGAACAAAATCTAAATTCAGTGAAGACAAAGATTTTTTGCTATGTAATCTCCTATTATATTGCAAAAGCCTAATAAAAGCAGTTGATATATGTATGAGTATGAAATCTATACTATAACAATAAATAATAGAATATGAAAATCAAATTGATTTTCAAAAATGAATGCAAAAACCAAGAGATTTCAAGATTTCTTGATACTCAGTGTTTTTGAAGAATGGAGTTTCAAATGATATTTGATGTGGTCTGCTTATAGTCCTTATTACCCTAAAAAATAGCAATCAGTCATGGAGAGGCATAATTTATAATTCAAAGAATTTCTCATTTTGACATATGAGATGTATTTCATATGAAATATTAAATGTTTTTTAAGTCATCATGTTTCTGAAGTGGATATAAATTCTGTGGAGAAATACCAATGATTAGATGATTATCATTTGAATTGAATCAGGTTGAGGAAAAAGGGATGGAACTAACATTTATTGGTATAAATATTTTATTTATTGGAAAACACACTATGAGAGGATAATCTATTTCATTTAGGAATGATATATGTAGTGTATATATAATCAAATGATTTTTTTTTAATTTAAGTTAGTGACTCAAGGGACTTTCTGTCAGTGGTTCTAAATTCTAATTTATATAGTGTGCATTAGTCAAGGTTCTCTAGAGAAAGACTACCAACAGTATTTCATATGCATATATAGTGAATATATTTATATTTATAAAGATATTTATTTTAAGGAATTGGCTTATGCAATTATGGAAGCTAAGAAATCCCAAGATCTGCAGTCAGGAAAATGGAAGTCCAGGTGAGTTGGTGGTTTAAGTTCCAGTTAGAAAGCTAGCAGGATTGCACCCCAGGAAGAGTCAGTGTTTCAGTTCAAATCCAAAAGCAAGAAAAGATCAGTGTTTAAACTCAAGTCATCAGGCAGAAGGGTTTCCCTCTTACTTGAGGGAGAGTTGGCCATTTTTTGTTCTATTCAGGCCTTCAACTGATTGGATGAGGGCCACCCACATTAGGGAGGCAATCTGCTTTACCCAGTCTAAAGATTAAAATGCTATTCTCATCCAAAAATACCCTCACAGACCCACCAGAATAATGTTTGACCAAATCTCTGGACATGCTGTGGTTTAGTCAAGTTAACACAAAACGTACATCATGTCCCAAATTTCTCTGCAATTTCCTAAGTATTAAATATTTTTTATATTTAATAGATAAAATATAGTCCTAGAACAAAACTATATATATCTTCATTTTCTTCAAAAGTAAAAGCAATATGTTGTTTGTTGTGTGAAAGAAAGAAATGCTTCAAAAGCTATTTGAGATTATGTCCAAAAAAAATTACATTTTTAACATTCTCTAAGTGTTTGGGGCACCTGGCTGGCTCAGTTAGTGGAGCCTATGACTCTTGATCTCAGGGTCATGTGTTCAAGCCTGACATTGGTTGTGGAGCCTACTTGAAAAATATCTCTGAATGTTTTTCTGTTGAAAACCTTCCCTCTGAGGATGAATACAAATTTAGAGGAGAAGGTTTATGACAACTGTAAGTACATTCCTATTCCACTGTAAAGATGGTATAAATGTAACATTTCTTTTCAAAGGAGGGGCTTCTTTATTATTAAATGTTATTTCTGATTTTCAAAACAGTGTTTGAAAGGAAATTATACATGTTTCAGAACTACCTTCTTAAAAGAGTGACAGTTAAATAGGTAATGGCTCCAAAACAAATGCATTCCTACAACTTTGATTTTTTCAGAACTACACAGCGTTCAACTTCTCTATGAGCATATTCTCTTCAGTGCTCTTTCTAATTATTCAACAGAGAGGTTTTTGCCATGAAAATACCTTGATGTTGGAGTCCCTATATGCTGGTTAACTCAATTAACCTACAGAGAAAACTGGGTCATAGCTTCTCTGTATTGTCCAATAACATACTCAACTATCATAATGGGAAGAGAGACCCTATGACTTGTCACTAAAGCAAGAATTGATGTATATGTGGCAGTATTTAAACTACTTAACAACTGGAAAACCATAGGTACCAACCAATCAGAACACGTGCCATAAATGTCATTAAGTGAATGTGACTGAATTTCTCAGTGGAATTTTGGAATCTGTTGGCACATAAGAGGCCAATGATGTCTACTAATTTAATCATGCCTATATAAATGTCATATTTTCTTTGGCATGTCCTCACATTTTTGCATTCCAAACTCTAATTTATAGATCCTAAAGCTTTCTGAGGATATAATAATTTTAAAAAGATGTTGGCATTGTTGATAAATTTCTAACGGAAATTGATATTTTATAAAAATATTCCAAACTAAATAATACATCTAAAAATTTTTAACCTAAAATTTCTTAGAAATCCTTGTCAAAAGACAAATAAATACTATTGAGAATGGGCTAGGAGTGTGTGTGTGTGTGTGTGTGTGTGTGTATGAGTGTGTGTGTTTAGTCAAGTTAACACAAAATGTACATTGTGGAGGTGTCTCGGTGAGGGTTCTAATAAAGGTATACAATGAAAGAAACCCAGCCCTCACAAACATAACAGTTAGCAATTGGGAAATACACATACATAAAGAATTAGAAAACTAGATCAAATATGGTGATTCCTATAAAGAGTCATAGGAGAATGACTAGAGTATCAAAGGGAAAAAAATCCCTTTGTAATAGAAGTCCTCAGAAAATGCTTCATGGGACTGCCTGGGTGGCTCAGTCGGTTTTGCACCCGACTTCAGCTCAGGTCATGATCTAACCATTTGTGGGTTTGAGCCCCGCATTGGGCTTTGTGCTGACAGCTAGGTCAGAGCCTGAAGCCTGCTTCAGATTCTGTGTTTCCCTCTCTCTCTGACCCTCCCTTGCTCACGCTGTCTCTCTCTCTCTCTCAGAAATAAATAAAACATTAAAATTTTTTTTAAAAATGCTTCATGGCCTGGGTGATGGCTTAGAGTGTGAGAGGGGAAGAGGAAAATGAATGAAGAAGCAGGTTTTGAATTATCTTGCTGTGAGCCATAAATGGTAAACTAAGGCACCGGATTTTTTTAATGAGGGATATAAAGAAAATTTTAAAAATAGAAAAACTTGTTATTCTAAGCAGAAAATAATTAGATCCTGAAATAAAAGAAACTGTTACTAATTCTGATAGGAGATTGGAGTGATACTTTGCAGATTGCGTAATCCTTAGAAAGAGTAACTAGTATTAACCAGATATCATTCCCAATATCCCAGTATTTAGGGATACTCTTGAATAAGATTAGCGCCTTGCATGCTCTGTTGCTCATAGTCAATATTTTCAAGATATGTATTTATAAAATAAAGATAAAAATCCTTATATTGAGAACCCAAAAAACGGTCTAACAAATATGTTTTTCAGGATACCAAATTGTCTAATTTGAATCCTTAATAGTCACAAGAATGATCTACTTCAGAATTATCTAGTTAGAGATTTAGAATATAATCAGATATTATGATCTAGTTAGTTATCTGAGAAAGCCTTTTGAGGTGAACTATTTCTTTTTTTTATTTTTTATTATAAATAGTTTATTGTCAAGTTGGTTTCCATATAACACCCAGTGCTCATCCCCACAAGTGCCCTCCTCCATGCCCATCACCCTCCTACCTTTCCCCCGACCCCATCTGTCCTCAGTTTGTTCTCGGCATTCAAAAGTCTCTCATGGTTTGCCTCCCTCGCTCTCCCCCACTATTTTTCCCCCTCTTCTCCCTCATGATCCTTTGTTAAGTTCCTCCTAACCCTCCTATACATGCAGACATATGATATTTGTCCTTCTCTGCCTGACTTATTTCACTCAGCTTAATACCCTCAAGTTCCATCTATGTTACTACACATGGCCAGATTTCATTCTTTCTCATTGCCATGTAGTATTCCATTGTATAGATAAACCACATCTTCTTGATCCATTCATCAGTTGTTGGACACTTAGGCTCTTTCCATGTTTTGGCTATTGCTGAGAGTACTCCCAAGAACATTGGGGTACATGTGCCCCTATGCATCAGCACTCCTGTATCCCTTGGGTAAATTCTTAGCAGTGCTATTGCTGTGTCATAGGGAAGTTCTATTGTTAATTTTTTGAGGAATCTCCACATTGTTTTCCAGAGGGGCTGCACCAGTTTACATTCCCACCAACAGTGGAGGAGGGTGCCCATTTCTCCACATTCTTGCCAGCATCTAGAGTCCTCTGATTTGCTCATTTTAGCCACTCTGACCAGCATGAGTTGGTATCTCAGTGTGGTTTTGATTTGTATTTCCCTGATGAGGATGGATGCTGAGCATCGTTTCATGTGTCTTTTGGCCATCTGGATGTCCTCTTTGGAGAAGTGTCTGTTTATTTCTTCTGCCCATTTCTTCACTGGATTGTTTGTTTTTTGGGTGTGGAGTTTGGTGAGTTCCCTATAGATTTTGGATACTAGCCCTTTATCTGATATGTCATTTGCAACTACCTTTTCCCATTCCGTTGGTTGCCTATTAGTTTTATGGGTTGTTTCCTTTGCCATGCAGAAGCTTTTGATGAGGCCCCAGTAGTTCATTTTTGCTTTTGATTCCCTTGCCTTTGGAGATGTGTCAAGTAAGAAATTGCTGAGGCTGAGGTCAAGGAGGTTGTTTCCGGCTTTCTCCTCTAGGGTTTTGATGGTTTCCTGTCTCACATTCAGATCCTTTATTCACTTTGAGTTTATTTTTGTGTATGGAGGTGAACCATTTCTAAGGACCTCTGAATAATCAGAAAATGTGTCCCCTTATTAAACTGCTGAACAAAAATTAAAAAGTAATGATTGATTATTGTAACATTTGCTTTGCATGATTAATCCTAATAGGTAAATTGCAAGTTAGATATTAACTAGTCCTGAATTAAGCTTCGCTATTCTACTTATTCATGGAAATTATTGTTTTAATTAAAGACATAACTGCAGTAAATATCAATATAAGTGGTCTCAGGATCTACATGAACCACCAATTACCAGGATTTAGTATACATTAGATACAACTAATATTAGTATTAAGAGAGGAAGGAAGTTTAAAGTCATATTTGGGGCCCCTAGAACTGTGAATCAAATAGCTACTTGTTGGTAAGATGGTACCTGCCAACAAGCTGTTCAGAAATACCCATTAGAGTTGTAAAACAAGAATTTATCTTACTTTATGAACAGAAAATTTAGTGAGTAGAAAGCATGGTTTCTATCTTTCCCTCTCTGCTTCCTATCCCAATATAGATACATATCATTTCCTCATTTCCTTGAAGAAATTTTTAATAAATATTCCAACTTATTTTCTGGAGGCAAAAGATTAATACTTAGGAATGTACTTGTAACATAAAATAATCAGTTAGTGAACCTGAGGCATCTGGACTAAAATATTTTGATGCAGCCTCTGGAGGATCTGGTGTTATATAATAACAAGTCTATGAAGTAACCAAATAGTCCATGCTGAGTTCAGTGGTTCAAAGCTATATAGACCCAGATTGACTCAAAAGAGTCTACAACATCTTGCTTTGGACAGATGTAAATGATAAGCTGACAAATGTGTTCTTGATAAACTGGCACAATTTGATGAAAATATTAGGCCAAAGAGATGAAAGACTAGAGAAGAAAATCAAGATTTGTCTGTTTTTTTTTAAGAAATGATCATTTTTTCAAAGTATTTGTATTTTTATTATTTTTACATGCTGGGAAATTTGATACAAAATGAATGGTTGCATTTTTGTTATTATATATATACAAAATAGCTGAACACATTTTTAAAATTGTTTTTAATGTTTATTCATTTCTGAGAGAGAGAAACAGAGCATGAACAGGGCATGGACAGAGAGAGAGGGAGACACAGAGTACAAAGCAGGCTCCAGGCTCAGAGCTGTCAGCACAGAGCCTAATGTGGGGATTGAACTCACCAACTGCAAGATCATGACCTGAGTTGAAGTCTGATGCCCAAACAACTGAGCCACCCAGGTGCCCCTAGATTAGAAAATTATTAAGAACCATTTGCCTCCAATACAAAAAGACAGAGTTAGAATATATCACTTCCTGAATTACTTTTAACTGCGTTTCAAGACAAGCAGCTAGCCTGGCCCTTGATGCTAGAAGTATATTTTCCCAAATCACAGACATACAGTAACCTCAAGCAGCTTTCCCAGGACTGTGGTACAGGCCTGCTGGATGAACCCCC